>NC_080168.1:34804869-35137196 GCF_950295315.1 Erinaceus europaeus
CGGCATATCCATTTTGGAGTGCAAGCCCACGTGTCTGGGCATCCTCTAAGAGACTCCTTCTGCAATCTGGAATCAATTAAAAGGAATTGCCAATCCAATAAACATATGTTAATTATCTTTACATTCAATAATTAAAGAGGTGGAAAATACTACTACTCTGAAACCATCTTCTCCATGCTGATTAAAGATTGAAATTCCTTGGCATAGCCAGTGCATAATAGAGTTCCCAGCATGGGGTACAGTTCAATGAAAACCCTGGCCAGAGAGCTGACCCATTAGCACAGGCTCACATCAGGTGCAAATTACACGTGTATTGCATGGATAAGAGCAAAATGAATTTCTAGATATGGACTAGATGCAGGGAAAAAAAAACAGAACAAACAAGCAACAACAAAAATATTAGCTTCTTTGCTTCTTTCTTCTCTTATAGTTTCCTATACCTGTGAAAAGAAACAAAATCCATTAGCTGTATCTTCCTTTTGGAAGAAGAAAAAATAATATTTGATCCCAAAAAGATTCTGGACACCAGAGAACTCTGACAGATATAACACACTGACCAGTTGATTTTTCATAAACTAAAAACAATTATAGACTTTCTCTCAGGTCAAAGACAACCTGAGAAATTAAGGGATATAAACATAAAATTTCTTATATATATATATATATATGACTACAATATAAATATAAACTGTTGCTTCTTTAAAGAATTTATATGGTGATTGACAGGAGACCACAAATGTCCATAGACATAGGCATAAAATTAGAAAGGATATTAGCTACTACAGGAACAAAAAGAAGTTGTTGGTGTGGAAGAGGAATAATTCTGGGGACAAAGAAGGAGGTAACATCTGAGTTGGCTGAAAGGACAGAGTAAGATTTCAGTAGGGGAAAATTGCAGCAAAGGGATAAAGGCATTCTTTATAGTGGAATAAAGAGACAAAAGTATGGATGAGGAGAACACAGAATTTTGGGAATTCTGAGGATGAGTGGAGAGTGAAGAGTACACTTGGGCAAGGAATCTGGACTTTGGGCAGTCAATGGGGAGATAACACTGGCAGGGAAGAGGAATAATTATAAAAATGCTTTAAAATATTTTATAAAGGCAGGGTGTTTCTATTTCCTCCAGGGAAATTGCATTCTTCACCTTATATACCAGCCGAATTGAAGGTATAATTGGTCTTTTTAAGTCCAATTATATTTAACTCAGTTGAAGGTAAGGATTATGGATTTTACTGTTACTTTGATGGGGTATGCATAATAAGTCCTTTGATAGAGGTTAAAACAATGGTATAAAGTACACTGGTTGGCCCCTTGGCTAGGAAGCAAGAGGGAGATGCCAAAAAATGAGAAATGAGCCAATTAAATTACGCAAAAACATCATGCTTGCAGAAAAACTGAAAAAAGAAATCAGTCTTTGGGGGTAGTATTTCAAGTCTAATTTTCCTTCCTCATTAGCCAGTATCCCTACTTCATTAGAATTTCTTTTAAACCATTTAGTAATTGAATTGAACCTAGGAAAGACAAAAGGGAAACATGAATTTATGACTAATTTTAGGAAAGAATTGAAATGACAGATTTGATTTAGAATTTTTTACTCTAATATGCCAGTTTCTTCACTGGGGAGAGTTATTCCTGGCCTCTCAAAAGACAATTCTGTAGATTATATCCTGTTCCTAATAAAGTTAGTAAATATAAATTCCAGATCTGAGGCACAAGTAAAAGAGCAATATGTATCTGATATTCTTCAGAGGTATAAACAAATGTCTCACATTAAGAGATTCAGTTTCAAATGCTACTTTTCTATAAGGTAAGGGCATTTCAGCAGCCACAGGGAGCAGTCTTAGACCGTTCGGGGTTCAAGACATTACATAAGATCCAGTTCTGAAAAAAAATCACTCTCCCTGTTTTTAAATTGGGTGTTTTGATAGAAACACCCAGTTTTCCTCTTGCATAGTATTTGTCAAACTGTTATATTGTGTTTCTGTTTCTCTCTTGCTCAACCAGAAGGACACACTCAAGGGCAGGAATCATATCTTTCTTGGCCACAAATGCGTGTCTTGCCATTAGCACAATGCTTGGAAAACCATTGTGATGACTACCTTCATATGACTGACATGAATTGAGTAATTAGTCTATTACAAGCATTCTGAAATGGTAACCTCAATAATTACTTAGGAAGTAGTGGATACATGGTCTTTGAGTAAATGAATGTGCTTTTCTTAAGGAAAAGGCATATAATTTGAACAAGTTGTCTAAATGCCTTACTAAAAGCTTAATTGGCAAACAGTTTTGAGCTTTTGGAGGGGTCTGGCAAAGGAATACCAAGTAAAAAGAAAAGGATAGCAGTAGCTAGGAACAAAAATTTTACCTGTGTTTATTTTCAAAATATCATTACTAATTTTTATCATTATTTAAGCCCACATGCTCAATGCAGGCCTTCAAAAATTTGGAAGCATCTTGCAAAAAGGGACAACTTAATGATATGCCACCACCCATGAATTAGAAACTTAGGTCCTTCTTAGTGACTCCATAAATCCACAGATGATTAATTTACAGCTGCAGCCCAAGGGGAGCTAAGTTTTCATTGAACAAAATTTGAAATCAATATATTGCATTTCTATCTTAAGAACCACATGGATTAAAAATTAAAGGGCAAATTAAAAGCTAACAAACTCCTTGCTGGCCTGATATTGATCCTCAAGCTTCTCAAGTAGAAAGGCATGCAATAGAACTAATTGAGTTTATCACCATGGAAAATTAATGCACCCAAGTAGCTTTGAAAAAAAATAATAAGCCTTTCAAATTTTCTGGGCAGTTTAAAAATATACACATGATTTTTTAAAAATAAAAGTCTCAGTAGTAAAGCAACTTTCCTGTCAGCAAATCTGGTCTCTGTCACTCCTGATGTTTGGGAAGAGGTGAGGAGACTGTATTTGAACTTCCAAACAGGAAAAAGTGTTTGACCAGCAGTGGTAGAGCCTCTGCAGGCAGCCTGCATTGTGAAGGGGTCTCAGTTTAAACCAGTCTGCCTAACTGGCTTCCGGAAGTCCACAGAATGCATACGTGTGTTATGTCTACTTCAGTTAATTTTATATCTTGTGACTTCTGTGAGTTCTGGAAATAGTGGACAATCTGGAAAAGTGAGAACTCATTCAAATGCTAGGGGGGAAAAAAGATTGAAAGGCAGAGTTACTTGTTGGGCCTTGCTGGTTTTAGAAATGAGGCTAAGAGTGCACAGACAGGGAGCCTGTGGGAATGCTCCAATGAAGGCTGGATTCTTAAGAGCTCAAGTTCACATTCTGCCTCTTGTTCTTTTTAACCCTTCCTGCACTTCCCAGACAAAAGTTCATGATGAGAGTGTTTTCCTGTGGCCTCTGTCTCACCTGTTTTTTGAGTGCCATCCAGTAAGAATCAGTCTTCCCTCTCTGCTAGGAAATGACAGAAACCAATCCTTTCTGTCCACATACTTACAAAACTTTGAAAAGATGCCTGGTATTTTATCTCTTTCCTATGAAAATCCATTGAAACAACTGGGATATAAATTATTCTTCTTTAAGAATTACTCTGTCAGTAAAGTTTGGAACTGAGACATAAACCCAGGTCTTCTGAGTCCCTGCTCACAATTAGAGCTTGTACCTCTACTTCCCTCCTTCACCCAGTGCCCAAGACCATGCCAGGAGAATCAATAATCATGTTTGTAATTAACTATAAGTAGACAGACTATTTCTAAGGAATTATTTTTTTCCTCTCTCTCTTGAATTGTAGTAAGAAACCTGGGGGTGGGGTGGGGCAGGTCCTGTTCTATACTCCCGAAAAGAAAAAGATGATGATTCACGCAAGAAGTTTAGTGGCTAGTTTAACAAATGTTATTCTTATAATAAGTGCATGGTAAGCAAAAAATACTGACAAGCAATGACCAGGCACCCTGAAATCAGTAGAAATTGTAAGCACTCCTCAACCTGAGCAGAGGGAGAGTGACATTATTAGAACCCAAGGCAAACTAAATGCCTATAAGAGAAGCCCACTGGGAAAAGCAGAGAATAGAAAGGAGTCTAATGCAATCTAGAATACAACTAGTATCTACACCTTAGACGAGCAGAACCAAAGAGTTAGCTGGAGACAGGAACTAAATCTCCAGCATTTCTCTTTTCTCTCCCACTAATCTATTAGTGCATCTCATAGGATGAATCCAACCAAGGGCAAGAGGACTAGTGCACAGATAACACACATCCTGGTTGGACTCAGAGTGGACAGGAGGCAGCAGACACTGGATCTGCTGAGGCAAACTTAAGAGGACTGGCCGAGGGAAATCAACACTTGATAACTGGAATTTGCCCGTTACACCCATCACCTTATGTCAAGGTTTTTTGACATAAAAAACCCTCTTTTCTCTGGTTCTTTATAGCAAAGATGACTACTAACAGGGGGGTGGGTGGTGGCATGCTTGGCTGAGTGCACACGTTACAATGAACACGGATCTGAGTTTGAGCCTCCAGCCTTCACTTGCAGAGGGAACACTTTACAAGTGGTGAAGCAGTGTTGCAGGTGTCTTTCTGTCTCTGTCCCTCTCTATTTCTGCTTCCCATTTGATTTCTGGGTGTCTGGATCCAATAAACAAATAAAGATACTAAAAAATTTTAAAATTTTTCAATGTTTACTAACTTTATTAGACTTTTTAAACAAACAAACAAACAAATAACCCCCCGCCACAATTTCTCACAAAGCAACACATGCAAAATTAAAAGGGCATAAAGCACATTTGTTCTCTTGCTCAATAGAGCCTGCTTAATGAACGAGATAGAGTCTATGGAGTAGTACTGTGGAATAGTTTTATAATCTCACATCATAATGTTTAAAACTGCTCTGGTGTCTGCCCTTTTCCTCTTATTACTTGAAAATATCTAAGGCAGCTCCCTTTGCTTCTCAATCATAGCTACATAGTAACAAATAATGCTCTTCAGCATTAAAAAGTCTAGCTTGAAAATCTCAGTTAAGATTTTCTTTTTTGGGGCTGGGTGGTGGTGCAACTGGTTGAACACATATGTTACGGTGCACAAGGACCTGGTTTAAGCCCCAGGTCCTCACCTGAAGGGGGGGGACTTCACAGGTGGTGAAGCAGGGCTGTAGGTGTCTCTCTGCCTCTCTCCCTCTCTATCTCTCCCCTAACCTTTCAATTTCTGGCTGTCTCTACCAATAAATAAAGATAATAAAAAATTTTTAAAAAGTTTTCCTTCTCTTAGGCAATCTCAAGATTTGACTCTACTATCAGGATCCACATAACCCATACTTAAGTCCAGCAGTGGAAGGAGCTAGAAGGTTCTCTTTGCTCTTCTTCCTTGTCATCTGCCTGCAAGTAGCAGAAGTCTAAGCGACAGTATTTTCTCATGGGGCACTTTTTCAAGTTAGTGACTCTCCTTTCTTAGATCTTTCCACTCAACTCTTCACCCATTTCCCCTGTAGTATTCCGTGTGCCACAGGAGTTTTACCGTTGCTTAGCAGCTCCTACTTCTGATAGCATATGTCCCATGGCTTCTGGGATTAGGCCAGCCCCCCTTCCCCAATAGAGCCAACTGGTTACACGTTGTGATGTCCACTCTGCCATGCACATCAGGAGTCACAGTTGCCTTTACAAACTCTGGAGGTGTAGCCTACTTCCATAGTAGCTCTCTCTGCTCATGGCCTTCACTTTGAACTCATCAAAAAGCAAATATAAGTTTATATCCTTCAAATTTCATAGACACACACAAAACTTCTCTGAGATATATTCCTGAACCACTCCTTTCTTTGAAGGTGTCTGGAAAAAGTATAGCTCCAACAAAACTCTTCTAAAGCAAATCACTACCAACCTTCTTATGTTCATTCACTCTTTCTTCTTCTTTTCTTTCTCCTCCTCCTTCTTCCTCTTTCTTTTCTCCTCTCCCTCCTTCTTTTCCTTCTCCTTCTCCTCCTTTTCCTTTTCCTCCTTTTCCTTCTCCTCCTCCTCTCCCTTCTTCTCTTTATTCTCCTTCCTCCTCTTCTTCTCATTCTCCTTCCTCCTCCTCCTCTTCTTCTCCTTCCTCCCCTTCTTTTCCTTCTCCTTCCTCCTCTCTTCTTCCTCCCCTTCCTCCTCCTCTTCCTCCTTCTCCTGCTACTCCTCCTTCTCATTTTTAAGAGGGCTGTCATTTTATTTATTTTACTTGAAATACAGAGATAAGTAAGGAAAATCACAAGAAGAAAGAGCAGAGCATTGTTCAACTCTGGCTTACTGCGGTGCTAGGAAACAAGCAATGGGACCTTGGAGCCTCTGGCATGAAAGTCTTTTCATAGCCATTATGCAGTCCTCACAGTCATTATCTTTTCCTAGAGATGTGAGGCAGAAGGACCTAAAAGTCATGCCTAGATATCCCAGAACCTTCCTGAGACTATCTAAAGACTTAAAAGCTATAATTCTTAAGTTTCTTTCATAGGCAGGAGCAGTTTTACTTGGACATCTGTTACAATCTTTGTATTACTGCAGTAGAAAGTCAATTCTACCAAAATGTCCATTTTTTGCATACATTTTAAATCTTTGTAACTTACAGGCACATTCTAAAAGAACAGTTAGACATTAAATATATAGTAACAAAATAGTATCATAAATATGCACAACATATATAAATAATATTCCACTAGGTAAAAGTGCCAAAATTTATTAAATATATAAAGCAACACGTGTATTATCTCATATTCTGAGCAACGCTATAGTCATGCAAATAGTAGTTTTGATATTCTGCATCATTTCTTTCTTTAAATTTTTTTTTTATTATCTTCTATTGGATAGAGACAGCCAGAAATTGAGATGAGGGGTGATAGAGAGGGATAGAGACAGAGAGACACCTGCAGATCTGCTTCACTGCTCGCAATGCTTTCCCCCTACAGGTGGAGATGGGGGCTTGAACCCTGGTCCTTGTGCACTTTAACATGTGCACTCAACATGGTGCACCATGAACCTGCCCCCCACCCCCCACATCATTTCTTTAGACTACATTCCAACAAAAAGATTAGGCACAATGTATTTTTAGTTGGCTTGGGTTGAAATGCTTGGGGTTTGAGAATTCTTGTGTCATTTCATGACATACACATAAAGCTCTTAGAACAATGTTGAGTATATGGTAATTTGTAAATACACATTTGATAGTATTGCTTCACTACTATCCTCAAGGTTAATGAGATTTATTTGGAGATGTTATGGCATCAGACATAAGAACTAGAGTGTTAAAGAAATGTCATTTACAAGGAAAATACAGGTCCGGGAGGTGATATAGTGGCAAAAGCACTGAATTCTTAACCATGAGGTCCTGAGTTCAGTCCTTGTCAGCACATTTACCACACTGATGTCTGGTTCTCCTCTTTCTACTCTTATCTTTCTCGTGAATAAATAAATAATTTCTTCTAAAAAAACAAAGAAAATATACTTCATGTTTTCCATAATAAGTCCAAAGAACAGGCCTCTGACAGTCATGAATGAGCTTATATTTCAGAGAAAAGAGACACTTATGGAGCAGGTTAGGTAGCATAATGGTTATGCAAAGAGGTTCTCATGCCTGAAGCACCAAAGTCCCAGGTTCAGTCCCCCACACTACCATAAGCCAGAGCTGAGCAATGCTCTGGTAAATAAAATACATAGATATTCATGTAAGGCCTCTCTTCCACATGTAATGGTTTCAAAATGATCACTTCAAATATTTAGATGAACATTATTGCCTCAAATAATTCTTTTTAAAGTGAAATTTAAGATTTTTAATGATTCAGCTATTAGTTTTCCCTCATTCAGTCATTTCTGGGCACCTGCTACTGTGAATCACTATGCCAACAACCATGGATTATAAATATGTCGGCAGTTATGTTTTCAAGTCACTTCTTCTTCTAGCGTTTGCCCTTCTTCCGTAGCCAGTCAACAGCGTCAGGTTGAGCCTGATGTAAAGTTTCGAGACCTCCTTTGAATCTGGAGAGGTGGCAGTCATTGACTATGTGGGTCATAGTCTGTCTGTAGCCGCAGGGGCAGTTCGGGTCGTCTCTGGCTCCCCAGCGATGGAACATAGCGGCGCACCGGCCATGGCCTGTTCGATAGCGATTGAGGAGGGCCCACTCATAACGTGCTAGGTCAAAGCCAGGTTGACGCTTGCAGGGGTCTGTGATGAGGTGTTTGTTCTTTACCTCAGCTGACTGCCAACTCTGTTTCCAAGAGTCTGGAACAGAGAAGTTCAGTGTGGGCATAGGGGACCAGATTGGGTGACGAGACGTCAAGTGTTGGACAGGGTGGGCGAAGATATCCGAGTATATTGGCAGGTCCGGTCTAGCGTAGACGTGGGAAATGAGCTTAGATGATGCCGCATCCTGACGAATATCTGGTGGGGCAATGTTGCTAAGAACCGGCAGCCATGGAACCGGGGTGGAACGGATGGTTCCAGAAATTATCCTCATGGAGGAATATAATTTGGAATCGACCAAGTGGACATGGGGGCTACGAAACCATACTGGGGCACAGTATTCTGCAGTGGAATAGCATAATGCCAGAGATGATGATCGCAGTGTGGAAGTGCTCGCTCCCCATGAGGAGCTGGCCAGTCTTGCAATGATGTTATTCCTCGCGCCCACCTTTGCTGCAGATTTTATGAGATGTTCGTGAAATGACAGAGTGCGATCGAGAGTA
The DNA here is from genome assembly GCF_950295315.1 of Erinaceus europaeus. Taxonomy (NCBI): domain Eukaryota; kingdom Metazoa; phylum Chordata; class Mammalia; order Eulipotyphla; family Erinaceidae; genus Erinaceus; species Erinaceus europaeus. Next base: position 34,813,541 of record NC_080168.1, read on the forward strand.
ACGCCAAGATAGACTGACTGGGCCTCATGCCGGATTCTTGTATCACCAAGCTGCACATTAAGCTCACGCGAGGCCGAGGCATGATGTAGAAGGAAAACAGATGATACCGTTTGTGCAGTGCTAGGGATTAGTCGCCATTTTTTACAGTAATCAGATATCAGAGACATGTCTTTCGTGAGTGTTTCCTCGAGGATGTCGAACTTGGATGCCTGAGTTGCACAGCAGATGTCATCGGCGTAGATGAACTTCCTTGAAGAAGTTTCTGGGAGGTCATTGATGTAAATATTAAATAGCGTAGGAGCCAGAACAGAGCCCTGGGGGAGACCACTTGAGACAAGTTTCCATCTGCTAGACTTGTCACCCAGATGCACCCGGAATCTTCTGTTTTGGAGAAGAAACGATATAGTGTTGGCCACCCATGGAGGCAGGCATCTTGAGATCTTGACTAGGAGACCACGGTGCCAGACTTTGTCATAGGCTGCTGTGAGATCAACAAAGACAGCACCTGTCTTTAAATTCTTCTGGAATCCATTTTCAATGTAAGTTGAGAGGGCCAGGGCTTGTTCGCAGGTAGATCTTCCTGGGTGGAAACCAGCTTGGGCGGGTGATAGGAATTTCTCTGTAAGAGGAGAAATACGTGACAGAAGCAGCCTTTCAAGGAGTTTGTAACACACGGAGAGGAGAGAAATTGGTCCAATTCCAATTAACTCTATCCCCTCTGAAGATTCCTACAGGCACTTTCGCCAAGCCATCTTCAAAGCAGCTTCCCAAGCCATTCCTCGTGGGAGACGTGCTAACTATACACCTTGTCTTGATGCTGAATGCGAGCAACTACTAAAGCAGTATGATGAGTCGGGCGACCCAGATGTGGCTGACCATCTCATTGCCTCCCTGGATGCAGCACGCCAAGCCCGCTGGCAACAACTCACGGAAAGTCTGAACTTCACCCACTCAAGCAGGAAGGCCTGGAAGCTTCTTCACAGACTGGGTGCCGGTAGCCAATCCCCTCCCGTCTCCCATCCTCCCGTATCTCCAAACTCAGTGGCCAGTCACCTAACTCAAGTTGGACATGCTAAGATCGACCCAGTCTGGAAAAGAGAAATTTCCCATGAGTGGTCATCCCACTTCCGGTTATCTTGTCCATCTCCAAAACTCTCTCCCTTTACACTGTCTGAACTGGAAGACGCTTTGAAGAGGGTTAAACCGGGAACAGCTGCTGGCTATGATAACATCACCCCAGAACTCATTCTTTTTTTTTTTAATATTTATTTAATTTATTTATTCCCTTTTGTTGCCCTTGTTGTTTTATTGTTGTAGTTATTATTGTTGTTGTCGTTGTTGGATAGGACAGAGAGAAATGGAGAGAGGAGGGGAAGACAGAGAGGAGGAGAGAAAGATAGACACCTGCAGACCTGCTTCACCGCCTGTGAAGTGACTCCCCTGCAGGTGGGGAGCCGGGGTTCGAACCGGGATCCTTATGCTGGTCCTTGTGCTTTGCGCCACCTGCGCTTAACCCGCTGTGCTACAGCCCGACTCCCCCAGAACTCATTCTTAACTTGGGCCCCGCGGCAAAGAAGTGGCTCACTTCATTCCTGTCCCACATCTTGGAATCTGAATCTATGCCCAAAATTTGGCGTCGTGCGAAGATAATAGCAGTTTTGAAACCAAAGAAAGACCCAACACTGGCTGCCAGCTATAGACCAATTTCAGGTCACTAACTTCAATGGATACAAATGAACTTTCTCTTTTGCTTACAGAAATGTGCCTGCCTATTGTTCCTTACTTCAGTTATTCCCAGAGAAAATCTGTTATTTCAGGTTCTGATTCCAGATTTCTCCCATCTCCTCCTTCTTTTCTTTAAGGTCATGAGGTTCTTAGTTCTTGGGAACTAACATAGCAATAGTAGTGAGAAAAGAAAGAGGAATCAGAGTGCCAGCCACCATGACTTGTGCTTTCATCTGCACAAGTTTCTAAGTACTACAGTTTTGGGATTTATGAGTACTACAGCTTCTTCATAGATTTATTTTCATCATTATAAATTTACTCACTAGTGCTATTTAGCCCTCCTGATGTCCTCCTCACCCTGATAACTCACTGGCATGGAGTCTTGTGCATGTGCTTAATGGAGTGGTTTATTTCCTGGTTCCATGCTTCTCCCTGATCATGCTAGCTTTAAACCTTGAACTTTTTATTTTTCACCGGAAGTATGTTGTGGGGACACTGTGGGTTGAGCCTGTTGGAACCCTGGATACCTCTCTGTGAGGACAGAAGGCATTCACATATAAGCCTCCCCACCTCTCCCTGACCTCCATCTTGTTAGACCCAGAGGCTGCAACCATTCTCCCTCCAACTGGCTTGGATAAACCTGATTTGTTCAATGGAATGTGGGTGAACCCAAAGAACCCCTTCCTCATTCTTAAGTCCCATGCCCCAGATAAGGAGAAGTCAAGAACCAAAGTCATTAGAAGGAAGCTAGAGTCTAAAGTATCTGATTAGTTCTTGCTGTCAAACATTTGCCCCTATTCAGTTTGTTACCCCAGCATCCTGCCCAGCACCTGGCTTCTTTTTACCCCATATAAACCCTGACTTTTTCTTCAATAAATGCACTATCCCCTGCCATAGCATCCAGAATGGTCATTGCACACTCAACCCCACTACGGCCTGTTGGTCACCACTACTACCACCTCTCTGGTGACCAACGGAGTGGTGGACATGGGGTGGAAAGGGCAGGCCTTCCAGAACTTGCCCCACAGTATGTCATTGAAGACTTTTAATCATGGGATTGAGACTGCTAAATTTATATTTTTAAGAGTACTGCAGCATCAGTGAAGACGTATAGGTTGGAGAAAGATATGCTTTATAATTTTCATTTTCAGATCTCTTTACAGAGGTAATGCTTAATAATAAATGATGCAAGCATGAATGATCTTTGTGCAAAAATATACATTATTTCTAGTGACAAGCATACTTTTATACTTTTTGCTTTACAAATATTCTCTTCTTAACCTCATAAAGAAGTGGTAGATAAGCTAAAAGCCACTGGTATAAATTTAGATAATGAAAGGATCATGAACTGAGGAACTTAATTTTCTGATCCTTATCATTAACTTGAGAGTACCTTCAGCTTAGCTCTGCATAAAGAGAAATTTGAGCAGGCAGAGGAAAAGAGCACTAGTCTGAAGGCCAAATCTTACTTATGACCAGAGAGATACCTCACCTGCTAAGACTCATGCCTCTTCATGCATGTGGACCGGGTTCAAGTCCCAACACTACTTAGGAATGCCATGAAATGGGTAAATTCTGATATGTGGTCTCTCTCTCTCTCTCTCTCTCCTTTTCTCTTCCTCTCTTTCTGTTTCTTTAAAGAAGTAAAAAGTGTTTCTTAAGCAGTGAAATTTCATATTCATGAGGTTCTGACTGTAAAAAAATATAATGATAATTCTACTATTTTTTCTGGCTTTTACTTGTGTTTCAAAGCTATATATTATATACCTTATTCCATGCATTGTTATTTGAGACAGAGACTTACATCTTGGAATTCATTTTATTTTTCTTTATGAAATTCATGGTGAACTAAAATATAAACAATGAAAGGTATAATAGTAAAAGTTATCTTCAAAGACTTGCTCACACACATACGCAAACACAGACGTAGACATTTATCTTTGAAATTGAACCATATTAATTTCCTGTTGACTAATGAGGCTAAATGCTTCATGTGTTTGTTTGTTTTTTATTACTGGCCATCTTTGTATATTGTCTGTCAAGTCAATATAAGTAGTCTTTGTGCTGAGTTTTCCACCTCTTTTTGATTAATTTGTAGGTGGTTGCTTTAAAAAAGAAAAACATGTTCTGATGCAAGTTCTTGATACTAATATTTTATAATTCTTAAAGGTTTGTATTTTCCTATTAGTGGTTTCTTTTTACAAAGTCTATAATTTAATATAGCCTAATTTGCCCAATTTTATTTTACATTCAACACTAGTTTTACATCCCATTTAAGGAATAATTTTATGATGTTGCCCTTTCCACAGTGGAAGAGACGTCATCCTATGCTTTCAGTACTCTCTTTGAAAGTCAATTTTCAAATCTTGTTTAATTCCACACTCATAGATTTAGTGCTTCTTGAATCTTGGGGTACAAGAAGAATAAGTCCTTCATCTCATAAAACCTGTGTATCTAAATCATCAATATAAATAGATATTGACACATTGTATAAGATTAATATCTGAGTTTAGATTTGGGATGTGTAAGAGAAGTCGTTGAGAAAAACTCTTAAAATTCTTAACAATTTACTGAGACTTTTTGATGTGCTTTTATAGTTTATTGTCAGCCCAGAATGCCTATCCAAAGTCAAGCTCCACAAAACCACACCGAATAAAACCACACCGAATTAAAGCAACATTTCCCCTTAAGGTAGCAGGGTAAGCAAAAGTAAAATAAGATGCTAATACTCCACCCATTGAAACTAGGTTTCACGTCAGTTTTAGCTCAGGATGAGCTTTCCTTCTTAGTCTCTGACCAAAATAATGAATTTTATGACTCTTAAGAAAACACTAAATTGTATTTGTTATTCCATAGGACATCGCCTGATATAAGCTGTCAAAGCCTTATGAGTCCACCTGCAGACATTAGTTACAACCCAGCTGTTTTTATGATCCAGAGGGTGGATAAAAAGAAAGTGCTCTTCTTGCTCAGTTCTTTCAGTGTTATTTTGTTTCAACAATTTGACCAGTTTTGTTTTCAGAATAATAAAGCAACCATTTAAGCATCATTTGGAAGCTGCTATAAGATTAATGACCAAATTTTATGCCTTATGCCAAACTTCATTTTCTCTACAAAATGGAAACCACTAGGAAACTAGGGTGTGAAGAGAAATATCACTAGCATTAAGCTCGAGAAGATGTGTATATCAGAGAAAGTCTGAACAAAGGCTTTTACTCTTGTTGTTGTCTGTTATTCTGGAGCTAGACAGTAGTTCCACAAATGGCATCAGCATCCCAGGGTACTAAATAGCCCTACTCTGAGATATGCCTACTAAAACAACAACAGCTATAACAGCCTGCTCTAGAATAGAATGCTGTGCTTTGAGGTACAGGGTTGTGAAGCTAGATTCTCTTTTCAGATTCAACATGTCACTTCCCTGAATCAAATCTACTGTATATGAAGTGACTGGATGTGCCAGGAACCATATCTGTCTTATGGGATTTTATAGCAGGGAGACAGATAAGTGAGTTGACATCTATATAATATGGTGTTAAGTGCTATGTAGAAGACACAGGTACAGATGCTATTAGAATTTAACTCAACAGTGTGAGAAAAAAATATCTAAGTGGTTATAGTGTGAGCTGACAATCAATTATGAGTTTGATTTTTGCTAATTAAAGATGGAGAAATATAAGAAAAAAAGAAAAATGCATGTAAGGAACCATAGGTATGTGGAATGGTGGTGGTAACTAATGGAAAAAGAATATTTATGAGGAATGATGTGAGGGAAATTTCAAATATATGGAAAAGAAAGACCAAAGGGTGTTATTAGGTTTGAGGATTTAAATGTCTGAAGACAGTGGGGAAAGTGTCAAATGTTACAGAGAAGTAGGAAGGGCAAAATGTAATGGATTTGGCAGCACTATGATCATTGGAGATTAAATTAAGATCATTACAGATGGGTCAGAGGTAGGAAGAGATGACTGCAGAAGTGGGTGAGAGTCACCGAGAAGGACACTGACAGACATGTCCTTCCAGAGCCTTTATTGGAGGTAAAAGAATCAAAGGGAGTTCGATTGGTTTGCTCTGGTTGTTTCTTTATATTGTTACTTCACATTTTGACAGAATTTTAAATATGAGAGAAGTTCTAAAGGTGCAAATGTTGGGACACGTACACAGACTCGAAGCATCTTGTTCATGTTTCCTGTCAAGGTTTCCTGTCCAGGTTGGGACATTATGTAATTACATTGATGAACGTAATTAGCATATGACTGATGTCAGCCTAGGAGTATAGTAATTATGCAAACCTCCAAGGGATTGTGGGTGGGGCCGAACTAATAAGCATTAGCCTGCCAGAAATCCCTTTCTGTTCTGTGAGCTCTGCTTCTGCTCTCTTCCTCCTGCTGTCCTCCCCAAGGACCCCCATAGCCACTTCTCCCAGGATTTATACACATGCAGCTCAGCTCTGGTAAAATAGCTGAAAAGACTCACACCTCTCTGGCCATGATGACTAGTCAATATTTGTCCCATTGCCTATTTTTCTGTATCAGGATGTAATAAACCTTTGCTTGTCTTAAACCCTGAAACCAAACCCATACCCGAAGTCTTTTATTTTTTAATTACTATATGCAGATAATTCCCATATGCTCCTCATCATGTTTTCTGAATGTTAATATTTTATTACTTTTTTTAGTCTTTGGACTTACCCCTCACATTGTTTTTTTCTGATTTCATTGAGAGTAAGTCACAGATGTAGTGGCCTTACAACTCCCACTTCAGTGTATTTCAAGGAAAATAAGGAAAATTTCTTACACACATTCTCTTATACCACACAATTATTAAAACCAGGAAATCAATCTTGATACTGTTCTATTACCTACTCTGTAGTTAGATTTCATTAACTATTCTAATAATGGCTTAAATTGTAAAACGATTGTACTAGATCATGTATTGCATTTAATATTCAAGTCTCTTAATGTTCTTTACATGAAATAGTTCACCAGTCTTTCTTCATACTTCATGAAGTAGTGACAACTTTGAAGAGAAGAGATCAACTGCTTTGCAGGCTATTCCTTGATTGGGTTAGCATATAATATTTCCCTGACTGCATTCTTGCCATGAGTATGTGGCAGGGCTCCTATAGTAGTGACATTGTGACTTTCCCATGCATCATAATTGCAAAGACTGGTATTACTTTGTCCCAGTACTGCTTATATTAATCAACTGGTCAGTGTAGTAGTATCTACTTGATTTCTTCACTGTAAGCTTACTGTATTTTTTCCCTCTTTGTAATTAATAAGAATTTTATGGAAGAGATCTTGAGATTATAAATGTCCCCATCTGTGTTCAGGTTTTTACACCCTAGCTATAACATTTACTGATGATTCCTTTCTGTAGCAATTATTACATTGGTAGCAAAATAAAAATCCTCTGAACTCATTGTTCCTTCCATAGTTATTGACCTCTTAGCATAAGGAAGAAAATTTCCTTCTCTATTTATTTATTTGTTCATGTAACTGTGGATCCACAGATTCACATAGTTAAATCAATAGTTAAAATCATTCCACTTTTAACCTTTTCAACCTGTGCCTATAAACCCATGCTTATAAGTATGGAGGAAGAGCTGGAAAGATATAAGAAAACGAAAGATTGATGTAACAAAGGAACGAACTCACTTTTATTCTATAGCTCTGTTAAGCAGAGTAGTCTAGGTGCTGAGGAAGCAAAGAGAAGAGATAGTGCTGCATCCCAAAGGGAGTTCATCTACTGGGATAGATGCCTAGGGAGGGGCTGTCTTCTGGAGAAAGGGCAGCTGTTTACTAATCTGTAAAAGCTGTAGGGAAGAGAGCAGAGAGTGCATAGCCTTGAGAGGAGAATGACTTTGATGACAGTATTCATAAAACATCCCTAAGAGATGATCTTTATGACAGATCTCAGCCCATAAATTGAATAAGGGTAGTGGGGAAGAGATACCGCAGGAGACTAGGGAGTATTTGGACAGAAGTGATAGCCACAGAAATATAGAAATAGCTTATTAATTTCCTTCAGAAATTTTGGAAAGTAAAAGAGTCTTGAGCTTACACAAAAAAGCTGTGAGACTTTGTGGTCATTTTAGGTTTAAACTGCTTTTTCTCACTCTGAGACTGCAAGTCAGAGGGTATGGACACACCCATTCACAACACATGTAGATGTTTAAGGAATAGCACTTCTGGACCAGCCTCAGACCAAAAACAACAACAATAACAACAAAAAATGAACTAACTGCTAGGTCTAAGTCTGCTCATGCAGAGAATCCCTTGGGAAAATGAGTCTCCCTTAAAACATTTGCTTTTGACTTCTAGGGAGGTATTCACAGGCCATTTGCATGAGAAGAAAATGAATCAGAGCCTTTTATCTATTTTACCCACACTAACAAGAAACAGATGTAAGGCAGAATGTAAAAAGTTTTACTTCAGATCTCACCTTTGTTCCAAAATGCAGAAGTAAACTTTCAATAGACTGCAATTTTAGACCTGAGAAGTCTCCAGCAAGGGCTTTTTTGTTTGTTGAAAAATTGTAGAGGAAAAGTAACATAGCTTTACATACCTAGAGACAACAAGAGACTTCCCTTACTCCATTATACAGTAGGCATAATATTCCCCTGGACGTTTAAGCTAAAAGATTCTGAATCTTAACTTTCATTTTTTAAATGCTGCCTTGCTGCAAATATAGGTCACATAGTTTTGGTATCCTTTGTGGTTTTCCAACTGTCTGGTGAGCAGAGAAAAACAGAAGAATATGTGTTCCATTGCATGGCTCACTTGAGAATTCCACATGAAAGCCTTAAGTTATTCACTTATTGAAATGTACTTTTCTTTAACATTCTCAATTCTAGTTTTGCCTTCTCTCTCTGGTCAGACTTTTTTAGCTAGTAAAGAGAAGTCAGCATTTCCTCTCCTCCCATCCATTGAGTTTAGCACTCTACCAAATTGACTTACAACTATACTCAATCTTGGTTTTAATCTACCAAATTGACTTACAACTATACTCAATCTTGGTTTTAATCTAAAAATATGGCCTCTGATAGTTCAGGTAATCCCCAAAGCAAATACAGAGATGCTAACATATAGATGGAGTCATTAAACTTTTGGAAGACAAGTAAAATAGTCATAACCCACTGCTATTTAAGGAGTCAGTTTATACAGGGAGAGTGCAAATAAAGCAGTAATGATAAGGAATCATAAGTGAGTACCATAAGTCAGAAATGTCACAGAAAGCCCAAAAAAGTACAATTTGGAAAAAAGGAGGAGGAGAAGAAAGAGGAAGAGGAAAAACAGAGGGAGGAGAAAGAGAAGGTGAAGAAGAAAGAGAAAAAGAAGCATGTGACAGGGAATCCTGGGATCCCCACATTGATATGATGGGCCTAGACCTCTAACAGATCCTTCTCTCCATCGTCACTGGTCATCTCCACCAGGAACAACATCATTAACCCTCTTGTGGGCTTCTACAGGATCTTGCCCTCAATGTAGAACAACAATGGTAGAAAATGCCCCACTCTCCCAAGGGAGGCTGGGTCAACATACTCTGCCACTTGACAAAGACTGGTCCTGAAATGAGTGCAGCATAGAATGCTCTTAGCTGTGATCATGGAATGCAAGCTCAGGCTGACAGGGATGCAGAGGCTACACAGTGCTAAATATGAACAGAAACGGGCCCTGGGTCAGATCAATGAGGTTTATAGTTAATGATATTTATATCCTTTTCCCATAATTGGGAGTTTCTCTCTGCCCTGATCCAGATTTCTATCCCTATTCCCAACTCTTGACACCATCTTCCCAGACAATGCTCCTACCACCTGCATGTCAACTATTGGGCTCAGGCAAAAATTACTAAAGTCTCAGATCCCTTGGAATATATCTTAAATAGACTTCCTAGCTTCTCTCAACATGAAGACCCCAAATTTCCTCTGCTATATTCTTACCTTTAGGTTTCTGATTATTAAACAATTTGTTGTGCTTTATATCTTAATGCTTTTCAGCTACAAAGTTGCAGATGCTACCATGATGCCAACCTGACTTCCCTGAGAGGATAATCTCACCAAAGTGTCCTGAAAGCCCACTTACCCAGAACACTGACCCACTAAAGAAAGATAGAAACAGGCTGGAGTTATGGATTGGCCTAACCATAACTCAAACCCATGTCCAGCAGAGAAGCAAACCAGACCTTCTACCTTCTGCATCCCATAATGTCCTGGGTCCATACTCCCAGAGGGATAAAGAATAGGGAAACTTCCAATGAAGAGGATTAGATGGAACTCTGATGGTGCAAGTTATATGGAATTATACTCCTCTTATCCCTCAGTCTTGTCAATCATTACTTAATCACTAACATAAAAAAGAAGCATGTGAAAGTTTTCATCTGTATGATTGTTTTACCCAAACTCTTTGGCATTAAACACTTGCTACATTTGACACTAGACAATCTGTGCTCCTTCAGTAGGTCATTTTGAAAAAAAACAACACTTTTTTCATGTTAAAGAAACAAAAGATAATGAGAATTAAGCCACCTTAAATTGAAAATGGATACTGATAATAAAAAAAATAAATAATCACAGTGTCTTCTAGAATCCCAAAGGAGGAACACATCCACTCCTCTAAGAATGATTGGACGGAGGATGCTGGAAAGACATTGGGCTCTTCCTCATCTAGCCATCTTTATTTTTTTCTCCTGTACCCTGACATTCACTATTTCTCCAGTTCCCATCAAACTTAGTTTCCATTGCTCTAAGGTTTAGAATTCTTACATTTCTCACAAGAGATTCCACTAGATTGGCTGAGAGAAAAGTATTTATTACTTGTCCAATTGGCCAGGGCCCTGGGCAGTCACAGAATAAAGTATGATAGTCGTGTGCGTACACATGGGACAGTGGCAGTTCCCAAAGTAGAGTCTCAGTGAGCTCTTGTGTGTCAACAGGCACCTACTGGGTACTTTGGTTGCTGTCTGCCTTCGCACAGAAGAAGAAGACCAGTCTTCTTCTTCTTCTAGCATTTGCCATTCTTCCGTAGCCAGTCAACAGCGTCAGGTTGAGCCTGATGTAAAGTTTCGAGACCTCCTTTGAATCTGGAGAGGTGGCAGTCGTTGACTATGTGGGTCATAGTAAGGCTGACTTACAGAAGACTATTATGAAGGAAGTCTTTGCATAAGGTCTTTAAACTCTAAGGAGTCTAAGGTGTGGGAGAATTAATGATTATGGAAGTTATCACAGAGAAAGTATCAGAAATGGGTTTTGACAATTGGTAGCTTGCAGAGGTAAAGAAAACTAGGGAAATTAGGGGAAAAGGATGGGCTCAGTGACTGAGGAAATTCTAAGAACACAGGCCTGGAGGCAGGCAGGCCATGTTTTGAGAAACTGTGGAGAAATCCCTAAGAAGACAATAAAGTGAGTGACAAAACCGAAAGCACCTAAAGCGAAATATGGCTTCAGCAAGATCAAAGTTGAATAACTGCCTCAACCCCATGCTACCATCCCCAACTAAAAAAGGAGTCCAGAGACCCAGGCTCTTCTATGTTGAGCTACTATTCTTGACCTGAGATCTCATAGTCCAAGGTCACATCCCAAGTTCTAGTCATCATATTTGTATTCTTCTTAGCTCTGTGGAAGAAATGAAAAAGAGCACACGTTCTACCACTGAAGGATGCTTTCTACATTGTTCTGCTTACATCTCTTTGCCAGAGCTTTGCTAAATGGACATGCCTATCCACAAACAAGTTGGGGAATACGTCAGCCCTGTGTCATATGAAGACAAAGATTGTGATTTCTTAGGAAAAAGGGAAAAACAAACATTGAAAGGAAACAATTTCTTCCACTTCCACCTTGCCAAAAACGGGCACTTTATGAGAGGTGAAGCTAGAAAGTTAGAATTCCTTTAATGTTATGCTAAGGAAGCTGGTCATGAGTAGCTATTAAGTGTTTCAGAACAAGCAGGTGACACAATCAGATTTATTCATTAAAAAGATTATAAAACAATGGAATAGTTATTGTACTATTTGGTTTACTCGTGGTTTAGCTCTGCAGGGTGTGTTAAGGGAAGGCAGGTAAAAGGAAGACTGGGGGCAGAGTGGCTAGGAGATCACTTGTGTAGCCTCAAGTCAGCATAAGAAGTAATGGTATCTAAATCAAGTCTCTAGCCATGAGAAGATTGGACAGGAGGGAGATGTATAGGGAAAAGGAAATTCCAAAGCTTAAGCTCTTGGTACCTTACTAGAAACAAGCCTTTTAGAATGCAGAAAGGGAAAATGATTGGTGTGGCAGCCGCTTCTGTGGTTAGGGCATTTGCAACTGGATATCCAGGATGGCTACAAAACAAGGACATGTGATCAAGAATCTCCAGGACAACTTGGAGGCAATTTTAGGATTCTTTGGTGTCCTACTGCTGGCACTTCAATAGCAATGCATAGCTCAGGCATTACCACTGATTCATGGGCTGTGCTTGCATTTCTCTGAGAAGCTGAACAAGCAATAAACCTTCATCACTCTTTAATATTGAAGTCTTAGATTATTCAAGGTGCTCTGGGCACATTCAGCATGAGTAAATGAGACTTGAGTATTTGATACTGCTATATTTCCAGGAAAATGTCAATAAAGCTACAAATGCAATTTTTGACCTAAGTTTTAAGTAGAGGGGATTGATGTTGAGTGAACACTAAAGGCTTTTCAGAGATTTCTTCTTTTAGAATTTTATAATTTGCTTATAAATCACCCATTTACTCAGTAAATGTTCATTGAATACTGCTATGATGTACTATGAGGCTTCGAAGGGTGGTTGAGGTAGACACCATCCCAGCACTAGTCTAAAACAGGGGTTGGCTTAATATCATCCACAGACCAAATCTGACTTGCTGCTTATTGTCTTCTACCCATGAGTTTGGGTGGTTTTTATATTTGTAAATGGATGAAAAAAAAAGTCAAAAAAATTTAATTCCTAGCCGTGTTAATTGACATTTTGTTTCTGCAACTTTCACATTAGAAGGGCAGGGTTGAGTGTGACAGCGGTTGCATGAATGGCAAAATCCAAACTTTTTGCTCTCTGTCCATTTTAAGGAATAAATTGTCAGCCCTGCTCTTGCTAAAATCTGTCAAATGTGTGATGACTCAGATAAATATGCCCTTAAGCTGAGTGGGTGAATTTTACTGGTGTTTGGTCTCTCCCAAGTTTCTTTACACATTATCACTCAATTTCAAGGTTTAGGGTAATTAGTCTACAAAAAATGGTGCCTGTGAATTGGACTTCCCAGAATTCAAATGCTTATAGTCATCCTTTCACCTTAAATCTGGATAACCTCTGACTTGCCTATAATTAGGACAATATGCTAAAGAAATGATGCATGGCCTGTATACCAAGTCAGAAGAAGCTTTGAGCCTAGAATCTGAGGTAATTCACTCTGAGATGACCAAAGGTATACTTGTGTCTATCACGCCATAAGAAAACCCATATTATTCATGTACAAAGGCTACATGCAAAGAGATACCAAAACAACCTCTGTTTTCCCAGGATTTGAGGTCAGGGAGTAGACTTGTGCATGAAGATTCTACTTTGGATGTCCCAGCAGTCCCAACCGATCTCATGGAGATCTCTAAATGAGAACTATCCAATTCAGATAATCATTTACAAAAGACACAACAGACCCAAGTGGAGTTATTCTCACTGGCCCCATCCTGGCATAATACCTAACCTAATTGCAGCCTCTCACAACAGTGGAACTCTATAAACAACTAGCCTAGAGTGTTTGGTTCAGCATTAATAATGCAATCTGCATAAGACTCTCCTGCCTTCTGAGGGAAGGTGGCTTTGAATGAAACAATCTTTCTTTTCTTTAGATAAGAACCTTGTCCTACACTCTTTTTGAAGTAAAAAAAAAAAAAAAAGTCTTTCCTCTTTTACTACCCCTTGCAGATCTTCCCATTTACTAGGTAAATGGCTGCCTTGTTCATGATCCATTTATGTACTCATTTCATTATTTAATTAGATCTTTAATTTTATTTCAGCAAATTTTCTTTGCTAAATGTGAAATTGATTAATTCTTTTTCTTTTTTTTTTTTTTTTTCCCCCTCCAGGGCTATTGCTGGGCTCGGTGCCTGCACTATGAATCCACTGCTCCTGGAGGCCATTTTTTTCCTATTTGCTGCCCTTGTTGTTGTTGTTATTGTTATTATTGACAATGATGTTGTTATTGTTGGATACAACAGAGAGAAATGGAGAGAGGAGGGGAGACAGAGAGTGGGAAAAAAAGATAGACACTTGAAGACCTGCTTCACCACTTGTGAAGCGACTCTCCTGCAGGTGGGGAGCCGGGGCTCCAACAGGGATCCTTATGCCTCTGGTCCTTGTGCTTTGTGCCACGTGTGCTTAACCCGGTGCCTGCCTGACTCCTTAATTTTTTTTTTTTTTTGCATAACACTGCACAGCTCAAGTTTATGGTGGTGTGGAGTATCAAACCTGGGATTTTGGAGTTAGTTTTATTTCTTTTAACACCACTCAATCCTCAAAACCATTAGGCAAAATACATATTTGTATAGACCTTAAGTTTAGGAATCATCTATTGCACAGCAGAAAACAAACACTGCAAGAAGGCTTACTTCCAGATGGTAGACTTCAGATGGGGTTTGATAAAGTCAAAGTATGGGCAAATGAACTGTTGTCTTTTCTCTAAGCCTGTTCAGGCAGCATTGATCTAGAAGTACACTGGTGTGACTAGATTATTAAAATGTAGAAAAATTTCTATACCAGTTGGGACATGAGGTAACAGCAGAGGCAATAGATGGTACAATTAAATAAGCAAATGACTTATTTCCTCACACATACGGCTTTACCACAGAGATTTAATGCACTGTTTTACTGAGACATTTGTTTATATCTTTTGGGGCACTTGGAGTTCAGATCTGTGCAACTTGATACCCTACACCACCATAGACTTGAGCTGTGCAGTGTTATGGAAAAAAAATATCAATGAATCAATTTCACATGTAGATTAGATTGTTGCCTTCTAATTTTAAGCCTGATATTATATTTTAGTTTTTTGAGGCATAACTGGTATAAAATTATTAGACATGGGGGTTTGGTTTGTGTATAAATTATGGAAAGATTTCTCCAATCTTTCTTAGTGGTCCACAAGCAGGATGTTGTTGTGCTGGCTTTCACTACCTACATCCGTTACTCCCATGTCTGGTCTTTATGGAGATAAGGCACAACAAAAAGGAGAAAGAGGGATGCTTCTGTACATATGCAAAGGAATGTTTAACTCTTCCCAAGAGAAGCAGTAGGGTATAGATTCAGGCACAGATTGAAAAAGGTCCTGGAAATATCTGGTGTAGATAATTTAGACAAAGGGAGGGTCTTTCTTTGTATCTTGGCTTACGTATTAGTGAATAGTAGCATTGGACTGTTGGATATTCAACGTATCATCTCAGTTTGTTCATTGCTCCTCAATTCAAGGTTGCCCTGTTGACTAAGGACAACATTTGACAGCCTCTTGATCACAACCTCATTTTTCTCCTTTTTCTCTTTCACAGTATCTCTTCTAATATTGTAGGGTCAGGGTTAGGGTTAGGGCTTCTTTGCCACCTTATAATTATCAGAAGTTTCTCTGGGAAATTAAAAAAAAGTAAAACCTGAGGATTAATTTTTTCTTTTTATGTCTATGTTTATGTGTTGTAGAGGATAACAGTTAAACTTCAATTAGTCATTTAGTACTAACATTGGTGATAATTAATATGAAGAAAAGTATATTATCTCATGAAAATATACAGGGAGTATGACTGGGATATCAGAGGAATGGCTTTCAAATTCATATCTAAAGGTTGAATACAAAAAAAGATGGGATTAAACTTGAGGAAGAAAAACAGCATGTACAAAGATGTTGAGACACATGAGAAGTCTTAAAGATCCAGGAAGTGGGAGTCCCATGCAAAATGGGAAATAAACATGTATTTTGTAATTTCCCCTGAAATTTCAATAAAATAATAAAAGGTGACCACAGTGTAAGAGCTGCTCAGCAACTATAGAATTCTGGACAGGGAAAATATCTTGAAGAATTAAAAAGATCAAGGTGAGGCCTCAGTAAAAGTCTGGTTTCTTGCATAGGAATAAACTTGAATTTCATACAGATTTCCATAGCAAGGAACAAAAGCTCAGCATGTAGATAATAAAGATAGAGAGACACCATCACAGGTAAAATCTACTCCATGTGACAAATGACAGTCAATAAGAGGACATGAGGCTGATCTACTGTGACATCTGTCAGTCCACTGATTGTCAGGGTCGATTCAGCTGATGTGGCTGGCTAGGTGGGTGGGTGTCCCCTTCCTCCTTCACCACTTCATGTCCCTCCTGAAGCTGAGTGCTTGGTAGAAGAGGATGACCTTCCCCAAGTAGAGATGGATTGGTCTTCCACTGAGGTTATATGAGTAGCTGGAGTAGTTCCACTCCTCTTCTAGAACCTACAAACAAGCACTCAAGGTCAGTAAGACCCATAAGATACAGCACTTTTATATAGTAGCAGGGCACAGGCAAATCTGAGGAATGGAAGTAAAATTCCAAAATGGCAACTGTAAACTATGTGGAAAGTGAGAAGCAGCCTTCCAGATCACAATGGTAGTTTGCCCAGAGCATCCCTGCTCAGCATAGCCCATACTGGAATTCAGTTTTCATAGCTACAGACCTTGGGGCAGGATTGGAGTGGAGCATTACATTTATAGAACACGACCTAGCAAAGTTTGTTCTTCTGCCAACCTGTAGAGCACCTGGTACTTCAAATTTCCGGTCACTATCCAGGTGCTAAACTTTGCTCAACCTCTGCATGATAACCTCACTCCAAAGAGAATTGCCATGAGATTTTCAACTGATTTTTTGCACACTTCAGAGTGTATAAGGTTAGCTTAGGATCAAAATAAAGCCCAGAGGAAAAAATAGCTCTTATAATTTTAAGGAAAAATTTTTAAAAAGCTGAAGTATAAACCTTAATACAATATGACTCATTTGTAAAAAAAACTTATATAATCAAAATTATGTAAATACAGAGTATTGATTTCAATGCAGTGATTAGGTAACTATGCCTGGAAGAATAGATATGGGAAGGAATGTGTTGGAGGGACTGGAAAGCAGCAGAAAAAAGTAAGTCTTATCTTCCACAGCAAAGAAAAAATAATCAGTTGACTATGCTTAAAACAAAAATAAAAGTTACCTTAAATTATGGTGTTTAGAGATATGGGGGCAAAATTCCAAAGAGTCAGCTGAAATCACTGTGTGTGGTTGCCCTTGAGGAGATTAGAGTTGGGGGAAGGGCATAAACATTTTCCTTCAGATGAGGACATAACGAATGGTAACTGTAGACATAAACAGGTTTTAGCTGAATTTTTTTTAAAGGATCAAATGAGGCTGGAGTCAGGAAAGGACTCGAATCTAGGAACAGTTTTCACATTGCTCTGGGAGGACTGCTTCCAAGATTGTGTCCAGTGAGGCAATAGTATATACTGTGCGTTTATGATAGGCAGTTACAACTATCTTAGGGATCTTGGAACTGCCAGAAGTGTGTCTCCTGACTCAATGTCATCATTCACTGAGGCAAATAGGCAGATTCATTTATCTTTCTTAATCTTTCCCTTTACCCTTTGGGGATTTATTCTGTGTTTTTTTTTTAAATTTTATTTTCCATTTTATTGCCTTTTATTGTTGTTGTAGTATTGTTGTTGTTGTTATTGACGTCATCGTTGTTGGATAGGACAAAGAGAAATGGAGAGAGGAGGGGAAGACAGGGGGAGAGAAAGACACCTACAGACCTGCTTCACCACCTGTGAAGCAACTCCACTGAGGTGGGGAGAGGGAGCTCGAACCAGAATCCCTATGCCAGTGCTTACTCTTAGAGCCACGTGCGCTTAACCCACTGCTCTACTGCTCTACTCTTTCTTCTGTATGTTTTGATGGTTGATGAAGACTATCTCTCAAGTCAAAGTGCCCCTGATCCTTCACAGAAAGTCAGGAAATTGCAGGTGCAGTTTCCTCAAAGAGCCAGAATAGTGGGTTCTGACTTCACTCCCTCCATTTATAGAGTAAATGGTGCATTGGTCATTCATTGGCAGAGGCCTTCGTCTACATTTTGCACAGTTCCTTACTTTTCTTTTTTTTTTTCCTGCCTCCAGAGTTATTGCTGGGGCTCGGTGCCTGCACTATGAATCCATTGCTCCTGGAGGCCATTTCCCCAATTTTTTGTTGCCCTTGTTGTTATTGTTATTGTTGTTTTTGTTATTGTCATTATTATTATTGCTGCTGTTGTTGGATAGGATAGAGAGAAATGGAGAGAGGACAGGAAGACAGAGAGAATGATAGACACCTGCAACCTACTTCACTGCTTGTGAAGCAACCCCCTTGCAGTGGAGTCTGGGGCTTGAACCAGGATCCTTATGCCGGTCCTTCTGCTTTGCCATGTGCACTTAACCTGCTGTGCTACTGCATGACCCCTACAATTTCTTGCTTTTTATGTGAACATTTTATTTTATATAACTATATTATATAGAACTATATAATAACTACAAAAGGGTATCAGAGAAGCAAGATTTTCCCTTTATTAATCACCACCCCAGGCGACTTCAGAACTACAGCTAATAACTCTAAAATTCTTCCGTTGAAAAGCCATTCAGATTAATGTGGAATGTAATGTAGCAAATTGGCAAGAATAATCATTCCAGGCTGAGCATCACTAGAAAATACGCCAGTTATCCCTTCATGGCCTTGCATCTGCTGAATCCTATTTACTCCAATTAAGAAGCTATTTCAAAGTCTTGTCATCTGTTGACCACTAATCCATGCTAATAAAACCAGCCATGGATCAACAGCAAAGACCATCTAGGATGGCTACATTATATTTGTTTCGTTTTGATCTGCCTTTTCATATGCATGCACATTTCAATTCCAAACCCACATCTTCAGAGTGAAAAATCACAGGGAAAATAAAATGACAGTGAATTTAACTCTGCTGGAGAAACATGCATCAAACCTTATATTACTAAGGAATTAATGTTCTTTTTCTGACTCTAGCTTTCCTCATAAGTTTAAAGTGAAGAGCTTCACAGCCAACCACCCTGTCTCCCAGCCCCCACATCTGCATGACTGCAGTCTTTCAGGTCCCCCAGCAGTTTTTTTCCTGTCACGATTTAAAATTTTTCTAATATTTGCTAACAAAATTTGGGGGTTATTTTCCTTCCATAGTAATTTAATTCCTTCTTTTCATTTCCCTAAGGGTGTAAAGAGGCAGTGAGATGTTCCAGTGAGAGCTTAAATTAAAAGGGAGGAAAAAAATGTGAGTGAAATAGCTCCCTTTAAGCTCAGTCCTCTCTACAAAGTCACCTTGACTCTGTGTTCTAATCACTTCATTTGCTGACTCACGAAACAGCTTTACATGTCACTAAAACAAGCAGTAGTAGATGTGTTCGGGACTTAAAACCAAAAGCCCTTGAGTGATGAGAATGAGATGGAGTTTCTCATTCTTGGGAATCCTTTTGGTTAATTTGCTTCGCATCCACGTCTAGAGCATTCTCCAAAAGTTAGTGGTGAATGGGACAGACAGAATTTTCTAGTGGTTTTTACTAGACAATAATTTCTGCTGCATGTCCATACCCTGCAAAAGACAAACAAATATGCTAAAAGGAAAAAAAAAAAAAACCTTTTTGCTTGGGTTTTCTGTAGCCTTTTCTTCATCAGACCTACAGAAATATAAGAAACATCTGTCATTCAGTATTCAGATTTGGCAGATGTTAATACTTTCCACATTTGTTTCATATCTTTTGTGTTAGGAAATATAATGTCACCGATATTGCTGTAGCCCACTGTGCTGCCTCTGTGATCTCATTTTTCTCTCCATTTCTCCGAGGTGATCAATATTCCGTGCTTTGCATTTTGACTATGTGTGTGTATATGCATAACCAATATGTACTATAGGCTGGCCCACTTAGAGCACTGCCACAAATGATTTTATGCTCTACATTTCATTCTGCAACTTGCTGTTTTGCAATCAACATTTCATT
Organism: Erinaceus europaeus; assembly: GCF_950295315.1. Taxonomy (NCBI): domain Eukaryota; kingdom Metazoa; phylum Chordata; class Mammalia; order Eulipotyphla; family Erinaceidae; genus Erinaceus; species Erinaceus europaeus. The sequence goes on from NC_080168.1 coordinate 34,833,303, forward strand.
TTTGCTGTTTACACATGTTGACAGAGATAGCCTTAGTTTATTCATTTTCCCTGCTAGGTAGGTGCTCTGATGGGTGAGAACACCATGATCTATTTGCTCACTCTCTTTTGTGATGAATATTTCGACTCCTTGAGTTTTATTACAAATAAGTTTGCAGTGTGTGTGTGGTAGACTAATAGATTCAACTCTCCACTGGTCCCTGGTAAGTAGCTAGGGAGGTGGCATGCTTAGCTGGGGGAGTTCCAGGCTCACATGGAGGTGGTCCTGACTCCATTGCCAGCACTGCATTTAGCAAAGCAGTGCTCTGGTTGTTTTTTTTTTCCCTATCATGTTAATAAATAAACAAATATGTATATCTATATGCATATGCATATGCATGTGTCTGAATAATCTTTAAGAACTAGAGAGGTAGCTCACTGGGTAGAGCATGTGTTCTGCCTTCTGTGTGACCAGAGTCAGTGTCCTAGCACAGCATGAGAGACACTAGGACACTAGAGCAAGCTCCATGGCTGTGGTATTTGCTTCCTTTCTCTATCCCTCTATTTGGATAAGAAAGTGACCTGGATCCTGAAATGAGTGTAGCCTAGAATGTTTCCAGCTACGACTATGGAATGTGAGCTCAAACTGACAGAGATGCAGAGGTTACACTGGCTCCTGTGCTAAATATGAATAGACATGGACCCTAGGTCAGACAAACAAGGTTTACAGCTAATGGTATTTATATGCTTTTCCCATATCTGGGAGCTTCTCTCTGCCCTGATCCAGCTTTTTAGTCCTATCCTCAACTCTGACACCATCTTCCCAGGCAATACTTTCAACCCACCTGCATATTAGCTCTCAGGCTGAGGTAAAACTTAATAAAGTCATGGGCCCCTTGGAATATACCTAAAATAGACTTTCTAGCTCCTTCCAACATGAAGACCCCAAATCTCATCTGCTATATTCTTACCTATAAGTTCCTGGTTATTAAATAATTTGTTCTGCTTTATATCTTAAGGCTTTTCAGTCACCAAGTTGCAGATGACCATGACGCCAACCTGATTTCCCTGGGCAGATGACCTCACCAATGTGTCCTGGAACCCCACCTCCCCAGAGCCATGCCCCACTAAGGAAAGCTGGATCAGGGCAGAGAGTAGCTCCTAAATATGGGAAAAGTACAGAAATACCATTAACTGTAAACCTCACTGTTCTGACCTAGGGCCCATGTCTATTCATATTTAGCACAGGAGCCTATAAGTTCAGATATTATTTTTTTAAACTAGAAATGAAATTTCTGGGTCACAGGTCATTAGGTATTACTAGAATTCTAAATACTAAGGATTTGGATGAGTTTCCATGCCAACAATGGCATATCCTTTTTCCTGTACACTTACACTTGGTGGTTTTTTTCTTCATACTTTTTCTCACTTCCTTTCACATTTTCTTACTCTCTAGTGGGTTTAGTTTCAGCCAGACTTGTACTGTCATCCCAGCTTGGGCTCCAACATAACTAAAAGAGCCATCTGGGACATGGGTTCTCCAGCTGCAGCTGGCCTGGCTACCCACCACTTAAGTCACTCCCAGTCATGTGTCCCATCCTAGCTGAGACCCCAGTGGCCACAGAGCAGAGAAGAGCTGTCTTTCCACTGTCCTTTCCGAATTCCTGACCCACAGATCCCACTGTTCTGCATCACTAGGCATAGGCGACTTATTATGTTGCAACATATACGAGGAACAATGATACATTTTCCCTGGCTGGTGTGGTTTTTTTAAGCTGTAAATTTGTCAGGGATTGATCTGCTGCTGTCTCTGGCTGCTTGTATCTAATTTGGCACCTGACTCAGTGCCTTGAAGTACTATTTCATTTATTATCCACAAAGACTATATCTTGATTTTGAACTATATCTCCAATGTTCCTTCCATTTGCACTCTCTCATTGTGGTATGTCCAGAGTAGAAGCCGCATGTTGTAAACCAAAGTTGTAATCCTGCCTTACCTAGTTTGCAATTTTTTGGCAAAAGATATCATGAAACGTGTAGTCAAATCAGGCTTCTGGGTCAAATGCATACTTTAGAAGTGATTCATGCATTCAAAGTTCATTTTAGAACTTGTTCTCAGTGTTTATCTAGACCACCGGAAGATATCACAAAAGTTCAACCCTGCCCTTGCCTTGCCCACAAACAGCTTGCAGTCTTCCAGGGAAGACAAGATAGACATATGTCATGAACATGTTGGTTCATCAATGCATGCAAGGAGTGATGGACGTACAGAAAAACTGCCATGACTCGACGAGAACAAAGGAAGCAGAACAAAACAAGTTCGTGATGGTGAACTTATGGTTCCAGATGGGGCCACTGGTTGTGACATTCCTGTTTTGGAGGATGCTGGCAACCACACTTATTGTCACTGTGTCTATTACCCTGGCACAGATGATTCCTAAGTCTCTGGTCTCTTAAATTGGCACCTCTGATCTGAACATCTCAAAGTCTCTTTCACTCTCAACTTGCCTGCTCCTACACACCCCCAGACCATCACTGTCCTGAGCATCCTCACATCAACAGCCTTCCTTCCCCATGCTGCTCATCATCTAGAAGTACCACTGCTTCGCTAGGCCTTTCTTTTCCTTTTTTTTTTTTTTTTTTTTGTTGCCAGATTTATCACTGGGGCTTGTGACCATAGAACAAATCCACTGCTCCTAGTGACCCTCTATTTATTTGTTTATCTTTCTTTCTTTCTTGATAGAGACAAAGAGAAATTGAGAGAGAAGAGAGAAACAGAGAGGGAGAGAGAAAGGGTGACACCTGTAATACTGCTTTACTGTTCATAATGTTTTCCCTAGGGCTATGGTATGGCCTGGGGGTTTGAACTCAGGACCTTGCCTTGGTAATGTGTGTGCTCTACTGGGTAAGCCAGCACCTTGCCCCCTTCAGGATATTTTTTTTTTCTTTCCCCTCCTGAGTTATTGCTGGGGCATGGTGCTAGTACTATGAATCCACTGCTACTGGTCACCATTTTTTCTTTTTTTTCTTTTTTGTTTCTATTTCTATTTGATAGTACAGAGAGAAGTTCAGAGAAACTCAGAAGGAGATAAAGAGTGAAAGACACCTGCAGACTTATTTCACTGCCTATGAAGCATCATTTCCCCCGCAGGTGGGGAGCAGGGTCTCAAACCCAGGTGTACTACCGACTTGCCACCCCCTTCAGGCATTTTTTTCTTCAGTGGTTATTATGATAAAATATTCCTGTCACTTAATTTTTTTTCAAATGGAAAACTGCTGAAAGAAATGGAGGGTGCTGGCTTATAGAAAAATGCTGAAGGCTGAGTAGGAAGATGAGCATAGCAGGGCTGTCAAGTGATAAATAATATCTAGGGAAACTAATTTATTTGTCCAAGGTTACAAAGCTATCCTGTGTCCAGAAGAGGCCTAGTCACATAGCTTTACACTCTGAGCCTAGCATCACAAACACCTGGTTGAGCACACATGTTACAATGCACAGTGACCCAGGTTTGAGTCCTATGTCCACACCTGCAGGGGGAAAGCTTTGCAAGTGATGAAGTAGTGCTGCAGGTGTCTCTTTGTCTCTCTTCCTCTCTATCTTTTCTTCCCTCTCAATTTCTGGCTGTCTCTATCCAATAAATAAATAAAGATAATAAAAATTTTTGTGAGTTCCAACTGTTTGTAAGCACTGATTTTACCTGACTTAATGGAGTAGGGAAGGGAGGAATGAGAGGTCACATTTACATAAGAATTACTATAGGTGGGGGTCAGGCAGTGGTGCAGTGGGTTAAGCCCATGTGGCGCAAAGCGCAGGGACCGGTGTAAGCATCCTGGTTCAAGCCCCCGACTCCCCACCTGCAGGGGAGTCTCAAGCGGTGAAGCGGATCTGCGGGTGTCTATCTTTCTCTCCCCCTCTCTGTCTTCCTCTCCTCTCTCCATTTCTCTCTGTTCTATCCAACAACGAACAACATCAACAATGGCAATAATAATAATAATAATAATAATAATAATAATAATAATAACCACAGCGAGGCTACAACAAAAAGGGGGAAAAAATGGCCTCCAGGAGCGGTAATTCATGGTGCAGGCACTGAGCCTAGCAATAACCCTGGAGGGAAAAAAAATAAAACTACTATAGGTGATGTAGTGGAATTCATTTTTTAAAAAAATTATCTATTTATTTATTGAAAAGATACAAAGAATGACTGAGAGGGGAGTGGGGAGATTGAGAGGTAGAGAGACCCAGAGACACTTGCAGCTCTGTGTCATCTCTTGAAAAACTTTTCCCTTAGAGGTGGGGACCTGGGGCCTGAGTCCAGGTGTTTGCATATGTTAACATCACAATTATATATATGTTTACATTTTAAATTTATTTTTTATTTATAAAATGGAATATTGACAAGACCATAGGATAAGAGGTATACCATACCTCTTATAACTCCATACCCCATAAGAGGTATACCATACCTCTTATAACTCCATACCCCATCTCCCTGCCACTGGAAACTTTCCTATTCTTTATCCTTCTGGGAATATGAACCCAGGCTTATTATGGGGTACAGAAGGTGGAAGGTCTGGCTTCTGTAATTGCTTCTCAACTGAACATGGGCACTGGCAGGTGGATCCATACTCCCAGCCTGTCTGTCTCTTTCCCTAGTGGGACAGGGCTCTGGGGAGGTGGGGCTCCAGATCACATTGGTGGGATTGTCTGCCCAGGGAAGTCCAGTTGACATCATGGTAGTATCTGGAACCTGGTGGCTGAAAAAGAGTTAAGATATAAAGCAGAACAAATTGTTGACTAATCATGAACCTAAAGGCAAGAATATTGCAGATGCAGATTTGGGGTCTCCATTTTGGAAAAAGCTAGGAGGTCTATTTTAGGTATGTTTTAGGTATATTCCAAAGGGCTCATGACTTTACTAGTTGTTTGCCTGAGCCCAACAGCTAACATGCAGGTGGACCCAAGGTATTGTCTGGGGAGATGGTGTCATAGTTGAGAAAGAGACTAGAAAGCTGGATCAGGGGAGAAAGTATACCTCAAATATGGGCTACATATATAAGTAACATTAACTTTAAACCCCATCTATTTGATCTGGGGCCCATATTTAGCATAGGAGCTAGTGTAACCTCTGTATCCCTTTAGTTCTGAGATCAAATTCTGTGGTCATGGCTAGGAGGGAAGGAAAAAATAAAGCAGAATTCAAATTTTTACCACTAGATTTGCAAAAGTATGTTAAGAAAAGATAACAAATTCTGCTGATGTTGCTCTAACTGATGTGTAGAGAAAATATCGTACAACCAAATAGGGGAAGAGAGTAGAGTGAGGTCACTATCTCCCTCCATGGAGGTGGGGATGGGTGTGGGCAGTCTCCAAAATGAGTAATTTCTCTAGACCATCAAGTTCCTGTTGGCTACTCTCCCCAAGGTTTTCTTTCTTTCTTTTGCCTCCAGGGTTATCACTGGAACTCAACAGCAGGCACTACAAATCCACTGCTCCTGGAGGTCATTTTTTCCATTTTACTGGACAGGACACAGAGAAATTGAGAGGGGAAAGGGAGACACAGAGGGAGAGAGAAAGAGAGACATCTACAGACCTGCCTCACTGCTTGTGAATTGTCCCCCCCTACAGGTGGGGAGCGGGGGCTTGAACCCTTGAACTTTATACTATATGTACCTTAATCAGGTGCACCACCACCTGCCCCCTCCCCAGGTTTCCTTTTTATCACAGCACACTGTACGCCAGACCTCAAAATGCTTATTGCTTAACAATAGCATCAAATGAATAAAGATTAATAAAAAATACCTTGACATTAAGCCAGTGAGTTAACAGGTCAGAATTACACTGTTTTTGCATATTGTCTGTTGCATGAGTCACTTAGTAAGAACTGATGTCAAGGAATATTTGGCACAGTGTACGCTATTCAACAAGAACAACTTAGTATAAACAGGGTATTTAGAATTTCTATCATAAAGTTATATTTTAATTTTTTTCTTATTTTCATGGGGGATTGTGTTAAGGAAGGGAAACAGACAAGAGCACCACTTCGCTCTGGCATACAGTGGTTCTAGGACTTGAACCTGGAATCTCCTGCATGTAAATTGGATGACCTCTCTAATGCTGAACTGTCTTCCTGGTGGAACATATTTTGGTCAAACATGGAGGCATTCAAAGTTGTTGTAACACTAAATCAATCTAACAAGAGCCAGCAGTAGGTAATGTATATCTGTGTTAACGGGCTAGCAGCTCACCTTTTCTGTTATTAAGACAGGCGAGAAACTTCTTAAATTACTTTCAAGAAACTCTGGCTTAAGTACAGTTATGTGGAACAAATTAAGAGATAATGTCAGCTGCCTATTCTTCATGCACATTTCTATTGACTTGTCTAGAGGTGTGCACTGACATCTGCCTTCAATCACAGTCCTGCGCTCCTCTAGTTGTGGAGAGCTGGGGAGGAGGGCCTCGTCAAGATGGTGTGATTGATAATGTTTACTTTTCCACTTAGAAAATATAGTATCCAGGGATCTGGGTGGTAGTGCAGCGGGTTAAGCGCAGGTGGCGCAAAGTGCAAGGACCTGCTTAAGGATCCCCGTTCCAGCTAGTTAGCTCCCCACTTGCAGGGGGTCGCATTACAAGCAGTGAAGCAGATCTGCAGGTGTCTCTCTTTCTCTCCCCCTCTCTGTCTTCCCATCCTCACTCCATTTCTCTTTGTCCTATCCAACAATGACGACATCAGTAACTACAAAAATAAAACAAGGGCAACAAAAGGGAATAAATAAAACAATAAAAAAAAGAAAAAATATGGTATCCAAAAGAGCCAATCTAAGAAACATGGGGTTTTGATTGAAAATCCTCTCATACAAACCAATACATGCTTGAAAAATGACCCGTGTGTGACTTGAAATAATTTTATGTTTTAAAACCAGCCCTTATGAGTCTCTGGCTGGATATCATTGACGGATGATTCTCCTAGGAAGCCCAAGCTGGAAGGAGTCTCATTCTGGTCTTATGAGGGCAAGGTCTGGTGACAGCAAGCAAGCTCTGCCCACTCTGTGGTTTGGAAGGCAGGTTGATGGTGGCCAATGTAAAAACTTTGCAAATAAAATGTTCTTTCTCCTAGTAGCACCATCAGCCATAGCTGAGCAATATTCTGTTATCTCTCTCTTTCTTTCTCTCCCTGTCTCGTAAATTCAAAATAAATAAAATATTAAAAAGTGCTCTTTATGATTTCTGACCTTGAATGCCATGGACCATTTGAGATTTAAGTTCCTCTTGCACAAAGAACATAAGCCACTGGATGAGTTTGAGCACAGAATTGATTATGTGGTGAGCTTCAAGAAGCTAACATTTTAATCTGGCTCTTACTGATTTCTTAGTAAGGAATTTTATTTTTTTTACTCCTTAAGTTTAGAATCCAGAAACAAAAGCACGTTTTTGCACATTCAAGTGAACTCTAGATATTACAATTCATAGCAGTGAACATTTGATATTCCATCATTGTCTAATATCAAAGGTCAAATGGATTTTTAAAAATTTTTAAAAATTATCTTTATTTGTTGGATAGAGACAGAAATTGACAGGAAGGGAGACAGAGAGGGAGAGAGACAGAGAGACATCTGCAGACCTGCTTCACCACTCGCAAAGCTTTTCCCCTACAGGTGGGGCCAGGGGCTCAAACTTGGGTCCTTGTGCACTGTAGCATGTGCACTCAACCAGGTGCACCACCCAGCCCCAGACTGGTTTTCACTTTGGTTTGTGGCTTTTGAAACAGCAAACGAGTTTGGAAAGTTGACAGTCCCAGTCTATGAAATTAAAACGTGATGGACGATGTAGTCAGCAGACAGAATAATAAACTTTCCCTGGAATCTAATTGAGGGAGGGAAAATAGGTTTGAAGACATGTTAATTATGTCATCTAGCTAGAAATGAAATGTGGAATCTGGGGGTGTAGGTCTTTGGGGATGTCTTCTCTTTACCTCTGCAGAATACTCTTCATCCTTTTTCAATCCACTATGTGTCTCTGTAGTCTGGCCTGCATCAAACATGTTGACAGGCTCTTTACCTTCTGGATTCGAGGTGGGTTAGGTCAGTGGGAAGTACTAGAAAGAGACGGAGCAAGTGGGTATTTATTGTCGCTCATCTCGAGGTATCACTGGCAGCTGATGGAGCACTGTGTGTTACTCAGGAGCCCAGACTAGGTCTCACTCAGCCCACCCTGGTCATTAGGCCTTTAAGAGTGTAGCACATTCAGTTCACAGTAAGGCCCATGTAAGACTCACCATCCTCAGACCCAAAGGAGTGAGTCCTGTATATGAATCTATTGGATTTGTCTCAGATTGTGTGCTTGTTTGGTACCTGTGTGTCATATGATCTGAAGATTTGCTGAGTAAGGGATGTTCTTTAAATTATTGGAACAGTTGTTTTCTTTTCTGGGCAAGTTGATTATTCAAGATTTGAACCAAATAAGGTAGAGATTTACTAAATAATGTTGGGGGCCATATACTTTTTTGGAAGAACTTAACTAGAGGAAAGAGTATTTTTAAAAATTTCTTTACTGGGGGGTTAATGGTTTACAATCAATAGTAAAACACAATAGTTTGTGTATAACATTTCCCAGTTTTCCACATAACAATACAACACCCACTAGGTCCTCCTCTGCCATCATGTTCCAGGACATGAGTCCTCCCCCTCACCCCAGAGTCTTTTACTTTGATGCAATACACAAATTCCAGTCCAAGTTTTGCTTAGTGTTTTCCCTTCTGATCTGTTTTTCAACTTCTGCCTATGAGTGAGATCATCCCATATTCATCCTTTTGTTTCTGACTTATTTCAATTAACATGATTCCTTCAAGCTCCATCCAAGATGGGATTAAAAAAGGCGAATTCACCATTTTTAATATCTGAGTAGTATTCCATTGTATATATATATCACAACTTGCTCAGCCACTCATCTGTTGTTGGACACCTGGGTTGCTTCCAGGTTTTGGCTATTACAAATTGTGCTGCTCTGAACACAGGTATACACAATCTTTTTGAATGGGTGTGTTTGGTTCATTAGGATATATCCCCAGGAGAGGAATTGCAGGGTCATAGGGTAGGTCCACATCTAGCCTTCTGAGAGTTCTCCAGATTGCTCTCTACAGGGGTTGGACCCATTGACATTCCCACCAGCAGTGTAGGAAGGTTCCTTTGACCCCACAACCTCTCCAGCATTTGTTGCTGCTACCTGGGAAAAGGTATTTTTGTTTGTTTTGAAGCAGGAGATCCACAAGTCAGTTGGTTAGGCCCATTTGAGCATGGACAACATTGAGGGAAAGAAAACCCACTTAATACATGATCCACTAGAAACACCTATGTGGGGTGGAGGTGGGTTCAGAAGCCGTGTTTTTCCTGTCTTGCCTTCATTCTGTCTCTCTTTCTCTATCAGAAAGAATGAACGAGGGAAACACGAGTGCTAGGAGTAATGGAATCATGCAGGTGTTGAGCCCTAGCATAAATCTGGTGGCAAAATTAGTAAAATAGAGGCTGGGCAGTGGTGCATCTGGGTGGGCACACATGTTGCAATGTGTAAGGACCCAGGTTCGAGCCCCCAGTGCCCACCTGCAGGGGGAAAGCTTAGTGAGTGATGGAGCAGGGCTGCAGGTCTCTTTTTCTCTCCTTCTCTATCACCCCCTTCCCTCTTAATTTCTGGCTGTCTCTATCCAATGAATAAAGATAAAATATTTTTAAAACTTCTAAAAAGTATGTCAGGAAACTTTTTTTTTTTTTACTCTTAGCCTCAAGTTCAAGGCTACAGACAAGATATATCAAAATTCAGGCTTTTTTTTTTCATCATCCTTTCTTGTGGGTGGTTGCAACATTCTGAGCTTTATCCTTTTGTTGTTTGTTTGCCCTTGAGCGTTTCTGTATTTCTGGTGACTGCTTTATCAGTAGCAGCTTCATGGAAACCTAGCTGCAAGGTTCATGTGCAATACTTCTCCCACCTCTTTAGCTGACATGCTTCAGGCATGAAGGTTTTTGCTCCTTCTCCTGTCTGTGTGATTGCTTGTTTTGTGAAGACTTACTGACTACACTTCCAGGCTCTGCTGCATTCAGGAAAACACTTTCTAAGTTTGCAAAGAACAAGGTGAACCCAGAAGCTGTATCTCATAGGGGGCCCCACAGAATAGTTTCCTCCTGTCTTTCTTGAACTGGAGAGGCATTCTACTTTGCCTTCAAAAGAACTTCTAAAGTCTTTTGAAGATGTTCCACTCACATTGTATTTTGTGACTTTGGAAGGAAATCTCAACACCTGGACGAATGCTAGAAGGGAAATGCTTAAAGTGTGTTAGCTAATGTCCAGCTTACCTTGTCTATTGTAAGCACAAGAGGCAGGTGATGAGTTCTTTGTTAGATCAAACAAAGCAGGAAAAAAATTGCTTTGTTTTTGTCACTAATGAGATATTTCTATACAGCTGGAATCTTAAAAGATCTCTGTTGGTATTCTTCTTGTTGGTTTGGTCCTCTTCCCCCTACCTCTGAGAGAAATGGTTTGGTCCTTGCTAGTTTCACGCCCCTCTTTCTCCCCGCCCCCGATGCTAAGGATGTCCAGAGTCCCAGCAGCGGTGGAGAAAGAATGGTAGGGAAGCACATGGTGTGGTGATTTGCCCGTTTGTGAATAAAGATTAAACTGCAGCTTCTCAGCCCAGCCGTGTGTCCCCGAGTCTGTCTCTGTCTACCACCACGAAGCTAGCCCGGCCTGCTGGAGCCCCTGAAACATTAACAACAAATGACGCCCACGTGGACCTGACCTGCGCATCTCTCAGATAAGTGAAGACAATTTGGCTACCTATGTACTATGGCCTTCTCTTCTGCTTGTGAAGAGATCTCCAAAGGCCTCTGCCCTTTCTTCACAAGACTGTTTTGCTGTTTCTGGAACATTTATCTCTGGACCACTCTGTGGTTTCTGCCAACCCGCAGGAGCCCAATGCCAGCCCGCATGAGCCGACTTTCCGCCATGTGGCACGGGGCATTGGGCGCCGGCTCCCTCCACGCTGCTCGGCTGCTGGGAGCAGGGCAGCAGACATGGCAGGGCCATGGGGCAGGGTGCGGCAGCCTATCATGGCCGCCACCCTGGGGCACCTCGGCCCGCGCCTTCTGCACGGCTGGCGTGCCCGCCCTCCTGCTATGAAGTCTGGACAGATCCCAGACCACCCGGAGACCGCGGGCTCCCTGCCGAAACTGGGCCCCCTGGCCGAGATCCTCAGCTCGGGTCTGAAGGCAGACAAGCTAGAACACACAGAGATTCATCCAGAGATCGCAACCTACAATTCCTAGAAGTGGAGCTGCATAGGAATGGAGCTGCGCGGGAAGCCACCTCCGGATGGTGACCCCCCCCCAACAACAACTAAGACAGTACAGATCTAAATTCATGTTTAAAATGACATGTCTTCGTAACAAAGGTTTCTCTCCTTGTGTATTAAAGACCATGTTTATGTGTGTGTTTAAAGTTTGGTAAACAGTAACTTTAAGGTTAAAAACTTTAAGGCTAAATTCTTACCAGGCAAAGTTAATTGAAAAAGGTTTTTAATGTAATTCTCCTAAAGATAAAATTAACTTACATTTAAGTCTGAGGTAAAAAATTAGTTAAAAATCAGTATATTTTAACCAAGTTGGTCTAAACAAAACCTGCGCACACCTAGGGTGTGTCTCCATCTTGAATGGGTGTAACAAAAGGTTAAATGGACTTGTTGATATGTAAAACTCTCGATTACCTTCTCTATTAGAAGTGGTAGATTACACAATGGCTATGCTAATGATTCTCACGTCTGAGGTTTTCTTTCCTTGATTCTTATGTCTACCTTTTCACTGTCTATTGTTTAATCTTTAAAAAACCTTACAATCATTCTAAAAAAGATTTCTAATTGTAATAGAGTTATCAATTGTGATAAACTTCTAACCTGCTACAAGTTTGTTTTATAGTAAGTAAATTGCAGCTGTCAAATTCTCTACAGAAAAGCAGAATTCCGATGGCTGACATTCCCCATCGAGACAGATGTACAACAACTCACCCCCTGGCAATTCTTCAGTGGACATCTGCTTTGGACTTCTATCAGACTCACTGGTACACCTCAGACACTTTGCACAAAACTAGCAGCTTCCCTTATGCTGCCGGGTTTCTCAAAGACTGACTGCAGCCATGCCTTGGGACTCTAGGCCTCAGCCTTCCCCCATGCTAGTAAATGCCTGTCGATGCAAGTACGCCCCCCAGAGGCAGGAAATGTTTTTTTTTAAGCTGATAATGTTTTGCCCACAGAGGCAAAAAAATGGTCCTCTCAGGCCTTCCCCTGGCAGCACACTGGTTCTTGTTCCTCGCTTACATGTTTCTCCATGTTTGTGCCAGTTTCTTTTTTTGAAAATGCCTGTATGATATAGGTTTCTGTTCACCCTACACCCCTGATACTGTGGTCATTTAGTTAAAAAGAAAAGGGGGAATATTGGTATTCTTCGTATTGGTTTGGCCCCCTTCCCCCTACCTCTGAGAGAAATGGTTTGGTCCTTGCTAGTTTCACGCCCCTCTTTCTCCCTGCCCCCGATGCTAAGGACGTCCAGAGTCCCAGCAGCGGTGGAGAAAGAATGATAGGGAAGCACATGGTGTGGTGATTTGCCCGTTTGTGAATAAAGATTAAACTGCAGCTTCTCAGCCTAGCCGTGTGTCCCCGAGTCTGTCTCTGTCTACCACCATGAAGCTAGCCTGGCCTGCTAGAGCTCCCGAAACATTAACAACAGATCTCAGATAAAGCACACTTAATGAGAAATACTGTATGATGTGAAATATCTGTACTTAAAAAACAAGAGTCCTTTATCTGAAGGACACTGAAATACATCTGCTTTCTAAAAATGCTTCTAGTTTTTGAGTAAAACACAGTGCAAGCTAAGTCCTGGAGTTGGTCTGAGTGGTTCATCATGATTGTTCTGTAAAGATAATTAATGCCATGGTCACCAAGCTGGGTTTACGTAAGCACAGTTTTGCATCCACTAAGCATTCCTTATGTATTTCCCCTTCCTAATCTTGCTATCTCTGACTCATCTATTAAAAACTGAGTTTGCAACTTTAAGAAGAAATAAAATCTGGCCTTTTGCTACAACATGGATCAAACTGGAAGGGATCATGTTAGGTGAAACAAGTTACAAGGAGAAAGACAAACACCACATGTGAGGCTTAAAGGAAATATAATCAAGGGAGCAAATATGGTGAGACAGGAATAAAGCTTTGGGTTGGGTCTGTATGTCTGGGAGTCCTAAGAGAGGAAGGGGAGAGGACTGACAGAGGGGAGGACTCCCAGCACCCTAGACTAGGCAGAATGGCACTGGTGGTGGGTGAGATGGACAAGGACATCTTTTGGGGAGATGTGAAATTGTAACCCTGAGACAAGTCTTGTTAAAACACTTACCCAATAAAAATCAATTAAAATAATTTAAAAAATGGGTTAAGAAAAAAATCTTTATAATGGTATATAGATGATAAGATAGTTCAAACCTCTGTAGAATATATCTATTTAACGGGATACAAAAGAGATTTGGGGCCAGGCAGTGACACACTCAGTTAAGTGTATACATTACAGTGTGCAAGGACCTGGGTTCAAGCCCCTGGTCCCCACTTGCAGGGGGAAAGCTTCACAAGTGGTGAAGCAGGGCTGCAGGTGTCTCTCTGTCTCTCTCCCTCTCTTTCTCCCTCTCCTTTTTTAATTTCTCTCTGTCTTTATCCAATAATAAATGAATTAGGGATTTGGGCAGTAGCATAGCAAGTTAAGTGCACGTGGCGCAAAGCACAAGGACCGGCATAAGGATCCCAGTTAGAGCCCCTGGCTCCCCACCAGCAGGAGTGTCACATCACAGGTAGTGAAGCAGGTCTACAGGAGTCTATCTTTTCCCCTCTCTGTCTTCCCCTTCTCTGTCCATTTCTCTCTGTCCTATCTAACAATGACAACATCAATAACAATAACAACAATAAAAACAAGGGCAACAAAAAGGGAAAATAAATAAAATATATAAAAATAATGACGAATGAATTAATTTTTTTTTTTTAAAGCAGAAGAGTACAACTCTTGTAGTGATATAGGGCATTAGGGGATAGAGGGCCGACAAGCTTTTTCTCTCCACCTCACAGGACTGACAGATGTTAGGCTCCACCCAGCACTACTGACATGTGCTTGGGCCAATGGCAATGATGTTGGGGTGGGTGCTAGTTTTTAAAGAAGTCTTAAGTCAGATCTAGGGGCTTTAGAATAAAGAAAAAAGGAGCTATTGAGACCTTCCCAACTCTGCCTCCAATTTCCAGGCTATATCTGCAAATATAGAAAGTCTGATTCATTTCTTTCTCCCCTTTGAGTAGCAAAGAAAGCCTACCCATGTACAGAGAGACAGAGGATGGAAGTGGATGATGTATTATCACAAGCACCAGGAGTTAGTTGATCAACTTGCCTATGCTTTAGTTTCTTTACCTATAAAATTGGAGGAGAGCAATAGTAGTTCTGGCCTTTTTAAGTTGCTATGAGTCAGTCATATAGCACTTATCAATAGAACATTGCCTGGCACAAGGACATCTCATGGCATTAATAATATTATACATTTGAAAATTATTATCATTTGAAGTGATTTTGGCCCATGATGGTGTTAGGGCATAAAAGGTGATAGGTTGGTGAGCAGTCACTAGACAAGGTTAAATGGGGAAAGTAAATTTATTAAAGTTTTCCCAACTTAGGCAGGAAGTGGACATGTCAAGGAACAGTTACCAGCAGAGGCGATGTGCAAGCTGGTACAGAACTGGGAGCCAAAATGTAAGCAGAAGCTCATAGCTTATATACCATAAGTGGTTTTTCCTGACCAAGCAGAGATTCCAGTAGTTTTTAGGGCCACATTCTTCAAGGTTTTTCATGAATCCATTTGCTTCTGTCTTCTCTTAGCCAATTACTTGGTGTGAATTCGGGGAGGGGGGTTCTTTGCCAAAGGTTTTTATAGGTTTGGGTCGCTACTAGGATTCCAAGCCTTCACACGGGGGCAGTGCGAGGGTGTCTCAACCCTCTGACCAGTTTTCTGACTTATGGGCTGGTGCCCAGTTCTGCTGTTCAGCATACACAGACCACCACTAGGTAAAATGACATATAATTATTAATTTTATGCCATAGTCTTGTTATTAATAGGAACCTCTTAGGTTATTGCTGTGCATTTTGGAGATAAAGAGGTGTGAGAACGAAATTCCCTTGACTATGCTTCCAGACCTACAGATCACTCGTGTCTCTTACAGGGGAGATGTCCTTTCTCTCACTGCTATGTTCTGGATCCCTTCATGCTACCTCCTAGGGGCTTGCTCCATTTTTTAAATTTCTCTTTAAATTCTCTTTTTAACTCATATTTCCATCTTCCTCCACTAGTTTCTTCTCCTACCCCTGTCTAGGTAAGGTCAGTTCACTTATACTATACACAGATAGGCATATGCATGTGTGCCAATGTGCTCACATGCATATGCAGCACCAATACACACACCATCCTTAGTCCTAGGCCAGGGTTCAAGCAGCCTGCTCAGTCTTCTCACATCCAAAAAATTTTAAAAAGAGTTTGTACTTGATATTTCTTCAACAATAATAAACATTTCATCTTTGGTACTTCTGGTATAAAACCTGCCAAATTATTAATGTTCTATATACATGCTGTAAAATCTAAAGAATATTTTTCAGATGTTGCTTTATTCACCTTTTTCAAAATTCTCTTCTCCTCAGAAAGAAGCTGATATATTATTGGTTCAGCCCCCATGGAAAACAGTATTAAAAGAGGCTAGGTGGTGGTGCACCTGATTGAGCTGCACACACAGGTTCAAGCCCCTGGTCCCTACTTGCAGAAGGAAAGCTTCACAGTGGTGAAGCAGGGCAGCAGGTGTCTCTCTGTCTCTTTTCCTCTCTGTCTTCCCCCTTCTCAACTTTTCTCTGTCTCTATCTAATCATAAATAAAAATATAAAAAGTAAATTAAAAGAAAACAGTATGAAGAGCCTTTCAAAAAATAAAAATAGGAAGACCTTACAACCCTGTAATATTTCTCTTAGGCATTATATCTAAAAAACATGAAAACACTAATTCCTGGGTTTATAGTCTTTGCTTGGTGCTCTTCAGAGTCTGGCCCATGCCCCTAACATCCTCTCATGACTAGTGCCTTGAATTCTATCTTCTTGTTGCCCACTTACATGTTCCTCCATGTTTGTGCCAGTTTCTTTTTTGAAAATGCCTGTACGATATAGGTTTCTGTTCACCCCATACCCCTGATACTGTGGTCATTTAGTTAAAAAGAAAAGGGGGAATATGTTGGTATTCTTCATATTGGTTTGTTCCCCTTACCCCCAGCTCTGGGAAATTGTGGTTTAGCCTCTGCTAGTTTCCCGGGCTCCCTTGTCCCCACCCCAAAAGAACCCCTACGGAAGTGCAGAGTCCCCCGCTGCTGAAGGAGAATGATGGGGAAGCACATGGTGTGGTGATTTGCCCGCTCGTGAATAAAGATTAAACTGCAGCTTCTCAGCCCAGCTGTGTGTCCTCGAGTCTTTGTCTACCACCGCGAAGCTAGCCCAGCCTGCTGGCGCCCCCGAATTTTAACTAGAAACCACACTTGTAATTGAGGAGATTTCACATCATAACTTCTCTAGAAAACAAATCAGAGACGCATAAAGTCTTCATACCTAGTTACCTTTCCATGTGATCACAACCAGCTGGAGTTTAGCAGGAGTCACTCTCATTGTACAAGGCAGATAGCATCCTGTTTACCTTGGTCAGGTCAGGTTTACCTTGGTCAGGCCAGGTCCTCATCATCACAAGCTTCCTTTGTAGTCTCTGTTGTGCTGTAGGCATTCAACTTGCAACACCTGGCATGAATTCACTCCTCACTGATGGATTCCTTGGGCAAGAAGTTCAACCTCAATCACACTTGTGGGGTTTTCAGACATGCACAGGAATGTAGAGGATTTCTGGAATGGTTCTCAAACTATGGGGTCAATGTTGTCACTGTTGCTTGAACCCAGTGTGGTGTCTTTGCTGTCAGGATGCAAGGGAAAAAGAGGAGGAGGCCAGAGACCACCTCTTCATGGACTTTATTGACAAGAGACTCCAAGCAGTTTCCATAAACACCCACAGCCTTCCTATCTGAGGCTTATCACTTCCTCCTGGGACCTCTGGATCAGTGGGTCACGTCTCTGCTGTTCCTGAAAACCTCTAAGCTATAAGTGAAGAGACTTTAGTTGAGCACACATGTTGCAATGTGCAAGGATCCAGGTCTGAGTCCCTCGTCCTCACCTGCAGGGGGGAAGCTTTACAAGTGGTGAAGCAGCTCTGCAGGTATTTCTTTCTCTTGCCCTCCTTATTCTCCCTTCCCCCCTCAATTTCCCTCTTGTGCTGTCAAATCAATAAATAATTAAGATTTAAAAATGGGAAGTCAGGCAGTGGTGCACCAGGTTACGTGCACCACTTAACATACGAAATGCAAGTACCCAGGGAAGGATCCTGGTTTGAACCTCCAAGTCCCCACCTGCAGAGGGGTGGTCACTTCACAAGCATTGAAGCAGGTCTGCAGGTGTCTATTTTTCTTTCCTCCTCTCTATCTTCCCTTCATCTCTCAATTCTCTCTGTCCTATCCAATGGAAAAAAAATATAAAAAAAAGGCTGCCAGGAGCAGTGGATATGTAGAGCCCCAGAGATAATACTGGAGGCAAAAAAAAAAAAAAAAGAAGAGAAAAATAGCACTTAACATAGCTATGAAAGAAGCTCCTAGATACATTGAATTCCGAGTTCCATCTGTGGTTGCCTTGGCAGGGCCAGAAGTGATTTCATAGGCAGTGTGCAACCTGAGGGCTGGATGTTCTCTATCCTTGTCTTAAACCATCACCCACTTGTAGTCTGGGGGCATCTATCTTGTGAGGTTGAGTAATCTCCCCAACTTAGTCCAAAACAATAGGTTGAACTTGTGCACAGCCAGTATTGTCGGGCTTGACCCTTTTCATTATTGCCAGGGAAGATGTCTACAATGTCTGGAGAAGATCTAGACGAGAAACCTAAGGCCCTCAGAGACATACTACTGGCATTATTCTAGTACTATGTGAGAGTGAATGTTTCATTCTTCTCTAGTGAATTTATTGTAGCTAAATAGTGACAAAATAAGACACTCACCAGCATGCTTCTCAGTGTCTCACCCACATCAGCTATTTATGTTTTCTTTTCTTTTTTTCTTAAAAAAATTTATTATATTTATTCCCTTTTGTTGCCCTTGTTGTTTTATTGTTGTAGTTATTATTGTTGTCGTCATTGTTGGATAAGACACAGAGAAATGGAGAGAGGAGGGGAAGACAGAAAGGGGAAGAGAAAGACAGACATCTGCAGACCTGCTTCACTGCTTGTGAAGCGACTCCCCTGCAGGTGGGGAGCCAGGGCCTTGAACCGGGATTGTTACGTCGGTCCTTGCATTTTGTGCTACCTGCACTTAACCTGCTGCACTACCGCCTGACTCCCTATTTGTGTTTTCTTGTGTTATCTTTCCTGTCTACACATATCTGCAGGATGGAACTTCTTTATTTATCATTTTACATCTAATATTTAGCATATGTAACTGCACAAGAAAAAAAACATTTTGATGCATGAAATACAGGTCAGTATTTCTGAGTCTGCTCTGTGTGATCAATATTTAAGGCACCACAAACCCTACTGCAGCTATTTTCAAAGGCCACTTTTTGTATTTTTCTTTCCTTTTTTTTTTTTTACTTATTAAAAGGGAGCATTGACAAAACCACAGGATAAGAGGGGCACAACTCCACACAATTCCCACCAGCAGAACTCTGTATCCCTTCCCCTCCCCTGATATCTTTCTTATTCTTTAATCCTCTGGGAATATGGACACAAAGTCATTGTGGGATGCAGAAGGTGGAAGGTCTGTATTCTATAACTGCTTCCTTGCTGAACATGGGTGTTGACAGGTTGATCCATATTCCCAGCCTACCTCTCTCTTTCCCTAGTAGGGTGTTGCTCTGGGGAAGCGGGGCTCCAGGACACATTGGTGGGGTTGAAAGACCACTTTTTAAAAACAGCACCACTCAGGAGAAATCTGAGGATCTACAGAGACAAGCAGTTCAATTTATCCCATTCAAAGTAAATCTGCTTTTCAAACAGTTATTGGCGATAACTAGAGATTCCATTTCTGAGTAATTATTTCTCTTCCAGTGAATCAAGGTCAGAATATCTTCAAAGCTATAATCCTGACTTAGCCACACTGATGTCTGTCATTTAAGATTATCCTTGAAATAGTGAATGCATGTTCTTTACCCTCAGGTTGAAATTCATTTGATAGTATAGACATTCTCTGCTCTGGATGAGAGTTCTCATTTCTCTGTAACACAAGGTACACGAACAGGTAAATTAAAACAAGTTTCGCAGTGAGATTTCCTATTAATCATGATTATCAATTCATGAATTCCAGATAAGCCTGTGCGGTTCAGTCTGATCTTTCACCTCCATGTTTAGAAGTTGAATTAAGGGTAATTGCATGCATTATGCCACTTGTGACAGCATTTGAGCTGATTAGCTCATCGATGACTGATTAGCTGAAGGCTATAGTAATATAATGCAGATGAGCTGGTAGTGATATTGCACATGATAAAAAACTAAGAGAAGAGATTTTCATTCAAATGAGAGACTCTGTAACTGTGCTCCAGAAATATCAGTGTACGTGACAGTCACTGAATGACTATGTAGTCAGCCCCACATTTTCATCAGCTGCCCATCACAGCACTTCTGTTCTCTGATGAAGACAAGAAAAGGAGAAAGCACAAATAGAAAGTGCTGGCAGGTGGGATGAGGATGTTACCATAAGGAACACAGCATCAGGCAGTCTCCTGTGAGTCTACACAACAAAGCACCCACCCGGAGACTTCCACTGCAGCTGTTCCAACCTGAGGAGGCTCAGTGTGTTCTGAGAAAGTCCTTGGAGGTCCCCAGGGTGTCTCAAAACATGTAGACCCTCATCTCCTGTTCTCACTCCATATCCTTCTTATTAGCTTATGATATATGGTGGTAACTCACTCAACTTTGGTGCTGTGGTGTGCTATGTGTTTTTCCTTTGGACTTGTTCATCTCTGATCATTTAATCATAGCTGCTTCTGGCAACCTCTACATGTGTATCTGGTTCATGTTCTGCATGTTGGAATCACTTGGTGTAATCTGGATTTCTAGTCTTTCTGGATAGCATAAAGGAGAAGTCGGAGCTACTCTGGAAAGGGGCTGGGTGTCAGCACACTCTGTTAATTGCACATAATATTAGGTACAAGGTCCTGTGCAAGTATCCTGATTTGAGCCTCAGGCTCCCCAACTGCACGGGGCTGGGGAGCGCTTTGCAAGTGGTGAAACAGGTCTGAAGGTGTCTTTCACTCCCCCTCTCTATCTTCCCCTCTCCTCTCAATTTCTCTCTGTCCTATACAATGGAATAAAAAAATTACCACAAGGAGCAGTGGATCTGTAGTGCTGGCTCCAATAATCCTGCAGGCAAAAAGAAAAGAAAGAAAGTAATGCAATAAACAGGAATGTTACCAATGCCTGCTTCCTTGTAGCAGATATTCCATTCCATTATAAATTCTGCATGTCTCCCTTTCTGCAGAGGAGATAAAGCAAAATGTTAGGGTCTCTTGCAATGGTGGTAAGGACTTTTGAATTATCCAACTTAATCAATTCCAAGCATTTAAAGAGACTGTTCAGAAAAAAAAAAATTACCAAACCTTACAGAAAGGTTATCTAATAAAAGTATTATTTGGGATCTCTCCTTTTTGATCCCTAATTCCTATTTTGTGATTTTTGTTACTTTTAAAGAACATATATTTCAGGGGCTGGTTAGATAGTTCACCTAGGAGGGCACCTGCTTTGCCATGCAACAAGGCCCAGGTTCAAGCCTACCACATGGCACCAGTGGAAGTTTCTTTCTTTTTTAAAAATTTTAAAAATATTTATTTCCCTTTTTTTGACCTTGCTTTTTTATTGTTGTAGTTACTGAAGTTGTTGTTCTTAGGACAGAGAGAAATGGAGAGAGGAGGGGAAGACAGAGAGTGGGAGAGAAAGACAGACAACTGCAGACCTGTTTCACCACTTTTGAAGTGACTACTCTGCAGGTGGGGAGCTGGGTGCTCAAATCGGGATCCTTACACCGGTCCTTAAGTTTTGTGCCACATACACTTAACCCACTTATCACCTGACTCATCCAGTGGAAGTTTCTGTCCTGTGGTATCTCTCAGTTTCCTTTTTAAAAAATTCTTTATTGGGGGATTAATGCTTTACAATTGACAGAAAATAGAATAGCACGTGTGTGCATAACATTTCCATATAACAACACAACACCCACTAGTTTCTCCTTCACCAGAATGTTCCAGGACCTGAACCCTCCTCCCCACCACAAAGTCTTTTACTTTGGTGCAATACACCAATTCCAGTCCAAGTTCTGCTTTAGTGTTTTCCCTTCTGATCTTGTTTTTCAACTTGTCTATGAGTCAGATCATCCCATATTCCTCCTTATCTTTCTGACTTATCTCACTTAACATGATTCCTTCAAACTCCAGCTAAGATGGACTGAAAAAGGTGAAATCACCATTTTTAGTAGCTTAGTAGTATTCCATTATTTGTCTATCACATCTTGCTCAGCCACTCATCTCTTGTTGGACACCTGGGTTGCTTCCAGGTTTTGGCTATTACAAATTGTGTGCTATGAACATAGGTGTACACAAATCTTTCTGGATTGGTTGTTGGGTTTCTTGGGAAATATCCCCAGGAGAGGAATTGCAAGCTTATAGGGTAGGTAGCCTTCTGAGAATTCTCCAGACTGCTTTCCACAGGGGTTGGGCCAATTGACAATTCCACCAGCAGTGCAGGAGGGTTCCTTTATCCCCACAACCCTCTCCAGTCTTTGTTGCTTCTACCTTTATTGATGTATGACATTCTCACAGTAGTGAAATGATATCTCACTGTTGTCTTTATTTGCATTTCTCTGACCAGCAATGACTTGGAACAGTTTTTCATATGTATGTTGGCCTTTTGGATCTCTTCCATGGTGAATATTCTGTTCATATCTTGTCCCCATTTTTGGATGGGGTCATTTGTTTTCTTGTTGCTGAGTTTAGTGAACCCTTTATACATTTTGGTTATTAGCCTGTTGCCTGATGTATGGCATGTAAATATCTTCTCCCACTCTGTGGGAGTTCTCTTTCTTTGAATGGTGGTTTATTTTGCTGTACAGAAGCTCTTTTTCAGTATACAAGTCTTTTACTTCATTTGGTTTATTCCTAGATATTTTATTGTTTTTGTGGCTATAGTAAAAAGAAATAATTTCTGAATTTCTTCTTCCAATTTATTGATGTGGAGGAATGCCATTGACTTTTTATGTTAATCTTGTAGCCTAACACCTTACTGTATTGCCTGATAATTTCCATAAACTTTCTGCTGGATTCTCTAGGTTTTTCTATGTATACTATCATATCATCTACAAATAGTGAGAGTTTGGCTTCTTCTCTTCCAGTCTGTATACGTTTAATTCCTTGCTTCTTCCTTATTGCTATGACAAGAATTTCCAACACTATGTTGAACAGTAGTGGTGATAGTGGGCAGCCCTGTCTAGTACCTGATCTGAAGGTGAATGCTTCAAGTTTTTCATCATTGAGTATGATGTAGGTTTGCTATATATGGACTCTACTCTCTTGAGGAATTTTCCATTTACTACCATTTTTGTAGTGTTTTGATCATAAGAGGATGTTGGATTTGTCAAAGGCTTTCTCTGCATCTATTGAGATAATAATGTGGTTTTTGGTCTTGCTTTTATTGGCATGGTGGATCACATTGATTGAATTATGCATATTAAATCAACCTTGCATCCTTGGGATAAACCCCACTTGGTCATGGTGAGTAATCTTTTTAATATACTACTGTATCTGGTTGGCTAGAAATGTTGTTCAATATTTTAGCATCTAAGTTCGTCAAAGATATGGTCTGTAATTTTTTGTTGTTGTTGTATCCCTGTCTACTTTTGGTATCAGGTTGATGCTGGCTTCATAGAAGCTGCAAGGGGGGGGGTGTTGTGTAATCCTGTGTCTTCAATCTTTTGGAAGTGTTTTAAAAGTAGAGGTACTAACTCTTTCTTGATGATTTTATAGAATTCATTTGTAAAACCATCTGGTCCAGGACTTTTATTCTTGGGAAAGTTTTTGTTAACTGTTTCAATTTCTTTGGCTGTAATTGGCCTGTTCATATTTTCTAGATCCTCTTTGTCTAATTTTGGAAGTTTGCAGGTATCTAGGAACTCATCCATTTCTTCCAGGTCTAGCTTGGAGGCATAGAGTTGTTTATCTCTCCCTTTTTTTAAACCTTTTTTTATACTTATATTTATTTTCCCTTTTGTTACCCTTGTGTTTTTTTATTGTTGCTGTAGTTATTATTGTTGTTGTTACTGATGTCATCGTTGTTGGATAGAACAGAATAATGGAGAGAGAAGGGGAAGACAGAGGGGGAGAGATAGATAGACACCTGCAGACCTGCTTCACCGCCTGTGAAGCTGCACCCTGCAGGTGAGGAGCCAGGGTTTTAACTGGGATCCTTACGCCAGTCCTTGCACTTCGCACCAAGTGTGCTTAACCCCCTGTGCTACCGCCAGACTCCCATCTCTCCATTTCTATCTGAAGATTTGGCCAGGAGTCTTTTGGTGTGGGAATGGTGTTTATGTACACTCATATTAAAGTGTAGTCATATAAATCACTAGTTAATTACTATGAGAGGGGGAAATTGATGGTATGTCTCAATGTTTTTAAAACACAGACTGAATCTTTTTAATATATAGGCTGTTTCTTTGATATGTGGACTCTTTCAAAAGCCTAGACCAAGTAGATCAGAAGCAACTGGTGGCACAGCTGTATACAAGATACTGTGTATTATACAGCAAACCCTAACAAAGGGACTTTTCAAAGTTAATCCGATTACCAAATAATGCGATGGTAACAATAACTATCCATTGTCTTTTTGAACCCTAAGACAGCAGGAACCTCACATTTCCACTATAAAGCCTATATTTCCCCCAGTCCTGGAACCTTAGTGTAGGGCCCACTTTCCCGCATGCCTTTCCCAATTCATATCAAATAATATTGCATCTGCTGATCGCAACCTAATCAATGCAATGATTGCCACCTCAACATGCTTCAGCTCAGACTGTGTCCAGAGACTTCAGGTGTGGAATGACAACCCTTCAGCTTCATTACTCGGGTGAGACCTTTCCTTTCATAGTATTCTCTTATTCCATCCCAGGTGGTTCACTTCCTAACAAAGTCCCAAAACCTAGATATAGACCAGGTACCCTGAGGTAGAGCATATGTTCACACGTATCCATAAACTAGTGCAAAATATATACCTGAAAGCAGAAGTACACTAGAGTTTTCAATTAGTACCCCCCCAACACTTCCTCTCCACTATTCCAACCTTTGCGTCCATGATTCTTCAACAATTTGTTTGGCTTTGTATGTTAATTCTCTTTTCAGCCATCAGGTTCCAGATGTCATCAGGATGCTGACCAGGCTTCCCTGGACTGAAGACACTACCAATGTGTCCTGGAGCTCCGCTTCCCCAGAGGCCCACCCTACTAGGGAAAGAGAGAGGCAGACTGGAAGTATGGATGGACCAGTCAACGTCCATCTTCAGCGGGGAAACAATTACAGAAGCCAGACCTTCCACCTTCTGCAACCCACAACGACCCTGGGTCCATGCTCCCAGAGGGATAGAGAATGGGAAAGCTATAGGGAAGAGGATGGGATATGGAGATTGGGTGGTGGGAATTGTGTGGAGTTGAACCCTCCTATCCTACGGTTTTGTTAATGTCTCTTTTCTTAAATAATAAGTAAATAAATAAATAGATTGATGTTTGCTCAACATTAAACATGATTCCCCTTCAGTCCTGTGGTCAAAGTAAGATTCCCCTTTTACTAAGTGATGATATTGGTCAGGTCACTCAGTTATTTTGGAGTTGCATTTCCTTTACTCGTGAAGTGGAGCTAATAATGCTTGTCATTCAGTGTTATTGTGAGAACTCTTTAAAAAAGTGTTTAGTATTTTTCTTGAGGTGTGGAATTAAGCATGTAATAAACAACAGCTTCTGTCTGACTAGAGGCACTGAAAGGTATTATTGTAATAGTTTAACTGAGGATATAAAAGAGGACAAGAGGATGACAGTTGGTAAGACTTAATAGCAATTTCCTTTGGAATTGTTGACATAAATAAATGTCTGTCTCCTTGGTTATACACTTTCTAGCAACTTTAGTTAATTGTGGTTTCATTCCTGCAACTGTGTTTTCAACTTCGACTTGTGCAAGTGAAAAATATTTAGCATAAAATTCAGAATAAATGAAAGCAATATAGCATCCCGGTGTTTCTCAGCATGTTACAATCATAACTAATATGATATCCTTGCTTGTAATCAAGCTTTCTTTCCTTATTGTCTTTTTCTATTTATACGAAATCAGATTAGAACCTGGGCTCTGATACAGAACCTGGTCAAAATTGAGAAGTGTTAAAATGGATGCTTGTCGTTTTTTTCCCCAGGGTTGAAGTGTGATCCTACTTAATGTGGAGCAAACATTTGTGTATACATTTGTGTATACAAATGTTTCCAATTCTCTTGGGCATATACACAGTGGAATTGTTGGATCATATGCTAAATCTGTGTTTAACATCTTGAGAAATTGTTTTCCAGAGTGGCTATACCATTTTAAAATCACTCTGGCAGTGCACAAGGGTTCCAATTTCTTCAAATTCTTAGCAACACTTGGCACAATGTATAAGGCCTGACTTTTTATTTTCACCCGTCCTGGTGGATGTGAAATAATAGTGTCACATTGTTGTTTGAACGTCTATTTTCTTTTCTTTTTTTAATATTTATTTATTCCATTTTGTTGCCCTTGTAGTTATTGTTGTTGTTATTGATGTCATTTTTGTTGATGATATTGTTGGACAGGACAGAGAGAAATGGAGAGAGGAGAGGAAGACAGAGCAGGGGAGAGAAAGATAGACACCTGAAGACCTGCCTCACTGCCTGTGTAGTGACTCCCCTGCAGGTGGGGAGCCGGGGCTCAAACCGGGATCCTTATGCTGGTCCTTGCGCTTTGCGCCATGTGCACTTAACCCACTGTGCTACCACCCGATTCCCTTCTTTCTCTTTTTAAAAATTCATTTATTATTGGATAGAATAGAAACAGAGAAACTGAGGGGGGAGATAAAGAGGGAAAGAGGCAGAGAGACACCTGCTGCTCTACTACACCACTTGTGAAGCTTTTCCCTTGCAGGTGGGGACCAGGGGCTTGAACCTGGGACCCTGCACACTGTAGTGTGTGCACTTAACTAGGTGCACCACCGCCTGGCCCCCCTGAACTTATTTTTCTTTAATGACTCATGATGTCAGCCTTTTCATATGACTATTGGTTATTTATATGACCCCTTTAGATAACTGTTGGGGGTTGAGCGGTAGCACACAGGGATCCTTGAGCAGGTCTTTGCTTTTTGTATTATGTGCCCTTAACCCAGTGGGCCACGGACCAGCCCCCTCCACCCCCTTATTTGTTTTCTAACTGCCACCAGGTTTCCACTGGGGCTTAGTGCTGGCACTACAAATCCAATGTTCTAGTCAGCCATTTTAATTTTATTTTTCTTCTTTCTATTTTATTTGTTAAGATAGAGAAAATTGAGAAGGGAGAGGGTTGGGGGAGAGAGAGAGAGAGAGAGAGGGAGAGAGAGAGAGAGAGAGATTGACAGACCTGTTTTTACCGTTTGTAAAGCATCACCCCTGCAGGTGGGGATCGCGGACTGTAACACCGCTTGGTAAAATATGTGCTCAAGCCCAGTCCCCTTGTTTATTTTCTTTACTTATTCTTTACTTTACTTATTTCACTGATCATAAGCTCTGCCAGTCATATCCATTTAATCCCAAAGAACATATCATAGTCTTCTTTAAACTGCTGAGTAGCAGCACTCCACTGAGTATGTGTCCTATGTGTCTTCACTTCCTTTCAACAACCTTTTTTGGTTTTCAGAGTGTATGTCTTGCACTACTTTTGTTCAGTTTCTTTGTAAGATTGATATTATTGTAACTGGATTTTCCCCCTTAGTTTCTTTCTTTCTTTCTTTTTTTTTTTTTTTGGTTTGTTCATTGTCCCTGTGTAGGAATACACTTAGTCTCTCTATATTGATCTTGTAGTACACTCACCTTGGTTATGAATGCTGATATATTTTTCTGGTGAATTACTTAGTGTTCTACCCATGAGATTTAATGATAGTTGAAGTATGTATACATTCTTCAATTTCAATATAGGCTTCAATTTCAATATAGGCTTATTCCATTTTCTTGTCTCTCTACAAATTTCCTTGGCCTAAATCTTTATAATACAACATTGAATAAAAATGGCAAGATTGGACACTACTCTTTTGTTCTTGGAATGACAATTTTTAGACTTTCACACTAAGAATGGTTTTTCATACATGCCCTTTATCAGTTCGAGGGAACTACTGTATGTTTCTAGTTTTTGAGTACTTTGATGTAAAGGGATGCTTGTCATCTCTCTTCTTTCCCACTTAGTGGTGTGGGCTAGTGACTTACAGTAGACTGGTTGACACATACATACAACCTCTCATCTTTTCATGACAGGTGTTTGCAAGGCACTCTCTTCCCCAAACTAGGTCTTTCTCTACTGTCATGTCCAGGACCCCAGAGCCCCTCTGACGCATCTCTCTTTCCTCACAGTCCTTTGTTTTGATGGAATGTACCATTTCCAAGTCCCAGTTTCAACTTAGGTTTTTCCCTGACTGTCCCTGCTTCTTGATTTTCATACATGAGTTAGGTCATCTGGGAATCACCCTTTTCTTTCTGGCTTACCTCACTCAACATAATATCTTCCAGGTATGTCCAAGATGTGTCAGACAAGGTGACATCATCACTTTTAACAGCCATGTAGTGTTGTTACACAGTGTATATACAATATAACTTTCTTAGCCACCCATCTGTCATTGGGCCTCTGGGTTGCTTCTAAGTTTGGTGTATTACAAATTGTGCTGCTATGGACATAGATGTACATGTATTTCCTTTAATAGGTGTCTTTGTTCCCTTTAGATTTATCCCCAGGAGAGGAATTGCCAGGTCATAAGGGAGGTCTGAGTGTTCCGATGAATCTCTTTAAGGCCACTTCACACACTCTTGTCAGCTCTTGATGATAGATATTCTCCCCACTAATCTCAGTATTGAAGATATCTCTCTGGCATAAAATGGTTTCTAGACTTATTGCAGTTAAAATAATAAATTCTAAAATACACTTATAAACCTTGTTTTTTTAATTTTAAGAAATATCAACATAAAGATGAGTGAAAACAAATTAAAAATTTCCTACATTGTAGGAAAGCCAGCTCATGGCAAGCTTTTGTTAATAGTTCTTTCCATCAAAGCCCCTAACCTGAAATAAGTTTGTTATTTTGCAATTTCCCATTTTAATTAAAGTCTTCAAACCTAATATCAACTGAAGAAATTTTAAATGAGTTCATTAGTTCATATATTCAACATCTTTTCTTTCTGACAATCATTTTGAAAGGAAATTAAAAAGAAACTTCTTAACAGGAATAGTTTTACAGAATAAAAATCTAGACGTTGTGCATCTAAAATGCTTTTTTTACTTAGTCTGAGTTGCAGTTGTGAGAGGAGAAAAACACATACCCTCATAAATCTGGCACCTTTCTTCTCATTATCTTTCATCTTCTAGTTTAGCACCTGTTGTCTAGCATGACTTGTGTTTTCTTTGTAGTTTATTCCTAGTCTAAATGTTGTATATGTATAATTTGTTATTATAACAACTCCTGATCCTCAACAGTGGGAAATACACCTTCTATGATTCATTAAAAATAAATAAATAAATAAATAACAGAATAACAAGTATCAGTAGGTCAGTGAATCTTAAAGGTTAGGGAATTTATTATTAATATTATTGCCTCCAGGTTATCTTTGGAGCTTGTTGCTAATGTCTTCTCAATTTTTCTCTGTCCTTCAATGCTTGTGCATTTGAAGGAGTGGGGGCTCCAACGTACTTCTTTGCACATAGTATCATGTGCACTTAATAGAGTGCACCACTGCCAGACTCCCTGGTCAGGGATTGTTCACCTAGAGATTCCTCAGGATCTTTTCCCCAAGACAAATGCATATTCACAGGTAAATGAAAGTTTGTACGCGATTTTAGAAAGCCTTCCAAGATGGGCAGAGAATATAATAATTGAATAGTTTTTTAAAATTATTATTGTTGTAGTTATTGTTGTCGGTTTTGATGTTGTCATTGTTGGATAGGACAAAGAAATCCAGAGAGGAGGGGAAGACAGAGAAGGGAAGAAAACACCTGCAGACGTGCTTCACTGCTTGTGAAGTGACCTCCCTGCAGGTGGGGAGCCGGGGGCTCGAACCGGGATCCTTACGCCAGTCTTTGCACTTTGTACCACCTGCGCTTAACCTGCTGTACTACCAACCGACTCCCTTGAATAAGTTTTTGAGTATGTGCCCTTAGGTACAGAAATCATGGCACGAGAAAAGTTTCCCAAAGTGAGACGTCTGGGCATACTCCCTCACAGTCTAGCAGTCATGTCTGCGTCCAGCTTAGCCTCCTGTGTTCCAGACTGCTCTTGATGTAGACATCCCCAGTGTTTCAGAGATTTCAGCTCCTATGGCAGTGTCCTAGAAGTGATCCTGCCTCAGTGCAGCAGATAAGTGGTTAACGCACAGGCAGACTGAAGAGAAGGAGCAATACAGGCAGGGAAACAATATTTCATTTTGCCTAGGATCTTTTTTTTTTTATTGAATTCTTTGCCCCTTTGTTCCCTGCTCTCCCTGCTAAGAGCTTCCTGTATTGTCTTGAGGATGGGAAAACACAAGTTGGGGGAAGGAGGAGGATAATTTTTCAGTGAGGCTTTTCAGTGCCAATGACATGACAGATGGATTCGGAGGTTGACACAATCACTTCTTCCTTAATCATGTTGGCTACCACATGGTGCATAGACACAATTGGAAATGAAGGCTCTTCCAGGAGGGGTATTTTTAAAGTATGTTGTCTATGGTTCAAGCTGCAGAAAGAAAAGAGTTTGCAAAGCTATGGAGCAGTCATGAATTCTAGGTATAAAACACTAGTCTCAAATGGTATAGTACACACATACAACATACACACAGATGCACACTTTCCCAGGTGAAGCAATCTTCTTATAAAGACCCTCTCTAAAGGAAAACACATTTTTATCTGAAAGATGCCACAAAGAAAGGAAAACTAATGCCATCCATCAATCTCTGGTAACTGGTATTCAGCTCACAGATTGACTCCCTTCTTTTAATTTTTAAATCACCTTATCAATCAAAGCACTGTATTGTTCTCAGTCTCATTTTAGCTGTTCTGTGTTGATCCTATCTACTTATCTCTTACTTGCTTCTTGGGTTTTCTTATATTGTCTGTTTTTTTCTTTCTTTCTTTCTTTCTTTCTTTTTTTTTTTTAAGAAAGGAGACATTAACAAAACCGTAGGATAGGAGGGGTACAACTCCACAAAATTCCCACCACCCAGTCTCCATATCCCATCCCATCCCCTGACAGCTTTTCCATTCTCTATCCCTCTGGGAGTATAACAGAAGCAACCTATGACACTGCTATATACAAGATGCTGGGTATTACACAGCAAACCCTAACAAAGGGACTTTTCAAAGTTAACCCAATTACCAAATAATGTGATTATAACAATAACTATCCATTGTCTTCTTGAACCCTAAAACAGTAGGAACCTCACATTTCCACTGTAGAGCCTATATTTTTCCCAGTCCTGGAACCTTAGGATGGGGCCCACTTTCCCGCATGCTTCTCTCAATTCATATTGTCTGTGTTTTATAAAAATCATTGAGAAGCTTCCAGAGCACATGCTTAAAAGAAGTTACTCATTTTTCTTTGGGAAACTGCCTGTGTCGGGTTAGTGAAGTTCAAACTATCGATTTGCAACCCTGGGCAGCTGTGATACTGGCAGCAAGTAAGGCAAGAGAGTACAAGTGGAGGCTTTGACAGACAAAACCTTGAGGCAAAGCCCTTCAGCCCAGGCGCCTGGAGTGTTTCAGAGGATATCCTAAGAAATAAAATATTATAGTGTCTCTGCCTTCACAAATCCTGGAGGAAATTAAACAGAAGATTTTTAAGAAAATCTTAAAGATTTTTAAGAATTTAAGAAAACATCTGAGTTCCACTTTTGATCTCAGATAAACCACTTCCTATAGTATTCATTTCACTTCAGAGCTTTCCAGAGTTGTTGAGCTCTGGTATCAGTCTATCAAAGAAAAACAAAGTGGTAGTGCATAATTACTCTCGTTTGTGGCATTAGATAGTAAACCCTGAACTACTGGTAAAATGGAGTCACCACACCCGCCCATACACACACACTTCACACTCTTGCTCTTCCTGCTAGAGTAACTTTCTTTCTGATAACTTTTGAGAGCAGGTGAAGAAGAAAAGTTATTGGCGCTTTCTATTTTCATCTCACACCTTTTTACTTGAGGTTGTATTTTGAGCACAGTTTATAAACTGCATAGCATTTGCAACAGAGAAACCACATAGCTCCACCATAACCAAACCCTTGCCATATGTAGAAAAGGCGGGAAATAGGGCAACTCCCAGGTAAACAGTTTTGATATAGACACAATACAGTCTAGTGCAAACCTGAACTCCTACAGCTCATGAAATGGTATTCTAGAGACCTCAGTCAGTTAACCTAGCTCTTGAGTTACTTTTTCTTTCTTTTATTATTTTTCCCCTTTATTTTTTTATATTTTTTCCATATCCTGACCCTCCTGCTTCCCAATGATAACCGTAGTTTTAACAAGTCTTAGAAACTCTTTGCTTGCTTTTTTTGTTGTTGTTTGCAAGTCCATCTGTATAAGTTCTCTAGATTCCACATGAGTGAAACCATTCAATCACCTTTCACCTTTTTTTCTAAATATAAGTCCCTCCAGGTCCAGTCATTTTGTCTCCCTTTTAAATAATTTTTATTAGTGATTTAACTAATGGCTTTACAAAATGATAATGTCAGGGGTACAATTTCACAACCATACATAGTCTGTATAAATCATCACATCCTGCACCAATGTTTTGTGCCCCACCCCACACCATCACCAGTTGTGCTTACAAAAACTAAGAGACAGCTTTGTTTACCATTGTTTTTGTTCATTCACTTGTTTCATACAACCCACATATGGTGGTCTGGGAGGCAGTGGAGTGGATAAAACACTGGACTCTCAAGCATGAGAGTCCGAGTTCAGTCCCTGGCAGCACATGTACCAGAATGATGCCTGATTCTTTTACTCTCTTCTCCTATCTTTTTTAAATTAATAAATAAAGTCTTGGGGGTTGAACGGCAGCGCAGCGGGTTAAGCACACTTGGCACAAAGTGCAAGGAACAGCATAAGGATCCCAGTTAGAGCCCCGGCTCCCCAGCTGCCGGGGAGTCACTTCACAAGCAGTGAAGCAGGTCTGTAGGTGTCTATCTTTCTCTCCCCCTCTCTGTCTTCCCCCAACTCTCTCCATTTCTTTCTGTCCTATCCAGCAACGAATAACATCACCAACAGCAATAATGACCACAACAAGGCTACAACAACAAGGGCAACAAAAGGGGGGAAATGGTCTCCAGAAGCAGTGGATTTATGGTGCAGGCACTGAGCCCCAGCAATAACCCTGGAGCCAAAGAAAATAAATAAATAAATAAATAAATAAATAAATAAATAAATAAAGTCTTAAAAATAGTTCACATCGACCTGTCAATGCCCATGTTCAGCGGGGAAGCAATTACGGAAGCCAGACCTCCCCCCTTCTGTACCCCATAATGATTCTGGGTCCATACTCTCAGAAGGACAAAGAATAGGAAAGCTTTCAAGGGAGAGGATGGGATATGGAGTTCTGGTGATGGAAACTGTGTGGAGTTGTACCCCTCTTATTCTATGGTTTTCCAATACTTCCATTTTATAAATAAATAAATAAATAAATAAACAAAGTCCACTATGAGCAAAATGATAGGGTATTTATTCTACACCTTATCTTTTCACTTATTTCACTTTGCAGTTTGAGCATCAAGTTCAGTCTTATGAGACAGCCATATAATGGTTTTTGTAGCTTAAAAGTCACATTTATTTTTTAAAAATGGTGTTTCTAATATCATCTGTCATTACAATTTATTTTAATAGAAAGGAGAAAATAAGGAACTACCTGCCTTTATTATATTTAAAATGCTATTTAAATTTTATCTCTATTAGTTATATATAACTAGTCACCTCCAGTTTTATTGCTGGGATTCAGTGCCTGCACTATGAATCCACTGCTCCTGGAGGTC
This sequence comes from Erinaceus europaeus, assembly GCF_950295315.1. NCBI lineage: Eukaryota > Metazoa > Chordata > Mammalia > Eulipotyphla > Erinaceidae > Erinaceus > Erinaceus europaeus. Next base: position 34,866,717 of record NC_080168.1, read on the forward strand.
ATCCTCTTTTGTTGTTGTCATTGCTATTGCTGTTGTTGTTGGATAGGACAAAGAAATTGAGAGAGAAGGGGAAGACAGGGAGGGGAAGAGAAAGATAGTCACCTGCAGACCTGCTTCACCCCATCTCTGCACTTAACCCTATGCACCACTGCTGGCTCCCTAGTTTAATATTTAGTGAGATTTGACTAGACTAATATAGGTAGATGGTGAGAAAGACATTGGGAAAGAAATACAATTTTTGATCTCAAGGTACTTAAAATTTTGTATGTAACTTTGTGTGATCAAATTAATTTTGTAAGTCTCCTATTTGCATATTTAAAGTAAATGAAAACTCCAAATGTAAGTTGGAAAGTTGTGATGTTATGTACATCTTTCCTGAAATAAAACCTTGTCTACATCATATGGAATTTTACTTTAATTCAAGAACTTTAACAACTTGCTGGAGAAATGTGCTTCTGCCAGGCTGCCTGGTTGTTTTCTCCCTGTTCACTGTCTAAAATCCTCACTAAGGAGAGACTAAATTGTAAACCAATGGCTACTTCCAGATGGACAATGACAATTCCTTTAGATTTCCTTTTACATGGCTGCCTTGTCACTATGTAGAACACACACCCTCAGCTTGAATTGTACTTTTGGTTCTTGGTCTACTTAAATATCTAGTGAACATATACTGACTGAGTGCTCAGATTGGTATATGTTTGTTTGTTGCCAACAGTGTTATCACTGGAATTCAGTGCTTGTAAGGCTTCACTGTTTCAGTCATTATTATTATTTTTTTTAATATGGAAAGTGAGGGACAGAGAGGGAGAAACAAAGACAGCAGGACAGATAGGAGAGTAAAACCTACAGCAATGTTCCACCATTCCTTAAGTTTTTCCCTGTTGGTGGGGACTGGGTCTTTGAACCTATGCTCTTGTGCTTGGTAATTTGGATGTTCTACACCTGGGCTCTTGTCCCTCATCCACCTGTTTCTGTAATCTGAGTCTATTTCTGTCTGTTCCCCTATGGTAGTCTCAGTCCCCTGCCACTACAGTTTAGAGAAAGGCGTTTGGAATGTTTTTTTTCTCTCTTCTTTCTCAGAGTCAAGCTCAGTATTTACGTAATTCAATACTAGCATTTATATTGTGTGCAAAGGGATAGGCCAACACTAAGGTGAAGACACCAGTGGTATGAAATCAGATCTCTCCAGTGTCTATCAGCTGCCAAGGATGTGGTAACATTACGCTCATCATGGAGTGACTTGCTGACAATTTTTAAAAGAATTTATCAAGCATCTAGTTTAATGTGTGGTGTTGAATTGCATATTTTTATGAACTTTGCCCCACTTAATTTCTAGTTCAACCCGGTGTTTTAGGCATTTAATATCTCCATTTCACAGATGGGAATGAGAGACCTGAGATCCTCTTGACCTCTTGACACTTTTAATGCTTAAATCTAGGTTACCAGGATCATGAGTCATAATTTCAATAATATAGTCTTTCCTATTTACAACATAAGAATAAAACTGAGCCTAAAATGGTGGGAAAAAAAGTCAGTCAGCTGCATACTGTTTGGAGCTATAATCAGAAATGAGACAGGGTCACACCCCCCATGTTTTCTAAACAGTGTAAAAGAGAAAAAAAGACACAATTATTTCAGCCTGAACATTATGATATAACATTTTAGCTTTTCCCATTAAAACCAAGAAATTACTACATACCCAAGTAAACGAAAAGAACATTGTAATTGTTCATGTTTCGAGAAATGTCATTGGCTCTGCTAGCAAAGAGGCTTGTTATTCCTTATGCCATAAATATTATTGCTTGAGTGGGTAAAATGCATGGTTTTAAAATTCCTAATCAGTGTTTTCTAGCACTCATATAACTACTTCGGGACTGCAGTTATAGTGGGTATTTTGGTTGTGTCTTTCAACTATCTAAGAACACAGCACATTTGTTTTTCCCTGGGTATATGCCACTCATTTCCCAAGCTCTAGATTTCCTGGTTTATGCATGTCCTTTCATTTAGTAATTCTTTTAATAATAATGTATGTTTCTGGCTCACTGTTTTTTTTATTGGTTTTAATGTATGCTATTTGTTTTATTTATTTTGGTGATATATACATATTTATTTTTAAATTTATTTATTTAAGAAAGCGGACATTAACAAAGTCATAGGATGAGAGGGTACTTCCCCCAGTTCTGGGACCCTAGTGTAGGGCCCACTTTCCTGTATGCTTCTCCCAATTCTCATCAAATAATATTGTATCTGCTGATTACAACCTAATCAACACAACGAGTGCCACCCCAGCATGCTTCACCTCAGACTGTGTCCAGAGACTTCAGGTTCAGCTTCATCACTCGAATGAGACCTTTCCTTTCATAGTATTTTCTAATTCCATCCCAGGGGGTTCACTTCCTAACAAAGTCCCAAAACCTAGATATAGACCAGGTTCCAGGAGATAAAGCATATGTTCACACATATCCATAAACAAGGGCAAATATATACCTGAAAGCAGTAGTACACTAGAGTTTGCCATGAGTACCCCCCAACACTTCATCTCCACTATTCCAAGCTTTGGGTCCATGATTGCTCAACAATTTGTTTGGCTTTGTATGCTACTTCAGCCACTAGGTTCCAGATGCCATCAGGATGCCAGCCAGGCTTCCCTGGACTGAAGACCCCACCAATGCGTCCTAGAGCTCCACTTCCCCAGAGACTCACCCTACTAGGGAAAGAGAGAGGCAGACTGGGAGTATGGATGGACCAGTCAACGTCCATGTTATCAGCAGGGAAGCAATTACAGAAGCCAGACCTCCTACCTTCTGGCTCATTGTTTTTAAGGAGGCATTTATTTCTTCCTAAATGACATTCTTTGTCTCTCCCCTGAGCCCCTTCTTCCCTCCCTAATTGAGACAGAGAGGTAGTTAGCATTGATTGGATTTGCAAAGAATTGACTTCTACTGGTTGATGGTCCTGGCATGTGTAGGTGGAAACTCGTAATACACTGCAGACACCAAAGGGTCTTTTCTCTGCCTCGAAGGGACAGAGCACTTATTAATAAATACATTGCTCTGTAGTTCTAAAGCCTACCTTTGAAAGAGAGTACTTGAAAGTCTAACCTGACCACCAGAGGAGAGTTGTGTTCTCCTACTGGTTTTACTTGGAACTAAGATTTAAGTCTAAATGTTCTTGTCTCATGTCTTTGCTCTCAGCTGACTAAAAGAAGAATATGCTATTTCTTGTCTCTCAAGCTCCAAAGTAAAAAAAGTGACACAACACTATGATTAGTGTTACAGCATGAGTATCTGTGTATCTGTGTACACATGTATGTGCATATATATGTAATTTTTATTAATTTAACCTTTAAAAAATATTTCATTTATAAAAACCATAGGGTAAGAGGGGTAAAACTCCACACAGTTCCCACCACCAGAACTCTGTATCCCACCTCCTCCCCTGATAGCTTTCCTATTCTTTATCCCTCTGGGAATATGGACCAGGGTCATTATGAGGTGCAGAAGGTGGAATGTCTGGCTTCTGTAATTGCTTCCCCGCTGAACATGGGTGTTGACATGTCGATCCACACTCCCAGCCTCTCTTTCTCTTTCTTTAGTGAGGTGGGGCTCTGGAGAAGCGGGGCTCCAGGACACATTGGTGGAGTTGTCTACCCAGGGAATTCTGGTTAGCATCATGTTAGGATCTGGAACCTGGTGCCTAAAAAGAGAGTTAACCTATAAAGCCAAACAAATAGTTGATTAATCATGAACCTAAAGGTTGCAATAGTTCAGATGAAGAGTTTGAGGCCTTTGTTTTATAGATAGTTAGTAGTCCTATTTTAGTTATATTCCAAAGGGCCCATGACTATACTAGCTTTTTTTTTTTTTTCTTCCTTTTTTGAGCTTGACATCTGATATGCAGGTGGATCCAAGTTATTGTCTGGGGAGATGATGTCAGGGCTGGAAAAAGGACCAGAAAGCTGGATTAGAGAAGAGAGTAGCTCCCAAATATGGGAAAGGTATATAAATATACCTTTTGACTGTAAGCTCCATAGATTTAATGTGATCTAGGGTCCATATTCAGCTTAGGAGCCTATGTGACCTCTGCATCCCTGTAGATCTGAGCTCACATTCTGTGGTAATGAGTAGGAACATTCTATGCTGCACCAATATTAGGACCCATCTTCCTCAGAAGTATGGGTTCTGTGTATGGTAGAGTATGTTGTCCTGCCTCCTTTCAGAGGATGGAACATTCTCTACCATTATTGATTCATGTTGAAGGCAATGTCCTATGGGGGCCCACAAAGGTGTCTATTGTGTTGTTCCTGATAGAGATGATTAGCATCAATGTAGAGAGGGATTTATTCGAGGTCTAGGCCCATCATATCTGTTTGCGAATCTCAGGATCCCCAAAATAGAGCCCCAGCTGATGAGGCGGCCTGATAGTGACTGAAGAGTCATCATAAAAGTATGACAGTCTCTTGCCCTTATTCAGCATTTGCAGTCCTTGATTTGATAAGGTTAGCTTTGGAGTGAGTGAGAGAACTGTAATAGAAAGTAGGTGAGGGGGTTCCCGGAAGATGGTGGACTGAGAAGCGGCTAGTGGCTTGAGCTCTGACCACATCATCTGGAAACGGTAGGATTTTCTGACTTTAGTAGGCCAGTCAATAAGGGGTCCTAGCGGTGACACCAAGGAGGTGACTATAACTTAATTTGGGTTAAAAAATAGAGTAGAAAAATAGGAAAACAAATTTTTTTCTTTTAAATTATTATTCCCAAAGTGAACCTCCTCCCCCTTACCCCCCCCCATAACTAGTCCCTGGGGACCAGCTCCTAGCAGGCTCCCCTGCTGAGCTTCTTTCTTTACCAAGATTCCTGTCCCACCAGGGAGCATCATTCATTCTAAGTCTATTCCCTTCTGAAACCTCTGGCCTTTTTTCTTTCTAAGTAGCCAAAACCCCCCCCCCGCATAGCTAATTAAATAATAAAAAAGTAAATAAATAAAAAACCCTTTCACTGTTATTACTGTTCTTTTTCTTATCTTTTTCTTTTTTCTTTCTCTCTTTTTTTTTCTTTTTCTCATTCTTGTCATCCTTTCTTCCTTAATCATACAGCTTCCAAAGCCACAGGCCCCATCCCCCACACCACCAAACAGTGTGCTTTCACTGAATTCACTGATACAGGTTTAGGAATTATTTTGGGGAAAAATTCTGACTCAGAGTGGACTCTCACTGCAAGTATCTCTGCTCAACTTCCCTTCCTCCTTTAGCTACCCCTAGAATATACAGTGGATAGTAGATTTGCATAACTGTCTATTTCAGCTATCCTTGTCTAGTCCTGAGGATTTTTTTTTTATTTAAGAAAGGATTAATTAACAAAACCATAGGGTAGGAGGGGTACAACTCCACACAATTCCCACCACCCAATCTCCATGTCCCACCCCCTCCCCTGATAGCTTTCCCATTCTCTATCCCTCTGGGAGCATGGACCCAGGGTCATTGTGGGTTGCAGAAGGTAAAAGGTCTGGCTTCTGTAATTGCTTCACCACTGAACATGGGCGTTGACTGGTCGGTCCATACTCCCAGTCTGCCTCTCTCTTTCCCTAGTAGGGTGTGTCTCTGGGGAAGCAGAGCTCCAGGACATATTGGTGGGGTCTTCAATCCAGGGAAGCCTGGCCGGCATCCTGATGACATCTGGAACCTGGTGACTGAAAAGAGAGTTAACATACGAAGCCAAACAAATTGCTGAGCAATCATGGACCCAAAGGTTGGAATAGTGGAGAGGAAGTGTTAGGGAGGTACTCACTGCAAACTCTAGTGTACTTCTGCTTTCAGGTGTGTATTTTGCAGTAGTTTATGGATACGTGTGAACATATGCTCTCTCTCACAGAAACTGGTGTATATCTAGGTTTTAGGACTTTGTTAGAAAGTGAACCATCTGAGATGAAATTAGAGTATACTATGAAAGGAAATGTCTCACCCGTATCCATAAACTACTGCAAAATATATACCTGAAAGCAGAAGTAGAGTTTGCAGTGAGTATCCCCCTAACACTTCCTCTCCACTATTCCAAGCTTTGGGTCCATGATTGCTCAACAATTTGTTTGGCTTCGTATGTTAACTCTCTTTTCAGTCACCAGGTTCCAGATGTCATCAGGATGCCGGCCAGGCTTCTCAGGACTGAAGACCCCACCAATGTGTCCTGGAGCTCTGCATCCCCAGAGACCCACCCTACTAGGGAAAGAGAGAGGCAGAGTGGGAGTATGGACTGACCAGTCAATGCCCATGTTCAGCGGGGAAGCAATTACAGAAGCCAGACCTTCCACCTTCTATAACCCACAATGACCCTGGGTCCATGCTCCCAGAGGGACAGAGAGAGGGAAAGCTATCAGGGGAGGGGGTGGGATATGGAGACTGGGTGGTGGGAATTGTGTGGAGTTGTACCCCTCTTACCCTATGGTTTTGTTAATTTATCCTTTCTCAAATAAAAAAAAATGTAGGTGAAGAGGGTATCTAGGTCTAAGTAGACACTATTTCATTAGGAACTTTATAGTGTCCTTTCAGGTCTTTTTACTTGCTTGCTGCATATATTGACTCATTGCAGAATATTGTGCATTTTTGCTTTCAGGTATATATTTTGCCCTAGTTTATGGATGCATATGAACATATGCCCTATCTCATGGGACCTGGTCTATATCTAGGTTTTGGGGCTTTGTTAGGAAGTGAACTTCCTAATTTAACCTTTTTTTTTACCAGAATGTTTTTCAGCTCTGGTTTATGGTGGTGCTGAGGACTGAACCTGGGACTTTGGAACCTTAGGCATGAAATTTGTTTCCATCACCATTCTGCTATCTCCTCAGTCCACAACATGCATGTATAAATGGACTACGGAAGCACAGCCTCTGATGTCAGGGCCTGGATCAAGCCAGGCTAGATTAGGAGACATAGAAAACATACTGGGTAAAAGAGTAATTGAACAAAAGGAGTCAGGAGTGGGAGAGTGTTCCAGGGTTGGGGTAAATGTTGTGCTTAGGGAAAAACCAAAGCTATAGGACTGCGAGAATGAAAATCTTACAGACTGATGAGCTTGAAGAGCTGATGTAGGGAGGCACATTGTTTTAAAATTTTATTTTTATATTTGTTTATTTATTTTGCCTCCAGGGTGATCACTGGGGCTCAGTGCCTGCACTATGGATCCTCTGTTCCTGGAGGGTATTTCTTCCATTTTGTTGCCCTTGTTATTGTGCTTGTTGTAGTTGTTATTGTTGTCATTGTTATTGTTGTCATAGCTATTGTTTTTGGATAGGACAGAGAGAAGCCAAGAGAGGAGGGGAAGACAGAGTGGAGGAGAGAAAGATAGACACCTGCGGACCTGCTTCACTGCTTGTGAAGTGACATCCCTGAAGGTGGGGAGCTGGGGACTCGAACCGAGATCCTTATGCAGGTCCTTGTGCTTTGCACCATTAGGAATCACATTTCTTTAATCTGGTCCAGTGTGGGAAGTGGAGACTGTTTTTTCTCACCCCAGAAAACTCACTTCTCTGGGCCAATTTAAACTATCTCCTAGGAATAGGAAATGCTTATGGACTGATGCTCATAGCATGGGCATAGTTTGAAGCTGGGGAAGAGTTTCCAGGTGGGTCAAATGCAGGATAATAATGTTAAACACTGCCAACATAAAGGGGGTTACTTCCTACTGGTATCCAAATAGCTGAAGGGGTGAGGGTGGGCAAGGCCACAGAAGGAAAATTTAGGTGTGGATTCTACCTCTATCATGTACTAGTTGGGGAAAGAAAAAACTTTGACAAATTACTAAACACATCTTAGCATCAATTTCTTCCATGGGCAAATGAGGATAATAAAGTCTTCCAGATAACATCCACATAGAATGTATTCAGTGAATGGGAATTATTAGCATTATGTAACTTTGGTGCCATTTTTTGTGGTCCCTTTCTGTGATTCATTTGTGAATAAGTGTTTTTTTTTTTTTGCCCTCAGGGTGATTGCTGGGACTTGGTGCTTGCACTGCTCCAAATGCTAGAGAGACTGTGGACAAAGGAACCCTCCTACACTGCTGGTGGGAATATAAATTGGTCCAACCCCTGTGGACAGGTGTTTGGAGAACTCTCATAAGGCTAGAAATGGACCTTCCTTATGACCCAGTGAATAAAACCTGGGAGTATGGATTAACATGTCAATGGCCATGTCCAACATCTTTATGTGCCCCATAAAGATCTTTGGTTCATACTCCCAGAGGGTTAAAGAATAGGGAAACTTCAAATAGAGGGGATGGGATGTGGAATTCTGGTGGTGGGAATTACATGGAATTGTACCTCTCTTATCCTACAATCTTGTTGACTATTATTAAATCACTGATAAAAAATAGTACTTAAAAGAATTAAGGTTTTCTCTTCAATGTTTATTTATTTATTTATTTTCCTTTTGTTTTCCTTTTTATTGCTGTTATAGTTATTATTGTTGTTGTTACTGATGTCATCTTTGTTAGACAGGACAGAGAGAAATGAAGAAAGGAGGGGAAGACAGAGAGGGGAAGAGAAAGATAGACACCTGCAGACCTGCTTCACCGCTTGTGAAGCGACTCCCCTGCAGGTGGGAAGCCAGGGGCTCAAACCGGAATCCTTACACTGGTCCTTGCGCTTTGTACCATATGTACTTAACCTGCTGTGCTACCACCCAAATCCCTCTTTTCAATGTTTTAGGGTGTTTTTTAATACCCACCACAAAATTTAGTGACATAACAAGGGTGATATATTATTTCTCCCAAGTCTGAATTGACTGGGTTCACATGGATGTTTGCTTTGGCCTCATTTAGGGTTTTACATACACCTGTAGTTAGATGTTGGGAACTAGAACATTCAAGATGGTTTAAGTGGTTGGGAAAATAGCCCATCTGGTAGAGTGTAGGACTTTCAGGACCAAGACCCCTGGTTTGATCCCTGGCACCGTGTGTACCAGACTGGTGCTCTGATTTCTTTGTCTTTTTCTGTCTCCCATATGAAATTTTCTATCTCATGTGAACTAAATAAATCTTTTTTAAAAAAAAAATGACCGTGGAGATAGCACAGTGTAGCATACTAGAATTACATGCCTGAGACCCCAGAGGCCCCAGGTTCAATACCTGATGCCATATGTCAGGGCTGAGAAGTGTTCTGGTCTTTCTGACTCTCTCTCTCTCTCTCTCTCTCTAATAAACATATCTTTTAAAAGTTGCCTTAAATGACATTAAATCATCCTGTGTGGGATGGACAGAAGGATGGACTCAAATGGAACCCTGGGATGATTGGACCCCTCCCACTCAAGTAATTTTTGGACTTTCCTCTATTTGCTTAGTTTCTCCATATGGTCTGTCCATTCTGGTAGCCAGATTTCTTTGTAGATCAGTTTTAACTACATATGCATTAAGATTTTTTAAGGCCTAGTCTCCGGACTGTATTACTTCTGCTTTATGCTCTCAGTAAAGCATCAGATTCAAGGTGAGAGAAGCCCACAATGACATGACCTCTGGGGTCACATAACTCATTGGAAGCCTTTGTCTGAGACTATTTTGGGACTTTAATTTCTGTAGAGCACAGGCCTATGATCTCAATAAAATTCTGCTTATTGATTTTCAGCCACCCAGTTATAGATGCTACCTTGACACCATCCTGACTTCCTTGTCAGTTGACCTCACCAGTGTGTCTCCCCAGAGCCCTGTCCCACTAGGAAAAGATAGAAGCAGGCTGGGGATATAGATCGATCTGTCAATATCTGTGTCCAGTGGAGAAGCAATTACAGAAGCCAGAACTTCCACCTTCTGCTCCCCAGAAAGATCTTTGGTCCATACTTCCAGAGGGATAAAGAATAGAGAAGCTTCAAATGGAGGGGAGGGGTCATGAAGCTCTGGTGCGTGGGAACTGTATGGAGTTGTACCCCTCTTACCCTACAATCTTGTCAATCATAAAAAAAAATTCTTGAAGTTAGGTATTTTTCACAATTCAGACTTTTAAAAAGATTCTTAAAGAACTGATAAAATGCAAATGCTAAACCACATCCCAGGCCCAACTGAGTTTGAAAGGTACCCCACAGCCAAGCATTTTAATAATCCCTTAGTAGAATATTTGACTAAAGTGAAATAACTACAGATTATAAACAGCCTCACAGAGAAATTTGTTTCAAGAAACATTTGAATTCAGAACCATGAGTAAAATGTTACAGGTCTGTGTCTTGAATGAAAATAACCTTCCTTTTAAAGGTAAAATACATTTCTTCCATCTTGGACATATACTTGGTGTCAGTTCAAAATGGTTCTTGGGAAAGCAGGCATTGGAACTGAAGGTAAAGTGTGAATGATTAGGATGGGGAAGACTGTGGAAGGTTTAAAAAAAAAAACAGCAGGAGCTAGAGCAAGATGGGAACAGACAGTGAGCTTTCAGACTAGGAAATAGGGCTGATCTCTATGAAAGGAGAGGAGAAAAGATCCAGGAGTGGACAGGAAGTACCAGGGCTGCAATGCAGCTGTGAGAAACCTTGGCTAACCCAGGGGGAGTTTCAGCCAGAACAGTTATCTATGAGAGGAGTCTGGAGCTGTCTGGAGCTAGGCATTAATAACTGGCCATTGACTTGGTGCAGTATTCAGTCTCTGTGAGCTCTCTGGGGAGAGAGAGTAGAGGTATGAATATGAACACTGTATCTGGAGGCAGCTAGCTCACTGCCTCTTTTCTGTGGGGAGGGTCTGTGTGCCTTGCCTCCATGGATTTTGACTCCTGGTTATTACAATAGTTTCTGCTTCACATGGTGCGTGTCAGGAATGTGTTCTCATGTAACCTTCCATCTCAAATCTCCATAACTAATCCATCCATCACATGGAGTTGTTTCTTTCCTAATCTTCTAAGTTTATCCAAACAGAAGAAATTTTAAGTTATCTTCCCCTAGCTTTCCTGAGATACCAGAGCAAACAATAAATTATAGCGCACACACACACACACACACACACACACACACAATGATATCCCTGGAATTTCTTAAGGATTGTTAGGGGCAAGGTAGGTAATGTACTCAGCAAACACTAAAGAAACTTTTTTTTTTTAAGATAGAGACGGAGATGGAGTGAAAGAAACCATAGCACCTAAGTTTCCTTCAGTGTGAAACTGGAGGTAGAGATGTGGCAGAGTCCTGGCAGATTAGCTCTGCTTTTGGAGTCACGGACCTAAAAGCTTTTTCCGTTACTAGACCAGAGGCATACCTCACAGAACCTGGTTTATACGTAAGTTTTGGGACTTTGTTAGGAAGTGAATCTCCTGGAATGGAATTAGAGAATACCATGAAAGGAAAGGTCTCACCCAAGTAATGAGGCTAAAGACTTGACATTCCATGCCTGACGTCTCTAGACATAGTCTGAGGTGAAGCACGCTGAAGTGGTACTCATTGCATTGATTAGGTTGGGATCGGCAGATGTAATATCACTTGGTATAACTTTAAAGAAGCATGCAGGAAAGTGAGTCCCACCCCAGAGGTTCCAGGATTGGGGGAAATACAGGCTCTATAGAGGGAGCGGGAGGATCCTGCTGTCTTAGGGTTTAAGAAGACAATAGATAGTTATTGCTATAATCACATTGTTTGGCAATTGGGTTAACTTCGAAAAATCCCTTTGTTAGGATTTGCTGTCGCATACACAATATCAACATATTTTATGTCCTTTGACATTATTTGTATGTAGCTATGGCACCAGTTCTTCAGTTCTCCCTGGATGAAGCTTTTAATAAACCAACATACCAAAGACTCAGTCTGTGCTTTAAAAAGTTTGACATTCAATCAATTTTTCCCATATCATATTTCTTAAATAGTGATTTATATGACTACAAATTAATAGGGGTGTACATAAACACTATTCCTACCACCAAAAGACTGTGTCCTATCCCATCCCCCCTCCCCATCCCCCACCCACCCCATGAAGCTGAACATCCACCCTCACCCTCAACCCAGGGTTTTTATTTTTATTTACTACAAATTTAGTCAGATCCTGCTTTGAGTTTCTTTTCTATTATTCTTTCTCAACTTCTCTTTATGAGTGGGATCATCCCATACTCATCTTTGTCTTTCTGACTAAGCTCACTTAACATAATTCCTTCTAGCTTCATCCAAGATGGGTAAGAAAAGGTGAGTTCATTGTTCTTAATAGTTGTGTAGTATTGCATTGTGTATATATATACCACAGTTACTCAGCCACTCATCTGTTGCTAGGCACCTGGGTTGCTTCCAGGTTTTAGCTATTACAAATTGTGCTGCTATGAACATAGGTGTACAAATATCTTTTTGGTTGGGTATTATGGAGTCCTTGGGGTATATATCCAGGAAAGGAATTACTGACTCATGTGGAAGGCCCATGTCTGTTGTTAAAATTCGGCGGCTCTAGCCGGCCAGGCTAGCTTCACGGGCGGGTAACAGAGACGACCAGAGACATACGGCTGGGCAGGAAAGCTGTATTTCTTTATTCAGGAACAATGATTCATAAACTAAGACAAACTAATCACCAAACAGAACTCTGCTGTCTCTTTGCGGCGGTGCACATGTCTAGCCTTGTGAGAGTTCTCCAGACAGCTCTCCACAGAGGCTGGACCAACTGACATTCCCACCAGTAGTGCAGAAAGTTTCCTCTGTCTCAACAGCCTCTCCAGCATTTGTTGCTACTGTCCTTTTTGATGTGTGCTATTCTCACTGGGGTGAAGTGGTATCTCAATGTTGCCTTTATTTGCATTTCTCTGACAATCAGTGACCTGGAGCAATTTTTCATGTATTTGTTAGCCTTTTGGATTTCTTCTGTAGTGAATTTTCTGTTCATATCCTCTGCCCATTTTTGGATGAGGTCATTTGCTTTATTTTTTGCTACATTTGCTGAGCTCTTTGTATATTTTGGTGATTAGTCTCTTGTCCGATGTATGGCATGTGAAGATCTTCTCCCATTCTGTGAGGGGTCTCCTTGTTTGTGTGATAGTTACTTTGGCTGTGCAGAAGCTTTTCAATTTGATGTAGTCCCATTGGTTTTTTTTTTTTTTTTTCTGCTTTAGTCTTCCTTGCATTTGGATTTCTATCATGAAAGATGTCCTTGAGGTTTAGGTGGGGAAATGTTCCACCAATGTTTTCCTCTAAGTATTTGATAGTTTCTGGTGTAACATCCAGGTCCTTGATCCATTTGAAGTTGATTTTTGTTTCTGGTGAGATAAGGTAGTTCAGTTTCACTGATAAGGTGGTTCTGCTTCATTGATCTGTCTAAGTTTGAGAGTGGGTGTTAAAGTCTCCCACTATTTTTGTATACTATTGATGTATTTTTGTAGTTCTTTAACTAGGTGTTTGATGTATTTAGATGATCCCTCATTGGGTGCATAGATGTTAATCATTGTTAGATCTTCTTGGTTGATTGATCCTCTAATCATTATGTAATGGCCTTGCCTATCTTTTATTACTTCCTTTAATTTAAAGTCAATTTTGTCAAAGATGAGAATGGCTATTCCTGCATTTTTTTGTGGTCCAGTAGCCTTTAGGATAGTTTTCTATCCTTCCACTTTAAGTCTGTTTGTCTTGTTGGGTCAGATGGAATTCTTGCAAGCAGCATATGGTTGGGTTGTGTTTTCTGATCCATCCTCCCACTCTGTGCCTTTTAATGGGTGAGTTAAGACATTGACATTTATTGATATTATGGATTTAATGTATTGCACTGCCATTATTCAACTATTTTTTATTTGCTCTGATATATGGCAAGTATTGTGGTGATGTTCTTGTTTAGAGGTCTTTTCGAAACTCTTTCTGGGCAGGTGTGGTGATGGTTGCCTCCTTTAACTGTTGTCTATCTGAGAAGGTTTTGATCCCTCCATCTAGTTTGAATGAAAGTGTAGCAGGATATATTATCCTTGATTGAACCCCTTTTTCATTCAGGGCTTGATAGATATCTTGACATTCTCTTCTGGCTTTTAGAGTTTGAGTGGAGAAGTCTGCTGACAGTCTTATGGGTTTTCCTCTGTATACGACTTTTTGTTTTTCTCTTGCAACCTTTAGGATCTTTTCTTTATCCTTACTTCTTTTCATTGTAACTATGATGTGTCTTGGTGTCTTCAGGTCCGGGTTGATTCTGTCTGGGAGACTCTCTGGGCCTCTTGAATCTTAATGTCCTTTCTGTTGTTTAGGTCTGGGAAGTTTTCTTTTATTATTTCCTCTGGAATGTTACCTTCCCCTTCCTCTCTTTCTTCCTCTGGTATGCCAATTATAGGACTGTTGCTTCTTTTGAGATCATCCCATGTGTCTCTGTTGTTGTTTTCAGTGTCTCTCAATCTCTTTCTGAGTTCTTTTACCTCTTTCTCAGTTTTCTCTAGCTCATTCTTCATCTGGCTAATTCTGTTTTCTGCTTCTGTTAGCCTGCTTTCCCTTCCCTCAGCTTCTTTCTTCAGTTAAGTTGTAGTTAGCTTGTTCTGCTAATTGACCTTTTAGCTCAGCTATTTCAACTTTCAGTTCTCTATTTACCTTGAGGTAGCTAGTATTTTCTTTGAGGGTCTCATCTGTTGTTTCCCCAAATCTGATAACCCTTTCCTTGATAGGAGGAGGGAAAAAGGGGAGAGTTGAGGGAAGAGGTATAGTGAAACAAGTTCCTCTCACAACGGATAGGACACCCAGTCACCTAGTAATGGAAAAAACAATAACAGTTACTTGGAAAAAAAAAGTAACAGTTACTTTTGCTCCACCTGAAGCAGGAGGGGTAAAAGGGGATGCATGTATATATATAATAGTAATAATAAAATAGAATAGAGTAATAAACCCTAACAGTCAGTCTGCAGCTTGGAGGGCTCTGGATTGGCTTAGGCAGCCTTAGCAAAGACAGCCAATTATAAGAAGTATCCAAAAAAAAAAACCTCCAGGTAGTCTTTCCCAGGCAGGGCTGAGGCTCTGATTGGTCAGATATTTTGTCACTCAAATAGTGCAACAGCCACTTAGAAAAAAAGAGAATGACATCAAAAAGGAAAAGGATTGGTATGACATCCCTGGTGTGCCAGGAATCTTGGTAAAAAAAAATAGCACAGCCTGCTAGGAGTGGCTGTCCAGCCCAAGGGGTATGTTTCTGGAGTGGGGGGAGGGGTGAGCTTCAAAAATAATGAAAAGATTTCATTTTTCTCCATTTTCTAACCTAAGAGTGAGCTATAGGACATATATATTGATGTCACACTTAGGACCCCTTATTCACCTTCCTGCTGATGGCCCAGTATCCTATTCTATCCAGGGAATCCTAAGTCACAAGCCGCTGCTTGTTGGAGCTCAAGCCAGCAGCTGCCTCCAAGTCACCATCTTGGTCGTTTTTATTTATTTTTACCAGAGTACTGCTCAGTTCTGGTTTATGATGGTACAGAGGATTGAACCTGAGACTTTGGAGCCTCAGGCATGAGAGTCTCCTTGCATAACCATTATGCTATCTGTAAGTATTATGCTATCTGGTCTTCCCAGGGAAGTCCAGTTGGCATCACAGTATCATCTGGAACCTGATGGCTGAAAAAAGTTAACATATAAAGCAGAACAAATTGTTGAATAATCATAAACCTAAAGGTAAGAATATTGCAAAGGAATATTTGGGGTCTCTGTTTTGGAAATAACTAGTAGGTATATTCCATAGGGCCCATGACTTTATTAGTTTTTTTTTTTTTAAATATGCCTTGATTTTTGTGCCCTGTGCTCTTGCAGAATTTCCTGCTGAGTTCCACCTTCTCTCAGTAGACTTGTGGACTCATAGAAGGTTATCATAGAGTGAGGAGTTATGAAGGGTATAGAAGAGGACTGTGCAACTACCCAGCAAATCACAGGCAAGTCTTGTTAATAGATAAGTCTACAAATTTCCTTTACAAATGGTCAGTCTTGAAGAGTGGAGAAACTTGCTTGGAACTGGACTTAGTGTGCCTTTGTAGTGTGTTGATTCAATGAAATTTGCAGCAAAATTAATCTGACACATATAGTAGTGTGCATAATAGTTATTGTGCTACAAGGTAATTAGGTACAAATGAAAGCAGCTCCCATAAATGCCTATAATTAGATTTTAGAATTCCTCCATAGGTGAAAGAAATGGAGGCAGGATCTAGAGAGTATTGTTACATGTTCAATATGTTACCGAGGGTTGTTTCTTTTTTCCCTAAAGAAAAATTACCCTCAACTAGCTGCTCTGATACCCATTTTTGTGACAAGAGTTCTGAACTTATCTGCTTGACCATAATGCTTTTTCTATTTCCAATCTTCTCTGGGAGTGTAAGGAGAAGACAAATAACTCAATATAACTTGGATAGCCCAAACCTAGTCTAAGTTTTACTTTGTGTTCCCACTGCATTGCACCAAAGCATGGGACTTCGGGGCAGGAGAAGGAAGAGAGAGGTCTGGGGCATGAGGTGTCTTTAGGGTCCTAGTGTAGAATGGTGGAAAAGGATCTAACTTGGAGGAGAGAATTTTTGCAGATATTTATTGTGGGGAGATGAGAAACTGTACCCATGTGTCAACTGTACTGTAATCTATAACCCATCAGTGAAGTATTAGGAGAAAAAAAAAACTGCATATCACATCAGGGCATTGAAAGGAGACCCATTTTGGCAGTGTTGGAGTGATCTGACTTGGTCACCTTCATAGTCACAACCCACCTCAGTCTCCTCCTTTGCACAAGTTTTCTTTCTTTCTTTCTATTTTTTTTTTTTAGTGATTTAATAATGACTGACAAGACTGTAAGATAAGAGGGTTACAATTCCATACAGTTCCCACCACCAGAGTTCCATATCCCATCCTTTCCATCCAAAGTTTCCCTATTCTTTATCCCTCTGGGGTTATGTACCAAAGATCTTTTTCTATAATTGCTTCTCTGTTGACATGGGTGTTGGCAGGTAGAGCCATACCCCCCAGCCTGTTTCTGTCTTTCCCTAGTGGGGAAAGGATCTGGGGAGTTGGGGTTCCAGAACACACTGGTGAGGTTGTCTGCCCAGGGAAGTCAGGTTGGCGTCATGGTATCACCTGCAACTTGGTGGCTGAAAAACATTAAGATATAAAGCAGAACAAACTGTTTAATAGTCAGGAACCTAAAAGTCAAAATATAGCAAGTGATATTTGGAGTCTTCATGTTGGAAAAATCCAGTAAGTCTATTTTAGGTATATTCCAAGGGGCACATGACTTAACTAAGTTTTGCCTGGGCTGCACAGCTGACATGCAGGTGGGCTAAAAGTATTGTGTGGGAAGATTGTGTCAGAGTTGGGAATGGGGCCAGAAATCTGGATCAGGGCAGAGAGAAGCTCCCAAATATGGGGAAAGGATATAAATACCATTAACTGTAAACTCCATCGATCTGACCCAGGGCCCATATTTATTTATATTTAGCACAGGATTCTGTGTAACCTCTGCATCCCTGTCAGTTTGAGCTGTCAGTCCATGGTCACAGCTAGAAACACTCTAGGCTGCATTCATTTCAGGATAAGTCTTTCCTGAGTGGCAGAATATGTTGACCTAGCATCCCTTCAGAGAGTGAGGCAGTTTCTACCATTGTTGTTCTACATTGAGGGAAGGGTCCTGGAGAGGTCCACAAGAGGGTTTATGGTGTTGTTTCTGATGGAGATGACCAGTGATGGTGTAGGGAGTGATCATGATATGTCTAGCCCCCTCATATCTGTCTGAGAATCCCAGGATTCCCTTCTAGTCTCTATTCCTGTGCCTTCCTGGCCTAAAGATTTCCACCATGACTTTTACCACAGTTACATCATAGCCACGTAGTGCCACCTCCAATGGGATATGGGCTACTTCACAATAGACACTTGCATGGATTTCCACTTAATTTCAGCCCCAAGCTAGAATTTGGCATAGGACAGGAGTTGAATAAAAATCTCTAACTAGATACTGAACCCCAGCTGCAAGAGAATTTACTAAGGAAAGTCTGATTTTCCCACCACATGGACAGGAGAATGGCTACTTTTACCAGAGTGTTTATATTATCTAAACCTCAGCCAGCACTGGCAATAATAAGAGTGTAGGAGACAACCAAGAAAATAAAACTAAAAATGTGACTTGAGTGATTAACAATAACACTCATTTTATTTTATTAAGAATAATGCTCATATTGCATGTTCAAAACATTTCTCTCTTTGCCCTTTTTAATAAAGTCTTCTATTGTGGAAGCCGGGTTTTATCCTTAGCTTCTAAGGAGCCTTTGTTACATTTCACCCCTCTTTGTCTTCTCCTTAACACTCCCAGAGAAGAGCATTGTAGTCTCTGAAGGCTGAGAAAACCTCACATTCCTGCCTTAGTCCTTTTGCTCTTTCCCCAATCAAAGAAAGAGATTGTCCTTGACCAAGCCCTTGGTCTTCTTCTAATATGAAGAACTATCTTACTTTCGTGATTCAAGAACGTACTTTGGGAGGATAACACCCAAGCATAAGTTTATCTGTAAACAAATACTCTCTGTCTGAGGATCACAGCTTTATTCTATTCAACCTTTTATTTTATTCAACCCTCCTGTGTTATGTGAACATTTCTACCCCTTACTCCTTGACACCCAACTAGGGACTTCAATCCATCTCTGTTTTAGAGAAGATGGGTCCTCCATAGTTGTAGCAGTTCCCTTCTGCACACTAATGAATTGATTTTTTTTCCTAGGGGACCAACCTAAATGTACATTAACAGATGAATGGATAAAGAAACTGGGATATAGCTATATATTTTTTATCTAACTACTTAGCTATACACACACATCACACATGTACAGAGTACTATATACATACTATTTACCTACATATACTCAAAGACTACACTGCCATTTAGAAAGATGAAATTGTTCCCCTTGAGACAAAATGGATAGAACTCAGGCTGACTATTCTACGTAAAGTAAGTAATGAAATGAAAGACAATTACTGGATAGTTTCATTCATATATGGAATATAAACAACTGAAGCAAATGAACTTAAAAACTTAGCTCTTAGTCTCTGAAAACTATAGTGGTCATTGGAGGGTAAAGAGAGAGTGAGAAGACTAGGTAGAGGGCTTTCTTTGGTGTATGGACCTGGAGCTTTGGTGGTGAATGATACACACAGCTAGGTTTGAGAGAATATACTTACACCATTTTATATCTTACATCAATACTAAGTTTTACCACAAAAATTGTACTTAGAAGACAAAACATTTTGTTCACCTAATACTGCTTTTGTTTGCTTGTTTTAATAAGAGAAAGAAAGAGAAAGACAGAGATAAATATCAGAACACTGTTCAATTCTAGTTTTTGGTGGTGCTGGGAACTGAACCTGAGAGCTTGGAACCTCAGGCAGGAGTCTTTTGCATGACAAATAAGCTATCTCCTTGGCCCCATCTAATATTGTTTTGCTTGCTCTAAGAAGAACCCAGAGTGGAGGAAGGACTCCCTAAACTCAGACAGCTTTGGCAGAGTTTTAGCTACAGAAACGCAAAAAGGGGCCTTCTGTGTGGGCCCTGGATTAATGGAGGGTATGATGAGAAAGGGCTGTGGGGTTGGTTATGAGCAGCAGCTATGCTGAGAAGGGCCTTGGACACCACAAAAAGAGTTTGACCTGCCCATTGCTGCTAGTCATACCCACAGCAGCAGGGAAGGGGGTCCCATGCCCGTGGGCCAGGGTCGAGTGCCCTGTGCTGGGTGGGTCCAAGTGCTGGGCCCTGAAACAGGCTTCTCTGCGGCATTTTTGCCAGTCGAGCTGCTCTTGGCACTTCATTCTCTTCTCTCCACCTGTTCCTCATGCAGACTCCTGTGGCCAGCTGGAGTGGGTGGAGAAATCAGTGCAGACATGTATCCATTGCCAGCGCCTTATTCTCTTCAACACCAGGTCCCAGGCAAGAACCACCAGCAGCTGCTAAGGCTTCCCCAGGGAGCTCGAGCAGTTGTCACTCTTGGCATTGGGTAAAGGTTGCTGGTGGAGATTTGCCATTCCTTCTGAATCAGGTCTGTCAGCTCTGTGGCTTCCTAGGAAGAATCTCAGTTAGACACAGGAACTGACTTGAGGAAGTTTGAGCTCAGGAGTTCTGGGGCAATTCCTCTTAGCAAAAGTCCCTGGCTTTCCACCTGTACCCCAGATGCTTGGGGTCATTTTTAGAATAGTCAAAGCTTTCCATAGTTAAAGGTAAAAGACTGAACCACACAGCAGCGGGGGTGGGGGCTGGGGTTGGGGTTGGGGTGGGGGACCATGATGCAATATGAGTTTCAGTTTCACCAAATCATTTCCTTTCCTTTAATGTGGAGGAAGGATCTGATTCTTGGATATTGAGGTTGAAGGGGAGAGACTACTAACAAGATGTGTCAGGCACCCTATTAAGTAAATTATCTTCAGTATAAAAACTACTACTCACTACAAACCCAGTGAGATGTGTATTGTTCCCATTTCAGGAAAGAGGTAATTATAATTTGCTGACTTTAGATGGTCCGCTCATATGAGGTTTGGGATTCTAGAGTTGTGTACTAGAATAATCTTGAGGGAGAAAAGCAGAGTCTGGAGTACTGGGGAGCAACTTCCCCATGTGACTGTGTCTACAATGGAAAACACATTCTCCCACTGCACAGCAATGCCCTAAAGGAGACTACATCCTATTTGTATAAGAAGTGCTAGGAACTAAGGCTTGAGATTGATCACTAGGTAAGACACAAATCTTACCAAACACAAGCCCCTAGTTTCAAGTCCCAGCACTATGTGGGAGCATCATGGATGGTGGATGATGATAGGTCTGGCATCTATCCCATTTTTGTCTCTCTCTCTCTCTTTTATTTCCCTTTTTTTCTTCTCTGTCAAAGAAAAAGAAAGAAAGAAAGGAGGGAAGAAAGGAAAAAAGAAAAGAAGAAGAAAGAGGAGGAGGAAGAGGAAGAGAAGGACAAGGAGGAGGAAAAGAAAAAGAATAGGAAGAGGAGGAAGAAGATGAGAAAGAAGAAGGAGAAGTAGAAGGAGGAGGAGCTGTGAAGATGGGTCAACTATATAGCTTATATGCAGGGCCATGAGTTCATTCCCTTGCTCTACATAACAAGAGAGTTGTGACGGGGTGGTCAGGAAGGTGGTGCAGTGGATAAAGCATTGGACTTTCAAGCATGTGGTCCTGAGTTTGACACCCAGCAATAGATGTATCGGAGTGGTGTGTGATTCATTCTTTCTTGCCTCCTATTTTCCTCATTAATAAGTAAATAAATAATATCTTCAACAAACATATGAGAGAGAAGTGAAGGGGTAGGAGGAGGAGAAGGACATGGGGAAGGAGGAAGAGGAAAAGGAGGAGGAATAGAGGGAGGAGAAGGGGGAAGATGAAAAGAAAGAAATCATAGGGCATGAAGACATATGGTATTTAGTTAAGCAAAATGCTTTCAAGGAGTAATTATAGACTTGGAACTAGAGGATTTATCTTACAAATTATCTTATCCAACCCTCATTTCACTGATAGGGAAACCAAAGCCCAGAGAGCAAATGATTTTTGTCATTTGTGAAAGAGCTTGGATGAGAGCCTCAGACCTTACCAGCTGAGTGAAATATTCACTACCTCTTCAATAGACAATCAAGTTGATTATACCAAGCTGCATTTGTGCAGTGTTTATGTTTCTACCAATAAAGTTTCTGGCAGAGGCATACCTTGCCGGGGTGCCTTGTGGCAGAGATAGATGGACCTGGGCCCCTGGCACGATCAGGACTTCTAGTTATTAAGCTTTGATCCCAGTCATGAAATTTACAACAAGTATATACTCTCTGCATTTTTAATTATTTATTTATTCATTTTTATATTTTATTTATAAAAAGGAAACACTGACTAAACCATTGGATAAGAGGAGTGCAACTCCACAAAATTCCCACCACCAAAACTCTCTATCACATCCCTGATAGCTTTCCTATTTTTAACCTTCTGGGAGTATGGACCCAAAGTCATTGTGGGATGCAGAAGGTGGAAGGTCTGGCTTCTGTAATTGCTTCCCTGCTGAACATGGGCATTGGCAGGTAGATCCATACTCCCAGCCTGCCTCTCTCTTTCCCTAGTAGGGCAGGGCTCTGGGGAAGCAGAGCTCCAGGACATATTGGTGGGGTTGTCTGTCCAGGGAAGTTTGGTCAGCATCATGCTAGCTTCTGGAATCTGGTGGTTAAAAGAGAGTTAACATACAAAGCCAAACAAACTGTTGACCAACTATGGACCTAAAGGCTGGAATAGTGCAGATGAAGAGTTGGGGGTTCCTCTATTTTGTAGATAGCTAGTAGGCATATTTTAGTTATATTCCAAAGGGCTTGTGGCTATACTAGTTTTTTTCTTTTTCTTTTTCTTTTTGCCCCTGATCCTGGAATCTGATATGCCAGTGGATCCAAGTTATTGTCTGGGGATATGATGTCATGGCTGGAAAAAAGACCAGAAAGCTGGATCAGAGAAGAGAGTAACTCCCTAATATGGGAAAGGTATATAAGTATTGTAGATTGTAAACCCCATCAATTTGATATGATCTGGGGCCCATAATCAGCTTAGGAGCCTATCTGACCTCTGCATCCCCTGTAAATCTATACTCATATTCTGTGGTATGAGGAAGAACGTTCCAAGATGCCCCAATATCAGGACCCATCTTCCTCAGGTGTAGCATAGAGTATGTTGTCCAACCTCCCTTCAGAGGATGGAACATTCTCTATCATGGTTGATCCAAGTTGAGGTCAAAGTCCTGTGGGGGCCCACAAAGGGGTCTATTGTGTTATTCCTGATAGAGATGACCAGTAACAATGGAGAGAGGGATTTATTCGAGGTCTAGGCCCATCATGTCTGTTTGCGAATCTCAGGACTCCCCGAATAGGGCCCCAGCTGATGGGGTGGCCTGATAATGACTAAAGACTCATCGTTAAAGTATGCTACTCTCTTGCTCTTATTCAGCTTTTGCAGTCCTTTCATTGATAAGGTTAGCTTTGGAGTGAATGAGAGAAGTATAATAGAAAGTAGGTGAGAAGGGTATCTAGGTCTAAGTAGACACTATTTCATTATGAACTTTATACTGACTCAATACAGACTATTGAGTACTTTTGCTTCCAGGTATATATTTTGCCCTAATTTATGGATACATGTGAACTTATGCTTTATCTCATGGGACCTGGTCTACATCAACAAAGTTGGTACTTTGTTAGGAAGTGAATCACTTGGAATGGAATTAGAGAATCCTGTTAAAGAAAAGGGCTCACCTGAGGAATGAGGGTGAAGGGTTGACATTCCATACCTGATGTCTCTGGACACAATCTGAAGTGAGGCATGCTGAGGTGGTACTTGTTGCATTGATTAGGTTGGGATCGGCTATGCAATATCTTTTGGTGTGAACTGAGAGAAGCATGCAGAAAAGTGAGCCCCACCTTAAAGGTTCCAGGACTTGGGGGAATGCAGGCTCTAAGGGGGAAGCAGGAGGGTCTTAGTCTTAGGGTTTAAGATGACAACAGACAGTTTTTGCTATAATCATATTATTTGGCAGTTGGGTTAACTTTAAAATATGCCTTTGTTAGGATTTGAAGTATCATACACAACATCACCATAATTTATGTCCTTTAACATTATTTGTGTATAGCTGTGCCACCAGTTGCTTCTGGTCTCCTTGGTCTAAGTTTTTTTTTTTTAAGAAGGTTTTGGAATTTTATTTTCATGTTTCTTGAGCTGTACATTCCAAAGAAAGATTACCTCACAGTCATACACTCTCCAAAGGCTTTAGGGGAGAAACCTACTCGCCTCTTATACCTTGCTGTGTTTGCTGCTTGCTGTCATTCCTTGACTTGTAGATGCACCATTCCAATCTCTGTCCGTTGTGTCATTTGACCATTTTCTGGTTTTTTTTTTTTTTTTAATTTCAGTGATATAGTGGGTTTCTGAAGTCATTCTAGTCTTGCCTTGTTGCGGATCCAGATGATTTCCTTTGGTATTCCTAGTTTACAAGGGAGAGGAAAGGAGAGAAACACCGTGGTCTAAGCTTTTAAGAGAGTCAACATATCAATAACTCAGCCCATGTATTAAAAAGACTCAGTCTATGTTTTAAAAATTTGAAACATCAATTTTCTATCAATTTTCCCATCTAATATTAATTAGTGATTTAAATGAATATAAATCAATAGGAGTGTACATAAATACCATTCTCACCACCAAAAGACTGTCCAAACCCATCCACCCCACCCCCCAGTCCCATCCCATGAAGCCGAACATCCACCCTCACCATCAACAGGGTTTCTACTTTGGTGCCCTGCTACAAATTTAGTCAGATGTTGCTTTGAGTTTCCCTTTCTGTTATTCTTTCTAAACTTCTGTTTATGAATGGGATCATCCCATACTCATCTTTATCCTTCTGACTTAGCTCACTTAACATAATTCCTTCTAGCTCCATCCAAGATGGGTCAGAAAAGGTGAGTTCATTGTTCTTAATAGTTGTGTGGTATTGCATTGTGCATATATACCACAGCTTTCTCAGCCACTCATCTGTTGCTGGTCACCTGGGTTGCTTCCAGGTTTTAGCTATTACAAATTGTGCTGCTATGAACATAGGTGTACAAATATCTTTTTGGTTGGGTATCATGGAGTCCTTGTGGTATATCCCTAGGAGAGGAATTACTGGGTCATGTGGAAGGCCCATGTCTAGCCTTGTGAGAGTTCTCCAGACAGCTCTTCACAGAGGCTGGACTAATTTACATACCCACCAGTAGTGCAGAAAGTTTTCTCTGTCTCAACAGCCTCTCCAGCATTTGTTGCTGCTGTCCTTTTTGATGTATGCCATTCTCACGGGAGTGAGGTGGTATCTCAATGTTGTATTTATTTGCATTTCTCTGACAATCAGTGACCTGGAGCAATTTTTCATGTATTTGTTAGCCTTTTGGATCTCTTCTGTAGTGAATTTTCTGTTCATATCCTCTGCCCATTTTTGGATGAGGTCATTTGCTTTATTTTTTGCTACATTTGCTGAGCTCTGTATATTTTGGTGATTAGTCTCTTGTCTGATGTATGGCATGTGAAGATCTTCTCCCATTCTGTGAGGGGTCTCCTTGTTTGTGTGATAGTTATTTTGGCTGTGCAGAAGCTTTTCAATTTGATGTAGTCCCGTTTTTTTTTTTTTTTTTTTTTCTGTTTTAGTCTTCCTTGCATTTAGATTTCTGTCATGAAAGATGTCCTTGAGGTTTAGGTGGGAAAGTGTTCTACCAATGTTTTCCTCTAAGTATTTGATAGTTTCTGGTGTAACATCCAGGTCCTTGATCCATTTGGAGTTAATTTTTGTTTCTGGTGAGATAAAGTGGTTCAGTTTCATTCTTCTACGTGTTTCAACCCAGTTTACCCAGCACCATTTATTGAAGATAGCCTCCTTCCTCTATTTGGTCCCCCCTTATCAAAGATTAGATGTCCATAGGTGTGAGGGTTTAATTCTGGGCTTTCAATTCTGTTCCACTGGTCTGTGTGCATATTTTTGTTCCAGTACCAGGCTGTTTTGATGATGATGGTCTTATAATATAGTTTGAGATCTGGGAGTGTAATGCCTCCATTTCTGTTTCTTTTCCTCAAGATTATTTTGTTGATTTTCGGTATTTTCTGGTTCCAGGGAAATTACTGTGGTTTTTGTTCTATTCTCTTAAAAAGGCTTGGTGGAACTTAAGTGGGTATTGCATTAAATTTGTATATGGCTCTGGGGAGAATATTCATTTTGATGCTATTTATCCTTCCAATCCATAAGCATGGGTTGTCTTTCCATTTCTTGGTATCATTTTTTATTTGCTTGAGTAGTGAGTCACAGTTTTCAGTGTACAAGCCTTTCACTTCTTTAGTCAGGTTTATTCCTGGGTATTTTATTGATTTTGTTACAGCAGTAAATGGGAGAGATTTCTAGATGTCTTCTTTGGATAAAGCATTTGCATAAAGAAATACCACTGATTTTTGTCCATTGATTTTGTAGCCTGATACTTTTCTATATTGCCTAATAACTTCCAGTAGTTTTCTGCTGGATTTTTAGGGTTTTCTATGTATACTATCCTATCATCTACAAATAGTGAAAGCTTGACTTCTTCCCTTCCAATCTGTATTCCTTTGATTTCATTCTCTTGCCTGATTGCTATGGAAAGAATTTCCAATACTATGTTGAAGAGTAATGGTGATAGTGGACAGCCCTGTCTAGTCCCTGATCTGAGGGGGAAGTATTTCAGCTTCTGTCCATTGAGTATGATGTTGGCTGTAGGTTTGCTATATATGGACTCCACTATCTTGAGGAATTTCCCATCTAATCCAATTTTTTGTATTGTTTTGAACATGAATGACTGTTGGATTTTGTCAAAGGCTTTCTCTGTATCTTTTGAGATAATCATGTTGTTTTTGCTTTTGCTTTTATTGATGTGATGATGACATTGATTGACTCATGTATGTTGAACCAGCCTTGCATTACTGGGATAACAGATGAACAATCTTTTTGATATACTGCTGTATCTGGTTGGTTAGGATTTTATTTAATATTTTGGCATCTATCTTCATCAGCAATATTGGTCTGTAGTTTTCCTTTTTTGTTCTGTCCCTATCCGCTTTTGGTATCAGGGTGATGTTGGCTTCATAGAAGGTGTAAGGGAGTGTTCCTGTTTTTTCAATCTTGTGGAAGAGCTTTAGAAGTATAGGTGTTAACTGTTTCCTGAAGGTTTTTTAGAATTTTTGAAGCCATCTAGTCCAGGATTTTTGTTCTTGGGAAGATTCTTAATACTGCTTTGATCTTTGTCTGTGATTGGCGCATTTATATTTTGTAGTTCTTTTTTGGTTCAGTTTTGGAAGGGCATATGTTTCTAGGAATTTCTCC
The DNA here is from genome assembly GCF_950295315.1 of Erinaceus europaeus. Classification (NCBI taxonomy): domain Eukaryota; kingdom Metazoa; phylum Chordata; class Mammalia; order Eulipotyphla; family Erinaceidae; genus Erinaceus; species Erinaceus europaeus. Next base: position 34,893,495 of record NC_080168.1, read on the forward strand.
ATTTCTTCCAGATTCTCTAGCTTGGTGGCGTATAGTTCTTCATAGAAGTTTCCATGATTTTCTGAATTTCTGTGGTGTCAGTTGTGATATCTCCTCTATCATTTACAATTCTATTTATTTGAATCTTCTCCATTTTTTTTAATGAGTCTGGCTAGGGGTTTGTAAATCTTGTTTAATTTTTCAAAGAACCAACATTTGGCTTCACTGATCCTTTGTATGGTTATCTTATTTTTGATGTTATTTCTACTCTGATTTTAATGATTTCCATCCAACTATTTGCTTTAGGATTCCTTTGTTCCTCTTCCTCTAAGTCTTTAAGTCATGCAGTCATTTATCTGAGCTTTTTCTTGTCCTCTAATATGTGATTGTATGGCTATGAGTTTCCCTCTCAGTACTGCTTTAGCTGTGTCCCAAATATTTTGATAGCTTGTGTCTCCACTTTCATTTGTTCCCAGGAACGTTTGAATTTCTTGCTTTATTGTCTCTCTGACCCAGTGGTTCTCAAGCATCATGTTGTTGATTTTCCAAATTTTATGACTTTTAGTAATTTTGTGTTTGCTGTTGAATATGAGCTTTACTCCACTGTGGTCTGAGAAGATACTTGGGATGATTTCATTGTTCTTGAATTTGTTGATATCGTCTTTGTGTTCTAACATGTGGCCTATCCTTGAGGATGTGCAGTGTGGATTGGAAAAGAATGTGTATTCCAGCTTTTTGGGGTGAAGAACTCTGTAAATGTCCAGGAGGTCAAGTATGTCCATCTCTTCATTTAATTCTCTTGTTTCTTTGTTGATTCTCTGCTTTGTTGATCTAAGTGTGAGCATGAGGTGTTAAAGATTCCCATTATTATTGTATTACTATTGATGTATTTTTGTAGTTCTTTAACTAGGTGCTTGATGTATTTAGATGGTCCCTCATTGGGTGCATAGATGTTCATAAATGTTAAATAGTCTTTGTCTTTTGATCCTCTAATCATTATATAATGGCCTTGCCTATCTTTTATTACTTTATTTAATTTAAAGTCTGTTGTGTCAGAGATGAGAATGGCTGTTCCTGCCTCTCTTGTGCTACATCAGCCTGTATGATAGTCTTCCATCCTTTCACTTTAAGTCTGTGCTTTTATTGTTGGGTCAGATAGAATTCTTGCAAGCAGCATATGGTTGGGTTGTGTTTTCTGATCCATTCTCCCACTCTGTGCCTTTTAATGGGTGAGTTAAGACATTGACATTTAATGTATTGTACTGCCATTATTCAACAATTTTTTATTTGTTCTGGTATATGGCAAGTATTATGGTGATGTTCTTCTTTATAAGAAGTCCTTTAGAACATCTTTCAGCGCAGGTTTGGTGATGGTTACCTCCTTTAACTGTTGTCTATCTGAGAAGGTTTGATCCCTCCATTTAGTTTGAATGAAGGTGTAGCAGGATATATTATCCTTGATTGAACCCCTTTTTTATTCAGGGCTTGATAGATATCTTGACATTCTCTTCTGGCTTTTAGAGTTTGAGTGGAGAAGTCTGCTTACAGTCTTATGGGTTTTCCCCTGTATATGACTTTTTGTTTTTCTCTTGCAGCCTTTAGGATCCTTTCTTTATCCTTACTTCTTTTCATTGTAACTATGATGTGTCTTGGTGTCTTCAGGTCCGGGTTGATTCTGTCTGGGAGACTCTCTGGGCCTCTTAAGTCTTAATGCCCTTTCTGTTGTTTAGGTCTGGGAAGTTTTCTTTTATTATTTTCTCTGGAATGTTACCTTCCCCTTCCTCTCTTTCTTCCTCTGGTATGCCAATTATATGACTGTTGCTTCTTTTGAGATCATCCCATGTGTCCCTGTTGTTGTTTTCAGTGTCTCTCAATCTCTTTCTGAGTTCTTTTACCTCTTTCTCAGTTTTGTCTAGCTCATTCTTCATCTGGCTAATTCTGTTTTCTGCTTCTGTTAGCCTGCTTTCCCTTCCCTCAGCTTCTTTCTTCAGTTAAGTTGTAGTATTAGCTTGTTCTGCTAATTGACCTTTTAGCTCAGCTATTTCAGCTTTCAGTTCTCTATTTACCTTGAGGTAGCTAGTATTTTCTTTGAGGGTCTCATCTGTTGTTTCCCCAAATCTGATAGCCCTTTCCTTGATAGTTATCTTCATTTCTGTGATAATAGCTTTACTATTGCTTGCATACTTTTCTTATCTATGGTTACTTCTGACTGGTTTGGAGTTTCCTCTGTGCTCCTGTCCTGATTCGTTGTTGTAGAAGTTTTATTTGCTCTTGATTTAACCATTTTTTATTGATGTTTTTTATTTTTCTGTTCTGTCATTCTATAGTTGTTTTGTTTTGTGTATAAGCCATACTATCCTAAATACCTTTATGACAAATGCAGTCACTAACTTCAGAAATTACAGCAATAGTAACTGAAACAAGGATTGATGCAGTTTAACCAATCCAAGTTAGCCAAACAACACCTCCAGTCCAAGAATAAATGGCAACCAAATCCAAAAGAAAGTGAAAGGAAAAAAGGGAAAACAAGAATAGACTATTATGCAAATCTACTGTCCACTATAAATTCTAGGGATAGCAAAAGGAGAAAGGGAATTAGGGATCATACATACACATGCACACACACACACACACACACACACACACACACTCCACTCTAAGTCAGATTTCTTTCCCAAAATAATTAATGAAAGAGTATCAGTGAATTCAGAAGCAAAAGAAGAAGGAACAAAGAAAAGAAGAAAAAAAATGCAGTGAAGGAAAAGAGGTTTTTGTTTTTTTTTAATTAGCTAGGAGGAGGGAAAAAGGAGAGTGGAGGAAAGAGGTAGAGAGAAACAAGTTCCTCTCACAATGGATAGGATACTCAGTCACCTAACAATGGAAAAAAAAACAACAGTTAATTTTGATCAACCTCAAAAAGGAGTAGGGAAAGGGACACACATATACAGTAATAGTATAATAAAATAAAATAGACTAAAAAACCCTAACAGTCAGTCTGCATCTTGGACCACTCGGGATTGTCTGCAGGAAACCTGAGTAAATACAGCCAATTGTAAGAAATATCCAAAAAGGAAAAAAACTCCCATTAGTCTTTCCCAGGACGGGGTGAGGCTCTTATTGGTCAGGTATTTTGTCACTCAAATAGAGCTCCAGCCACAGAGAGAGAGAGAGAGAGAGAGAGAGAGAGAGAGAGAGAGAAAGAGAGAGAGAGAGAGAGAGAAAGAGAAGGAAAATAGAGAGGAAAAGGCTTAGAATGACAACCCTGGTAAGCCAGGAATCTTGCTAAAGAAAATAGCCCAGTGAGAAGCCTGCTAGGAGTGGCTGTCCAGCCCCTGGGGACTGGTTCTGGAGTGGAGGGGAGGGGTGAGCTCAAAAATAATAAAAAGATTTTCCTTTCTTTGTCCCCTGGCCACCACTTGCCAACCCAATAGTGGGTTATAGGACTCCTCCTTGGTGTCACCTTGATGACCCCTTGGTCATTCTCCTACCGACTCCCATTATCCTATCCTAGCCCTCAGATTATCCCAGGTCTCAAGCTGCTGCTTGTTGGAGCTCACACCAGCTGCTGCTTCCAAGTCGCCCACTCTCTAGAAATTCTATTCACTCTTCTTTAGAATGTATTTAAAGCTAATGAAACAATTTTGATGTCTAATCAAGGTCAATAAAAGGGATTTTTGTCTCTGTAATATCTCTGAGGTCTGATGAATCAATTGGGTGCATTTGGAGGCCATTGTGAGCTATGCACAGAGACCAGAACATTCTGTATGTCATTACATTCAATATTCATATAAGTTATTTGTAATTGTGGAGCAGGTGAGATTGTTTTCCTTGCTGTGAGCTGTCTCATGTTGCATCTCTCTGCCCCTAGGGAAATTTCTAGGAAGAAGACATTAAACTTACTCATTCTAAAGTGTAAATAGCTAATAATGCTCACAGTAATATTACTCCTAGGAGTATTTTCATTCTAACATTTGAAGTTAGATGAATGAGGCTTTATTGGAGAAATAGCAGGCTTTATTTCTAGGTGGAAGAGAGCTTACTAAAAGTAAGCAAAACATGCTCAGTGCTTTTGAAATCATACTATAAAAATTATTCTTTAGTTTTCTGCTAGAAGAGCCTTCTGCTTAAGAAAATAATTATGAGCCAGCATTTAACACAGATCAGAGTTCTTGACTTTTCATAATGCTGTGAGCAAATAACAATGAGTTGAATTGAGGTGACTATTTATTATCAAGTAGTTACAGAAACAATTTCATTTGAATCTAATTTTATCCTCTCTACTCTCTATGAAGTAGGTATTACTATTATCTTTTTTTAATTTGTATTTGTTTAAAATTCACCACATCCATCATCAAAGATCTGTGTTCCATTGCCACCTCCATAGATAACCACTATCGGTCTCTCACTGTCTTAGATATAGGTTGGCATTCTTTTTTCACATTCATATGTGTCATTCTCTGTATTCATCATATGAGTGAAACCATTCCGTAGCCATCCTTAACTTCCTTCCTTGCTTCATTGAGCACCATCTTCTCCATTTACATCCACTTTATCCCAAAGGACACACTATCTTTCTTGATTACTGAATAATACTCCACTGAGTATGTATCCCGTAACTTTTTTATCCAGTCATCTGTTGAAGGGCATTTTGGTTGTTTCCAAGTTTTTGCTATTGTGAATAAGGCTTCTATGATCATGGCATTTCCATTTGTATTTGTTTAAGGTTTCTCCAGACTCTTCTCTATCATGGATGTATAAGTTTACATTCCCACCAGCAGTACAGTAGAGTTACTCCCTCTACACATCCTCTCCAACACTTGTCTTTTCTTGCTTTATTGATGGAGCCCATTCTTATAGGGGTGAAGTGGGATTCAATGAGGTTTTTGACTTGCACTTGGTGTTATCTTGGTCTCCTAGATAAATAACTTAAATTTATTGAGGTCAACTAAGTTGCCAAAGAAGCTTCTACTGTGCCCATTTCACATCTGACAAAACTGAGACTTAAAGAGAAAGTGAGCTAAAAACAAATATAATCTTTGTTCCTACACTCTTTAACTCAGTTTGACACAGGAAAGAGTAGTTGTTTCATTTCACTTTATTTTATTTTGATATTCTGTTTTTTATGTAAAGCTTAGCAACAGGCTAAGCTATTACATCTGCAATGAACATAAATACATCCAATTTGGCCCTTGTCCCAAAACCAAATTGGTAAGGGCAGTATTCCGCAAGGTTAACTTGTGCACATATGTGGCTACATTGTTTCTTAAACAGACATGGAAACCACAATGATTATGATTTTTTGAAACATTCATGGTTGAAGCAGATCCAACTTCATTATGAGATTTGCTTTATGAAGTTGTGTGTAAAAGTCATCAAGCAAAAGAAGGAACAGAAGGTCACAAAATTCATATCCATGCAAGCATATGGAACAGTGTCTAAACACACGCTCACAAAGCAGACATTTCAACACATCTGTCTGGATCCAGAAAGAATCAGGAAACCAAAAGTTAAGCTACAAACCATTTTATGTGTGTGCTATCTGGAGAAATATCATGCAATGTTACAGAAACAAAACTCTTAAGTAGGACAGTGGTTCAATTAAGAGTTACGTGAATAGCAGTGCCCAACTCCTGTATAGGTAATTTAGATGCAGGCTGTGATTCTCCCTGTACTTCCTTATCCTCTCTCTCTTTATATAGTACAAGTGATTTGGAAGATTGCTGAGGTTCAGAGTGCAAGCTTGTCATCATAAAGATAACTGTTTTTTTTAATGTCTAGAAATAAGTGAAAATAGAATTTTATTGTAGTTTGAAACTGAACTGACTTTTTACCTTCAGAGCCATACATAAGATTTATTTATTCATGGACACAGGTGTTAAAAACTCTCAGAAGAAAGCAATTAAAGGATTTCAACTTAAGTCTGTTACCTGGCATATAGTCGGAATCAGTAATAACTTGTGGAATCATTCGTTTCACAAATAATTCATTCAATAAGTTCATATTGAGTTCCTGACATGTGCCAGGTGTCATTCTAGGCTCATAAGACTCAACGGAAAATAAAATAGAAAAATCTTTCTCTAATGTAATAGAGATTCTATTCTAGTAAACATAACATAAACAGATATAAAGAGAATATACTTTGTTAAGTGGGGCTGAGTGCTTTGGTAAATTGAATAATGGCCTCTCCAAAGATGTCTGTGTCCTAATTCCTGGAACCTGTGATCATGTTACTTTATATCACAGAGATGTTGCAGATGTAACTAAATCAAGACTTTTTAAATGTATTTTTATTTGATTGAATAGAGTCAGAGAAAAATTGAGAATGAGGGGGAAGGTAGAAAGGAAGAGAAAAGAGAGACACCTGCAACCCAGCTTCACCACTCATGAAGCTTTCCTTTTGTAGATAGGGACAGGGGATTTGAACTTGGGCCCTTATGCATGGTGATATGTACATGGAGGATGGGCCCACTGTCCCAGAAAGTCCAGGCCGTAGTTTCCATGATGTCTGAGTGGATCTGACCCCAGACCCTCCCCACCTCTGCAGACTGAGATATGGCAGGTCCCCCCTGACCTCCAGAATTTATGATGGCTGGACCTCCAGACATGGGCACTTTTCTACACATGCCACCTCCCCCCTTTCATTCTTTAATTAAAATCCATGAATTACTGTGTGTGGTTAACTTAAAAACCACCAATAAACATCTTGATTGTTCAGCTGCCTCTCTTCCTCCCCCTGCTGTCCTAAAGTGCCTGCAATCTATCTCTGGAAAAATGTACATTGTAGAATTTGTGAACAAACTTTGTATGGTAATCTTTTACTTGTGATCAAATAACCTGTAAGTCAAATTGTGACTACACATTGTCTTACTCTGTGTTTGGTTTAATGGATACCTCGACCTTCCCCTGAGTTAGGGGTATATCTGCCTGCTTTGTCCTTCAATAAACGAGTTGTCCACCTTTCCTAGGCCTCTCCCAGAGCTGAATGAGTCTGATTCTCGTCTCTCCTTGCACATTGCCCCGACACACAGTTACCCTGGGACTCCCAGGGGGCTGCTTTGACTCTCACTGCCTGTGGCCAGGGGGGACGGGGGACGCAGAGTGACAGCCTGCATGTACACTCAACTAGGTATGCCACCACCCAGACCTCAAGTCAAGATTCTTGAGGTGCAGAGATTATCTTGGATTACCCAGATGGGCCTATTGTAATCACAAGGATTCTTAAAGGAAAAATCAAGAGAGTCAGAGCTGAGATGTTGTGTGTAAAAATCATCAAGCAAAAGAAAGGACAGAAGGTGGGAAGGCCAAAGTGTTGTATGACAGGGAAACCAAGAAGGGCAAGCAGCAGGAGAACTGAGGCAGATTAGGCTATAACTTTGTTCCTAGACCTTCCAAAAGGAAAAGAGTGCTGTATAAACCTTGATGTTCCCTCTGTAAAATAGATTTCAGCCTTCTGACTTTAGAATTACAACAAACAAACAAACACATTGTATTAAGCCACTGAGTTTGTAGGAATTTATTACCTCAGCAACAGAAAACTAGTACAAATTCAATGGGGAGAAGAAAAGAATGAGATTAAGAGTTTGAAGGTGGAGGAGGCAGGAGGTAGAAAGTGATTGCATAGCCTGACAGTCTTTCCATGCAATGTAAGTCACCCTCTTTCATCAGGAGAGAGTTCTTCCTCTTGAACATGGGTGGGTTTGTTGTGACTGTGTTGAATGAGATACTATGTTACTCTTCACACTAGGTCATAAAGGAAGGCAGGACTCTTTGGGATAAACATGCTCTGGTCGCTTGGAATAAGGAAACCCAAGAAACCCCATGGAGGAGCTATACTCAAGTAATCACGCTGATTGACCAGCTCATGGCAATATTCATTGGCAAGTGTGGGTGAATGAATGACCAGCTTACGATCATCACATTGTCTGCATACCTAAAGGCCCTAGTCATTGTAGGACTGAGACAACCATCCTGTCTGTATCCTTACTGAATTATTAACATCTTTGAGTATAACAAAATGGTTGTTGTCTTAAAACAACTGAAAGCAGAATCTTACTATACTGTAAAAACAGCTAGAATTGAAGGTCACACAGCAAAGGTGATATTTAGGGGGGAAGGTGGTGGCTCACTTGGGTAAGTGTGCAAGGATCTAGACTCAAGCTCCCAATCCCCACCTGCAGGGCAAATGCTTCATGAGTGGTGAAGACCTGCAGGTGTCTATCTTTCTCTCTCCCTATTTCCCATTCCCTGTCAATATCTCTCTGTCCTATCATGTAAAAATGAATTAGAAAGAAAGAGAGAAAAAGTGATCTTTAAGCATAGCCTAAAGGAATAAGGGATCCGTGACATTACCTAGTAGAAGACCATTAGAGGTAATGGAATAGTTTGGTGCAAAGACCATTGTGGGTACAAGCTGGCATGTGTTAGCATTTCTGTGCAGAAAGTAAGAAGCAAAAGGATGAAAACTGAGTTCAGAAAAGTAACAGGATTTCAGGTTGTGAAGTTACTTGCATATTATTGAAAGGATTGGCAAATGCTAGAAGAAGAAGAAATTGAAAGGATTGTTTTTCCCATTTTCTAATAGAAATAGGAAGCAAATGGCAGGTTTTGAAGCCTTGGCAGTGTGACATGACTTATATTTGTAAAAGGTCCTTCCAACAGCTATGCTCAGAACTGACTGTAGTGGAGCAATCATGGGAGCGTTGACAATGGGAAGGTACTTCTCTAGTCAAGGAGAGAGACAAGACAGGATGGCAACAATAGAGTCAGTAAGAAGTTTGTTTCTTATATGTAATTTGATCCTATAGTCAACAGGTACCTAGAAGATATTTTTAGGGTGGGGGTAGATAGCATAATGGTTATGTAAAAAGACTCTTATGCCTGAGGCTCCAAAGTCCCAGGTTCAATCCCCTGTACCACCATAAGCCAGAGCTGAACAGTGCTCTGGTGTATCTCTCTGTGTCTGTGTCTTTCTCTCTCTTCATATCACTCAAAAATAAAAAATAAATAAAATACTTTAAAAAACATATTTTGAAAGGAGAGATATTGTGATAGAGTGGATATAAGGCTGAGACAAATGAGCATGGCAGGTGCTCCTGAACAGCTGGAAGAATACAGTTGCTGTACCTGAGCTAGAGGCAGGTAGTTAAGGCTGGGTGGGAGAGGAAAATCCCAGGGCTGACTTTCAGATGTCCGTCTATAAGCTGGCTGTGGGTGTACAAGCTTGAAATTGAGAATGGTGGATTCTGGAGGGGCTATGTGGATGGTGCACCTGTGTAAGTACACACGGTGCAGTGAGGGTTCAAGCCCCCAGTCCCCACCTGCCGTAGTTAGAGGTGAAGCTTCATAAGTAATGAAGCAGTGCTGCACATCTCCCTCTCTCTCTCTCTTTCTCTCCCTCTCTGTCTCTTTCTCTCTCTCTTGCTCCCTCACTGACTCCCCTTCCCTCTAAATCTCTCTGTCTGTATCCAAAATAAAATAAATAAAATATTTTTAAAAGAAAGGTATACTCTGTGAAAATACATCCTTGTGTCTTGAGGTCAGCTGACCTCACCAAAAGGAAGACTGAAGGAAGGGAAGAAAAGAGTTTCACAGACTGAACCCTGAGGCACTCTGAATTTAGGGATCAGGGAGGTGAAAAGATGCAGAAGCAGACTGAAACAGAGTTGCCCAAAAGAGAAGAAGACCAGGAAAATATTATGTGATTTTTTTGGGAAGGAAATCAAGTAAAGCATATCAAGTAAGAGAAAAATCAGCAGTGATCATGAGGATGATGAGAAGTGGGGTCAGGGATATATGTGTGTCCCTTACCATGTGCCAAGCCCCAGGTTCAAGCCTTGGCAGACACATGGGAGTACCACGGCACGAGGGGAATTCCATGGATGGTGCAATATGGTACCACTCCCTCTTTCTTTTTTTCACTCATGTGAAAAAAAATGTTTTTAAATTAATTAGACTAATAAATGGTAGTTGGCTTTGGCAATGTTACAGTCACTGGTGATATTCACAATTCCCATTTGGTAGAGTGGTGGTTTTTATGGTAATGATGGAAAAGGAATGAATAGATGCTATTTAGTGGGCTTCACATAGATACTGTTTCTTTTAAGGAATATGGTATATTTCTCAGTCAAAGCACAAAAAATTGAACCTGGAAAGTACTGTGAGTGGAATAATAAATCAGGTATTATCAAACTGAACTCTAGACACAGTGATATTCTACGTATTCCCTTTCTCCAGAGTGAGACTGTGGTAAAAATCACTAAGTTTGGGGACAGCTGGTGGTGTATTTGGTTGAGCACACATGTTACAGTGCTCAAGGACCCAAGTTCGAGCCCCCAGTCCCCACCTGCAGTGGAGGAAAGTTTTGCGAGTAGTGAAGCAGGGCTGTGGGTCAATCTCTCTCTCTCTCTCCCCCTTTCCTACTTGATTTCTAGCTGTCTCTATTCAATAAATAAATAAATAAATAAATATAATTTTTTTTAAAAAATAGTAAGTTCTAAGCAGGAGTAACTCATGCTCTTTGTTTATTGCCAATGAAGCAAGTCTTTCAGAACCTCTGCCTATTCTTACCAAACTTGAGTTTCTTATTGAGTTTTATTAATATACATGGAAGTATAATTTGTCTTGTCAGCCATCTTGTCTCATTCAGTAGGATGCATTTTCATTATGACAATGGTTTTCTCTGCAGAAAGTCTTTAGTTTTATGTATTTTTAAATTTTATTTATTTATTTATTTATTTATTTATCTGCATCTATTCCCTGGGGCTCAGTGTCTGTACTGCGAATCCACTGTGTCTCTATTTTCCCCCCTTTCCATTTGATGGGACAGAGAGAAATTGGAGAGGGGTGGGGGAGATAGAGAGAGAAAGAAAGAATCCGAAAGACCTGTTTCACCACTTGTGAAGCCCTCTTGCTTCACAAGTGGTAGAGAGCAAGGGCTTGAACCCAGGTCCTTGCCTGTATCCTTGGGCTTAGTACTATGTCTGCTTACCCAGTGAGACACAGCTTGGCCCCCAGTTTTATGTAATTTCATTTGTTTTTTTTTTTGCTGTATTTGCTGCTGTAATCAAAACTTTAGAAATAGCTCTGAAACTGATGTCAAGATCTACATTGCCTATGCTTTACTCTATGTATATTCATTTTGCTATAAGTCTGACATTAGAGCCTTTATTTTTAATTTACAGATGTCAGATAATGGTAACGATTAAATTTATATATCAGATTATGGTCTAAATTCATTATTTTGCATGCGCCTGTCCAGTATATTGAGGAGTCTTTGATTCTTGTTATAAATTATTTAACTATATATGAATACCTTTATTTCTGGACTTGCTCATATTCTACTGATCTGTGAGTTTATTTTCATTTCAATACCATGCTGTTTTAATTATTGTTGCTTTGTAGTATAGCTTGAAACTGAGAAGGACCATAACTTCATTTTTTCTCCTCAAGACTGTTTTTAGTAATAGAGATTTTTTGGATTCTAAACCATATATATCTATTACTTCTGTGAAGAATGTGGCGGGTAGGTCTAAATAGACACCTCTTCAAAGGAGAAATACAGATGGCCAACAGTTACATGAAAAGATGATATTTTTAGTTTCTTATTAGGGAAATGAAATTCAAATTAATGACAAAATCACCTCACATGTGTGGTAATGGCTATTATGAAGGCATATGAAATAGCAAATATTACAGTGGCCATATAGAGAGAAGAATCTTCTGTGTTGTCAGAAGGGATGTAAACTGGTACAGTAATTATACAAAGAAATATGGAGCATGCTTACAATTTTAAAAATAAAGACCCCACAAAATACTGTTGTCTCACTTCTGGGCATTACTTCAAAGACTATGACAGTAATAACTTGAAGTGACATAGGTACCCTCATGTTCATTGCAGTGTCACATGCAAGACCTGAGTCGGAAACAGTGTAAGTGGGTTATACACAGATAGAGAGAGATGAAGAAAGTATTATGTATATATATTATATAATAGTGATATTAGAATTTTATTAAGCTATAAAAAGGGCACCCAGTCATTTGTAACAATATGAATAGCCCTAGAGGGTACTATGCTTAGTGAAATAAAGCAGAGAAAGTCAAACACTACAGCTCTCATACATAAAGTAAAAGTAAAGTAAAACAAGTGAATGAACTAAATAAAACAAGATTAAACTTTTAGACTATAAGCCCAAAGTATTAGCTACTAGATGGACAGGGGAAGAAGTCTAGATAAATCAGCTCAGAGGGCATGCTGTGTTGAAAAGGATGTAACTGTGCTTTGCTGATGACGATAATGCACCACAATCATCAGTCACACAGTTGTGGACTTAAAATGGTGCTCACCTAAGACCTATGTAATGCCGTGATCCAGTGCTACTCCAGCAAACTATGTAAACATGTCACAACCCTCCTCTTGAAGTGACGGTCAATTAGTCTCCCTGTTAAAGAGTAAATTCTCCCTGCTCCTTGTATCTGGTAATATAGGTGCCCAACCAGGGATGCTGCCTTCTGGCCCTGAAAATAGCCTTTTAGATGATCCTGTTGTCTTTAGCATTTTGAACTGTAGAACTAGATGAACCACCATTAAAGAACCCTAAAGAAGTGTTTGCTTTGGCAGCACATATACTAAAACTGGAATGGTACCGAGAAGATTAGCATGGCCCCTGTGCAAGGAAGACATGCAAATTCATGAAGCATTACCTATATATATACTGTGTGTGTGTGTGTGTGTGTGTGTGTGTGTGTGTGTGAAACTCTTCTTGTAAAAGATTGTTCTGATCCAGAGGGCTCTGAACTTCAATTCTATCAAGACCCAGGGAGAGAAAAGGGTGGGAAAGGGCGCTGGGGGAAGGACACTCAGAAGTAGTAGGTATGACTTAGAAAGGAAAAAAAGGAAGGACCATAGAAAAAATGGGATATATATATATAGACAGTTATAGAAATAGTAGATAACACATCTGTGATCTTGGGAGAAAGAATGCAGGAAAGGTATGGAATTATACCACTGTTATAATATTTTAAATCAATATTCAATCACTAATAAAAAATTTAAAAAGGAATACTCTGGAGTCAATATGACTGTATTTGAAATGTCTTGATTTTAGTAGTTATTACTTGGTCAGGTAGTTGATTTAAGTATCTGTTACCACAGCAGCTGAGATAAATTCTTGATTTCTTGTCTTAGGTTTTTTTTTTTTTTTTTTTTAACTCTTTACTGGGCATCCTCCTGTAGGTGACAGAAATAATGTGGAAAGTGGATTCAATGGAGATCCACAGCACAATAGGAATAGGCATGCTGGGGGCCGGGCAGTGGTGCACTGGGTTAAGTGCTTATAGTAAGAACAGGAATGCTGTAAAATCTCAGTGTTCTGGTCTGTTTCCCCAGAAGAAAGAAAGAGAGAAAGAAAGAAAGAAAGAAAGGAAGAAAGAAAGAAAGAAAGAAAGAGAGAAAGAAAGAAAGAGAGAGAGAGAGAAAGGAAGGAAGGAAGGAAGAAAGAAAGAAAGAAAGAAAAAACTTGGGGAGCACTGTTCTCTAAGCCTCATGAAATTTAAAATGTGGTTAATGGTACAAATGTGTCAGCATCACCTGTAGGCTTGTTAGAAAAGTAGGCTTCAAGCACTGATTCAAAATCTTCTGAATCAGAAGCTACATTTTCATATTCTGCCAGGAAATCTGTACACATAGTAATGTCTGAAAGCAGTCTGAGAGTCTCTTAGAATCTCTCACTTCTTGAGGCTGAGAGCAGCTTCCAGACTGCTTATTCAGCTCAGTGTGATCCTGCATTTGTATGACCAGCCTTAGAGCCACTGACAGCCTTGAGGATACTGGGACTTGAGGATATGTATAAATGTCCCACTGTATCTATCACAAAGGTTCAAAAGACACTGAGCTACAGACACTCCAGATAATGACCTTCCAAATTTCTTGGCACCAATCATATTCTAAGAGACTCCAGTGTCTGCACATTTTCAGTTTATCCTTCTCTTTCCTCAAACTTTCAGTGCTTTGAGGCTGACTTTTAAGCCACGCTCCTCCATTAATGAGGTTATTGTAGAAAAAAATTGATCAAGAGTAATACAGCAAACTTTGATGGCCAGGCATTTAAGGAAATAGGATGAAATGCCTTTGAGAAACAGACCTAATTATTAGCTGTGGTATAGTTTCTGAGTCCACTGACATTGTGTTTTTCATATATTCTGACAATGTAAGGAAGAAGGAGAGAAAAAGAATCTTTGAGACTGTGTTCATGAACACACAGCTGTTTCCTTAGCTGTATTATAACATCATGTGTTACCATACCTAAGTGAGTTTTTTTTTTTATCTTCCAGGTGTTTTCTAAGGATGTTTTAAGTAGAATTTCAATAAGTTGGAGAGCTCTATCCAATGTATAAATTAAACTAAAACTTCTAAAAGCAAGTTGGAACCAAATTTCCTTCCTCTGCTTATTTGATGTGGTTACTAAGGAAGCAGTGGAAATGACACTTTTTAAGCCAGACTCTCATTAATCAGGTATTTCTACACTTCTTCAAGTGACAATAGAAAGCCAATTGGAAACAAAATAGCAAAAGACACTGCTCCCAAACTGTCGTCAGACTTTGGAGTGAGTAGAATGTTTGACAGGAGAGACTGTGTGAGGACATTATTCATTGCACCAAGAGTCATTTAAAGGCACCTTTGAAGCAAAGATTAATGAAAGAGAATTCTCAGGAAGTAACATAATACAGAATTGCTTCCTGTCCTCCAGCTATTTCTCCTTCGGGGAGATACAGGTTCAACTTGGAACAAGATTTATGATTCTAAAGGTGTGATGAGAGGCCAGTCATAGTTTACAATCTGACTAGAGCGTAAGGATCTCACATCTGGACACATAGCTTGACAGTTCATAACCCAATCTGGATATCCCTTTGGTGTTTAGGAGACCAGGTAGACAGGACTGATGAGTGAGAATCCAGATGTGCTAAGTCATAGTTACACCAGAAACTAACACCCAAATTTGAATGATTCCTCCTTTGGTTAAAATCTGATGCCCTACTAGTCATTCTCAATCTATCAAATCATCAAATAGCAGACAAACTTCCTTAACATTCATTTACTTTACTTGTCTAACCTAAGCATGGACTCTTTAGAGAGACAGCTCTGAGTTATTACTTAAGAAAAATGCATGGGAGGAAGACAGATTTTTGTCACTCTATAATTATAAGCAGATTAAAATTGAATCTGACTTGTAGAACCTAAAAAACACTTCTAAATTATGTGACTAAGGACACTTTATCCCCAAGTGTTCTTAGGGAAAAAAAGGATGATAATCAGAAAGTGAGAAGCTCCACATTTCTTTTTTAATTAAATTTTTAACTAACTTTATTTATTTATTGGATAGAAACGGCCAGAAATCAAGAAGGAAGAGGGTGAGAGATAGATAGATAGATAGATAGATAGATAGATAGATAGATAGATAGACAGACAACTGCAGCACTGCTTCACCACTTGCAAAGCTTTCCCCTGCAGACCTGCAGATGGGGTCTGGGGTCTTGAACCCAGCCCAGGTTCTCCTGCACTGTAACATGTGCGCTCAACCAGGCCCCAGAGTTCCAAATTTTATGTCACCCTATTGTTAGATAGTAGTTATGAGGATCATTTTCTTTTTTTTTTTTTTGAAAATTTTTTTTTAATATTTATTTTATTTATTTATTCCCTTTTGTTGCCCTTGTTGTTTTATTGTTGTAGTTATTATTGTTGTTGGATAGGACAAAGAGAAATGGAGAGAGGAGGGGAAGACAGAGAGGAGGAGAGAAAGACACCTGCAGACCTGCTTCATCGCCTGTGAAGCAGCTCCCCTGCAGGTGGGGAGCCTGGGTTCGAACCGGGATCCTTATGCCGGAGGATCATTTTCTAATCAACAATGATGACTGTCAACTCTACAGCCACTTTGCAGAATATAATCATCTTACTTTGTTCCAACATAGTGGGGTTATGTTAACTCCTCATTCTTTTGGCATCTGTAGTTTTTAAACTTTCTTAGTATTAAGTTTTTAAAAGATCAGTTTGGATTTGGGCACCAAAGTAAAAACCCTGGGCTGAGGGTGAGGGTAGATGTTCGGCTTCATGGGATAGGGAACGATGGGATGGGTCACAGTTTTTTGGTGGTAGGAATGGTGATTATGTACACTCCTATTAATTTGTAGTCTTATAAATCACTAATGAGAGGGGAAATTTTGATTGAATGTCTCAAACTTTTTAATGCACAGACTGAGTCTTTTTATACATAGGCTGAGTTTTCGATATGTTGACTCTCTTAAAAGATCCGACCAGGAGAGGGGCGCTAGCACAGCAGGCTAAGCTCACATGGCACAAAGTGCAAGGACCCCAATTCCAGCCCCGGCTCCCCACCTGAAGGGGAGTCACTTCACAGGCTGTGAGGCAGGTCTGCAGGTATCTTTCTCTCCCCCTCTGTCATCCCCTACCCTCTCCATTTCTCTCTGTCCTATCCAACAATAACAACATCAATAACAACAGCGATAATAACTACAACAACAATAAAAAAGCAAAAGCAACAAGATGGAATATATATATATATATATATATCTTAGACCAGGGAGAACAGAAGCAACCAGTGGCACAGCTATATACAAATAATGTCAAAGGATATAAATTTATGGTGATGTTGTGTATGATACAGCAAATCCTAACAAAGGCAATTTTTAAAGTTAACCCAATTGTCAAATAACTATCTATTGCCTTCTTAAACCCTAAGACAGCAGGAATATCCCACTTCCTCTCTAGAGTCTGTATTTCCCCCAGTCCTAGAACCTCTGGGGTGGGGCTCACTTTCCTGCATGCTTCTCTCAATCCATACCAAATGATATTGCATCCACAGATCCCAACCTAATGAACACAAGGAGTACCACCTCAGCATGCTTCACTTCAGACTGTGGTCAGAGAAGTCAGTTGTGGGATGTCAACCTTTCAGCCTCATTACTCAGGTGAGACCTTTCCTTTCATAGGATTCTCTAATTCCATTCCAGGTGGTTCACTTCCTAACAAAGTACCAACACCTAGATATAGACCAGGTCCCGTGAGATAGAGCTTATGTTCACATGTATCCATAAATTAGGGCAAAATATATATCTGAAAGCAAAAGTACGCAATAATAGTCTGTGGTGATTCAGTATAAAGTTCATAATAAAATAGTGCCTACTAGACCTAGATAACTTCCTCACCTACTTCCTAGTACACTTCCCTCACTCACTCCAAAGCTAACCTTATCAGAGCAAGTACTGCAAAATCTGAATAAGGGCAAGAGAGTGGCATACTTTAATGATGACCCTTTAGTCACTATCAGGCCACCCCATCAGCTGGGGCCCTATTCGGGGAGTCCTGAGATTCGCAAACAGACATGATGGGCCTAGACCTCGAATAAATCCCTCTCTCCATTGTTATCAGTCATCTCTATCAGGAATAACACAATAGACCCCTTTGTGGGCCCCCATAGGTCCTTGACCTCAACTTGGATCAACAGAATGTTCCATCCTCTAAAGGGAAGATGGACAACATACTCTATGTTACACCTGAGGAAGATGGGTCCTGTTACTGGGGCAGCTTGGAACATTCCTACTTATGATCACAGAATGTGAGCTCACATCTACAGAGATGCAGAGGTCACATAGGCTCCTAAGCTGAATATGGGCCCCAGATCACATCAAATTGATGAGGTTTACAATCAACAATATTTGTAGACCTTTCCCATATTTGGGAGCTACTCTCTTCTCTAATCCAGCTTTCTGGTCCTTTTCCCAGCCATGACATCCTCTCCCCAGATAATAACTTGGACCCAGCTGCATATCAGATTTCAGGCTCAAGGGGGAAAAAAACTAGTATAGTCACGGGCCTTTTGGAATATAACTAAAATATGCCTATTTATACAACAGTGATCCTCCAACTCTTCATCTGCACTGTTCCAGCCTTTAGTTCCATGATTAGTCAACAATTTATTTGGCTTTATATGTTAACTCTTTTCTGCCACCAGGTTCCAGATGCTAAGATGATGCCAACAAAACTTCCCTGGACAGACAACCCCCCCAATTTTGTCCTGGAGCTCTGCTTCCCCAGAGCCCTTCTCCACTAGGGAAAGAGAGAAAAAGGCTGGTAGTATGGATTGACCTGTCAATGCCCATGTTCAGCGGGGAAGCAATTACAGAAGCCAAACCTTCCACCTTCTGCATCCCACAATGACCTTGGGTCCATACTCCCAGAGGGTTAAAGAATAGGAAAGCTATCGGGGAGGAGATGGGATATGGAGTTCTGGTGCTGGGAATTGTGTGGAGTTGTACTCCTCTTATCCTATTTTTTGTCAATGTTTTGTTTTTAATAATAAAAAAGATCATTTTATTGGAGAAATGATGATTCACAGGACAGTTGTTGACACACGAGTAGTGTTGCCACCATCATATCCCCGGGACTCTACCCGTCTCCCACCATTTCCCTAGTGCAATATACTCACCGAGTATCTTTCCTTACAGATTTTACTTTCAAAGAGAAATTTTGTCTTCACACCCATTTTAAGTAATCGATCCAGAGACTTCTCACAGACATCATATCTCCCCCATGATCTGTGTCCTCTTCACAGAGTGGCTTATTTGTTATTATTGATGACCATATATTGGCATATGATTCAATATTCATACTTTATATTAGAGTTCAAAGTTGATGTGAACTCTTCAAAGGGTCTGGACAGATTTACTGACATGTATTCACCATTTTGCTATCTCACAGAGAAGACTACTTTTTTTAAAATAAAATTTTGTTAGAAACTTTAATTTGAAAGTGGTTATAGGGTCACTGAAATAGCTCACTTGGACCATGCACTGATTTGCCACATGTGTGACCCAGGTTTGAGGCTGTCCCTACCACGCTGAAGGAAGCTTTGGTGTTGTGATCGCTTTCACTCTCTATCTCTGTCTTTTTCTATCTAAAAATAATTTTAAAATTATTTTTATTATTATTATTATATCAGCACATTGGTCATCTCTGACTATTGGTGGTACCAAGGATTGAATCTGAGACCTCTCAAGTCGTTTTCCTTCTCACCCATCTTCCTTCTGAAAACAGGTCGATTATTCTGCACAGAGGGCTTGCTGGCTGCCTTCCTACTACTAGGTAATACCTGGCCCTTTAGGCTTCATTTAGAGGCGGGCTGATTTTCAGCTACTAGTGCCATCCACTTCTGGGTCAGTGAGCTGACCTCCTTGCACAGTCCTGCATCACTCTCCTGATCTACCCCACCTTGGCTTATCTCTGGCCCCTTTGTTAATGCGCAAAAGTTCACATACACAATTAATTATGGGTTGTGTGTGATGCTTTTAACTGACCTTTTCCCCGTGGTATGATTCTGTTGATTAGTGGGACCAGAACAACATGGGTTTAAGTCAGACTGTCTCCTTGCTGTTTAGATAGCAAGGTTTTTTTTACCGAGATAGTAGCTTGGGCTTTTATTAAAATGAGTACCATTTGTGTTGGTCCTCTGATCTTTTGGAATTAAAAAATAAAAAAGACTTTGGTGTATCACAGCAGCTAGCTTGGGTTTATTTCTTAAGACAATCAAAGGTTTGTTATGTCAGTACTGAATGGTAGATTTCAGGTACAGCAAGGAAGGCAATCAATTATCGACAGAGACAGAGCTTACTCATTATGGCTGTCTTAGAGTCTTAGAGTTTACGGGCTAGCTCAGTTACACATGTCCAATTGCCAGGAGAAGCAGCCATGGTGGGTGCCTGGAGCACACAGGAGAGCAGGGACCCAGGAGGGTGGAGTGCAGGAACAGAGAGCAGGAATGGTGTGCAGGCACCGACCTGTCTTCTGCCTGGTGCGTGCTAAAGTTCCATCCTGACACCAGCCTGTCATCAGCCCATTATGTCTAACTAGGCAGCCATATGCTAATGACATCACAACAACTTTGCCCTCTATCTGTCCTAGAAGGGGTCAACATCTTCATCCTTTTGCCCCAGGGACATTCAAAGAGCTAAAAGTATTTGTACCTTTCTTTCTGATTTTCCTGAAAGTTTTGAGAATACTAAGTGAGAATGTCCTCTCATAGGAAAGATAATAAAGAGAAGTAGGTTAAAAAAAGTCAGAGAGGGGCCAAGTGGTTGCACACCTGTGAGCACATTTTACAGTGCACAAGGACCCAGGTTCAAGCCTCTGGTCCCCACCTGCAGGGGGACAGCTTTGGAAACAGTGAAGCAGTGTTGCAGGTATCTCTCTGTCTCTCTCCCTATCACCCCCTTCCCTCTTAATTTTTGGCTTTCTCTAACCAATAAATAAATTAAGGTAATAAAAAATAAAAATAAATCAGTGAGAAGAGGGATGTATCTGTAAAGTCAGAAAAACTTCTTGGTCTCCCATATAGTTCTGAGAGAAGGTGGCAAATTCTTTAACAGCAATGACCTCTAATGCTTGAGGAGACTGAACCCCATGTAGTAGAGTTTCAAGCTTTGTTGAATATTATGTTCACTCATGGCACTGATAGTACAAAGCCCTTGAGTTAGTTTAAATTACCATGCAGTAAGATTAATGTGTGTTTATGTGGTTATACACAAAGATCTATGACAAAGGCCAAACAACGGGCTGGGGACCAGAGATTCCAGACTGGGTGTTGTATGGTGAGAGACCACCTGGGTAGGAATCTAGTGATGCTCTGTGTCCCTGGTAGAGGTAACTTCCCAGGAGGGTGGGGCTTTTAATTAACTTATGGATTGATTTGCTTATTTATTAATGAGTTAGGAAATCTTCCTGATACAGCTTTGGTTATTTTAGTTATGTTTGGGCTATGAGGGCACTCTACCTAGTGAGAGAGGGATCGATCCCTTTGGTTTGTCTTTGCTCAGGGGTTCCCTGAGCTTCTCTTCCTCTGCTTTTGAGTTTTCGGTGGCTTGCAGCTTATTCCGGTTATTACTGGTTCCCACAATTGCCATACAAGCAGCTTTTGTTGTCTTCATTTCACAGAGCATAGGCACTGCACTGCTAGATGGCGGGTCATCATCTCACCTTTTCTCTTCACCACAGCACTGCTCAGCTTTGGCCTCTGATGTTGCTGGGGGTTGAACCTATAACCTCTGCTGCCATACACATTAAAGTCTTCTCTTTTTTCCTGTAATATTTATTTATTACTGGATAAAGACAAAGAGAAATTGAGAGGAGAGGGGAAATAGAGAGGGAGAGAGATACTGAAGCCCTGCTTCACCACTTGTGAAGCTTTCCTCTTGAAAATAAGGACCAGGGGCTTGAACCTGGGTCCTTGTGCACTGTACTGTGTATGCTTAGACGGATGTGTCACCACCTAGCTCCAGGAGTCTTTTTACAGAACCGTTATGCTGTCTCCCCAGCTCTCTTTATTTGTATCTTTAAGGGGCCTGTGTGCTTTGTATTCTTTATAACAAAGCTATAATTTTACACATAGTGTTCTCTCGAGTTCGAGTTCTCTAAGTCATTTAGAGCCGGTTGGCTATATAGTTGATTGGTTTGAAGATCAAGTGCCTTGGGGACCCCATTTGTGACTGGATCTAAAGTCAGGTAGTCTGTTGGGATTGAACTGTTAGCTTGTGGCATCTGCACTAACTCCAGACAATGGTATCAAATTAGATTACAGTCCCCCATGGGGGTTGACACAGAACCCTCGGCAAGTCAGACATATGGGCATGTCCTCAGCTCTTGCCCTAGACCCTGGCCCCCTGTCCTTCTTCCTCCGCCTTGGTGGACACTGCCAGACTGTAGATTCTGAGCATCTTTTAATCATTGAGGACCAGAGCCAGACATAATTCTCTCTGATATCCTAGTAAAAGAAATGCACTAGCTACTTTATTTATTAATTTTATTTATTATTGTTATTATTATTATTTGCCTCCAGGGTTATTGCTGGGGCTCAGTGCCCGCACTAGGAATCCACTGCTCTTGGAGGCCATTTTTTTCCATTTTGTTAGTCTTGTTGTCGTTGTTGTTATTGCTGTTGTGGTTGAATAGAACAAAGAAAAATCAAGAGGGGGGAAGACAGAGAGGGGGAGAGTAAGAAAGACACCTGCAGACCTGCATCACCACTTATGAAGCGACCCCCCTGCAGATGGGTAGACAGGGGCGGGGGGGGGGTTCCAACCTGGATCCTTATTCTGGTCCTTGAGTTTTGCGCCATGTGTGCTTAACCGCTGTTACCGCCCAACCCTCCGCCCCCCAAGCTACTTTGCTGGCTTCTCAGAGAAATGCAAATGTGAACCCCAACTCCCCATTTATTTCTTCCCTTCCCATGTCCCTCATTTCAAACCTGGGGAGGGCTTCTTCCGCCAGCGTTATCTGCTCCTCCTCTGCTAGTGCCTTAGAAGACTTGGCAGTCACTTTTCCCTTATTCTTTTGGCCTTTTCAGGGGGAGAGGGGCAGAAGGCTGCTGAATACCAGTGTCTCCAAGTGGAGACTTGCACAGCGCTTTGGAAAGAGCATGAATAGATCCCAGGCTCAGGATGTTCCTTATGGTCCATCTGTATTTGCCAGAGAAAACGTAGAGGTTTTTTGAAGGGAGCTTGCTAACCTTGTGATCTCTCCTTGGCTTTTCAACTGGTGCTTCCTTATGGCCAGTGGCAGTTTCTTGGTTTTTTTGTTTTTTGTTTTTTTTTTTTTCTTTTTCTTTTTTCCAGGTGGTGTGGCACAAACACTACATTCTGTAAGAGAAGGAAGACGGGATGATCAATGAAAACTCCCTAATAAGTCACATGCAGTCTGAGCAGTGCTGTCAAGCTTAAAGGTCACATATTTCTGTGATATCAAAAACACAGAGCACAGCGGAAACCTCATGCATAAGCAAAGCTTCACACTGCATCCAGAAGTAATTTAAATGGCTGTGGACTTATCTCTAGGAGATAGGCTGCATCTTTTATGTATGTTAAACCTAAGAAAAGTGCTTAAAATCCGCCCTGGCATTTGCCTTGCAGAGTTCTTGTGGAGTAATGTGCCATGATATGCACTGAACTCCTAGAAAGGAGAAGTGTAAATGTATTATGGTCATTAGGAGTGGTGATGTTGTGTGTTGGGGTGGGGGTGGAGATTAAATGCTAAAGATAAAAATAAAATCATGGAACTCAGTAAGGGAAATGCAAAACTGGGTCTATGGCGGTCCATACTTCAATTCAATTAAATGACCACATAATGCTACATTCTACTCCCATGTGCATAAATTCACATAAAAACAAAATGACAGAAAATCACCAGCATCAGCAGAAAGTCAAGAGGCCATTAGTCATTACCCTCTCTTAATCCTCCTCTCATTATTATTCAGTGCCTAGAAAATTGACAAGCATGAAGTACTTAACTGACATCTGTTGGTGGGTCGTTCCTCCAAGCTGATCCTATCCTAGGTTCTCCTAGGCATTGACCAAGACACTGTTCAAGTCAGGCCCAAACTGGGACACAGATCTTCCTGGTCTGCTCCCTGTTGCAGCTGAAAATTCTATCCAGAGTTTACAGCTTTATCTCTTAGGATCTGTAGAACCCTTGCAATTAGCTAGTACTTGAGAGGGATAAAGAGGGAAGTCCGGATTCACTCCTGTCCTGCCACCTGCTTCTCTGTACATGGCAACATGGTGCCACACTTGGACAGAAGCTGTTTCTGCTTTGCCTTTGGCACCTAGAAACGACACTAGTCAGGGCGATCTGATGGTCTCCAGAATCCTATGATTAGTGTGGAGTGTTTCAGACATTCTGCTATTGTCTTGTGCTGAACCTTTTCAATAGGGGTGCTAACTGCTGATCCCCCAGTCAATATCCTCAGCTCTCCCATAAGACTCCTATTGATGTTGGAAGAGTATATTGAAATAAGTGAACCTGATAGGAGTCAGACCATGGCACATTCTGTAGATGTTGCATAAATTATGCCCAAACACGAAGCCTAAACCAAAATTATGGTGAAAAGAGAGGAGTTTATTACACTAGTGGGCAGGAGAAGTAAATCTCTTCAGAAGGTTTCTCTGCCTGGAACAAAGGAACAGCACAGATTTAAGTAGCATTTTTCAACGGGTCACATCATGGTTACATTTTCATTTCAAAGAAGCAGGATAAGATGAAAGAACTTTCATAGGGATGTGTCAAAAATCAATGTGTTATTTAGACATAAAGTAGGCAAAGGAGCATATGGCTGGAATTGCTCCTACCCCTGGTACCAGCCTCTTAACAGCTCTTTTTAAAAAATTTTTTAAAATTTTTATTTATTTTCCTTTTTGTTGTCCTTGTTGTTGTTTTTCTTGTAGTTATTGTTGTTGATGTTGTCGTTGTTGGATAGGACAGAGAGAAATGGAGAGAAGAGGAAAGACAGAAGGGGGAAAGAAAGATAGACACCTGCAGACCTGCTTCACTGCCCGTGAAGCAACTGCCCTGAAGGTGGGGAGCTGGGGGCTCCAACCAGGATCCTTATTCTGGCCCTTGTTCTTAGCACCATGTATGCTTAACCCGCTGTGTTACTGCCCTTATCTCAAAGGATGCCCTCTGGAGTTGTTCTGTTCAGCAAGTGGTTGTGGGGGCAGCAGCAGTTGCCCCATTTGTCAGCAGACAATAGGGAAATATGAGTGTTGGTTATATTAAGGAATATGCGTCTTTTTTTTGCTTCATAGAACAAAGTTGTTACAATGTGCAAGGAACCAGGTTCAAGCTCCTGGTTCCCACCTACAGGGGTGAAGCCTCATGAATGGTGAAACAGCATTGCAGATGTCTCTCTTTCCAACCCTATCTTCAAAGCTCCTGCTTTCTCTTTCTCTAAGATATAATCATCATTATTTATGTATGATCAATAATAACTATTTAACAATAAATTCATAAATCTGGAATAAATGAATCCTTTGCCAGAAGTTACGGTTACCACTGCAGACTGAAGTGACCTGTCCTTTTCGGACCAGTGTGTAACGACACTTCAGGAGCTGCAACCTGAAAGTGCAGGCGTCCAGCACAGTCCTTGTGTGCAAGCATGGGTGGTGAGCAGACCTGAGCAGACCTTTCATAAGGTCCACTGCTTCATGAAAATTTCTACTGTTAAAAAAGCAAAACTCAGGGGGATTCCAGAAGATGGCGGAATGAGAAGCTGCTAGTGGCCTGAGCTCCGACTACATCTACTGAAACAGTAGGATTTTTTGCCTTTAGTAGGACAGTCAATAAGGGGTCCTAGCGGTAACACCAAGGAGGTGATGATAACTCAATTTGGGGTAGAAAATAGAGTAAAAAGAAAGGAAAAAAAATTTTTTTTTAATTATTATTCCCAAAGCGCAACCCCACCTCCCCCCCATAACCAGTCCCTGGGGGCCAGAGATCTGCTCCTAGCAGCCTCCCCTGCTGAGTTTCTTTCTTTACCACGTTTCCTATCCCACCAGGGGGTGTCATTCATTCTAATTCTATTCCTTTCTGAAACCTTTGGCCTTTTCTCTTTCTAAGTAGCCAATTCCAGATACAGATATTCCACCAAGCAGAGACTTACTCAGACAGGGAAAGACCATCAGAGGGTTTTTTTTTTTTTTGCTTTATTTTCTCAACAATCAACTGCCTCTGCTCAGGGGGCCTGAAGCAATCTGGAGCCATCCAAGCTGAAGACAGGACATATTTTTTACTCTGTTCTATTTTATTATCAATACAAGATAAACGCATATCCCTCTCCCACTCTCCTTCAGGTTGACCAGAATTAACTCTTAGTGTATTTTCCATTGCTAGGGGACGGGGTGTCTTATTCACTGCTAAAGTATCTTGTTTCAATCTTCCTACCGCCCCTACCCATTCTCTCCCCCCCACATAGCTAATTGCATAATAAATAAATAAATAAATAAATAAATAAATAAAAAACTCCTTCCACAGCTCTTTTATTACTGTTCTTTTTCTTATCTTTTTCTTTTCTCTCTCTATTTTTTTCTTCTTTTTCTCATTCCTGTCATCCTTTCTTCCTTCCTCCTTCAGCTTTCTGAATTCACTGATACATGTTTGGGAATTATTTTGGGGAGGAAATCTGACTCAGAGTGGACTCTCTCTGTGTATCTCTGCTCTACTACCCTTTCTCCTCTAGCTACCCCTAGAATATACAGTGGATAGTAGATTTACATAACTGTCTATTCCTGCTATTCTTGTCTAGTCCTGAGGGTTTTTTTTTCTGTTTTTGTTTGTTTGTTTTAATTTCTTAACAATCAGTTGCCTCTGCTCAGGAGGCTTGAGGCAATCTGGAACAGGTTTTTTACCCTGCTCTATTTTATTATTAATATTATGTAAAGGTGTATCTCTTCCCCCCGACCCCCTTTAGGTTGACAAGAATTAACTCTTAGGGTATCTTTCATTGCTAGGGGACTGGCCGTCTTATCCATTGTGAGAGGAACTGGCTTCACTACTCCTTCCTCCACTATAGACTCTCCCCTTCTTCCTCCTCCTAGCTAATTAAAAAAATAAAATAAAAAATACATTATTCAATTAAAAAACTTTCCTGTCACTGCTCTTTTAGTACAGCTCTTTTTCTTATCTTTTTTATTTTGTCTCTCTTGTTTCTCTTTTTTATCTTGTCTTCCTTTCTTCCTTCCTTCTTCTTTGGCTTTCTGAATTCACTGATATTCATTTGTGAATTATTATGGGGAAGATATCTTACTCAGAGTGGACTGTCTATGTGTGTATCTCTGCTCTACTTCCCTTTCTCCTCTTGCTACCCCAGGAATATACAGTGGATAGTAGATTTTCATAATTGTATATTCTTGCTATCATTTCTTTCTTTTTTCTTTCTTCTTCACTTGGACTTAGTTACTATTTTTTCACAGTCTGGAGACATGGTTTGGCTAACTGGTAGTGATTAAACTGCTTCAATACTTGCTTCAGTTGATTTTTTAATTCCTGAGCCTGGTGATTACATTTGTCATAAAGATATTTAGTACAGTGTTGCTTGTACTCAAAACACAACAACTGAGGAAAAACAGAGCATAAAAATGAGAAACACATTAATCAAACAAAAGGGTAGATCAAAAACAAATAAAATGGCTACCACAATAAATGAAGACAAGAGCCCAGAAGAAACTACAAATAAGCCAGAAGTAACCATAGATAAGAAAAGTATGCAAGCAATAATAAACATTAATCACAGAAATGAAAACAACATTGGAGGAAAGGAATGGCAGTATTAGGGAAACAACAGTTGAGACCCCCCCAAGGAAAATACTGATTATCTAGAGGCAATTAGAGAACTGAAAGCTGAAATAGCTAAACTGAGGAAAGAAGCAGAGGGAAGGGAAAGCAGACTAACAGAAGCAGAAAACAGAATTAGTCAGACAGAGGATGAGTTAGAGAAAACTAAGAAAGAGGTGAAAGAGCTCAAAAATAGATTGAGAGACACTGAAAGCAACAGCAGAGACATACGGGATGATCTCAAAAGAAGGAACATTCATATAATTGGCCTGCCAGAGTAAGAAAGAGAGGAAGGGGAAGCAAACATCCTAGAGGAAATTATAGAAGAAAACTTTCTAGACCTGAATAACAGAAAGGGCATCAAGATTAAGAGGCCCAGAGAGTTCCAAACAGAATCAACCCAGACCTGAAGACACCAAGACACACCATAGTCACAATGAGAAGAAGTAAGGATAAAGAAAGGATCCTAAAGGCTGCAAGAGAGAAACAAAAAGTCACATACAGGGGAAAACCCATAAAACTATCAGGATACTTCTCCACTCAAACTCTAAAAGCCAGAAGAAAATGTCAAGATATCTTCGAGCCCTGAATGAAAAAGGGTTTTAACCAAGGATAATATATCCTGCTAAACTTTTATTCAAATTAGACAGAGGGATCAAAACCTTCTTAGACAAACAACAGTTAAAGGAGGCAACCATCACCAAGCTGGCCCTGAAAGAGGTTCTAAAAGACCTCTTATAAACAAGAACATCACTATAATACTTGTAATATATCAGAGCAAACAAAATTTTTTTTTGAACAATGGCACTACAATACATTAAATCCATAATATCAATAAACATCAATGGATTAAACTCACCCATCAAAAGGCACAGGGTGGGGGGATGGATCAGAAAACATAACCCAACCATATGCTGCTTGCAAGAATCCCATCTGACACAAGATAAACACAGACTTAAAGTGAAAGGATGGAAAACTATCATACAGGCTAACGAACCACTAAAAAAGTCAGGAACAGCCATTCTGATCTCAGACACAATAGATTTTAAATTAAATAAAGTAATAAAAGATAGGCAAGGACATTACATAATTATTAGAGGATCAATCAGCCAAGATGACTTAACAATTATTAACATCTATGCACCCAATGAGGGATCATCTAAATACATCAAGTACTTACTGAAAGAACTTCAAAAATACATCAATGTTAATACAATAAAAGTGGGAGACTTTAATACCCCACTATCACACTTAGACAGATCAACAAAGCAGAGAATCAACAAAGACACAAGAAAATAAAATGAAGAGATTGACAGACAAGACCTCTTGGATATTTTCAAAGTCCTTCACCACAAAAAACTGGAATACACATTCTTTTCAAATCCACATAACACATACTCCAGGATAGATCACATGTTAGGCCACAAAGACAGCATCAATAAATTCAAGAGCATTGAAATCATCCCAAGTATCTTCTCAGACCACAGTGGAGTAAAACTAACATTTAACAACCAACACAAAATTATTAAAAGTCACAGAATTTGGAAACTAAACAACATACTCCTTAAGAACTACTGGGTCAGAGAGTCACTCAAGCAGGAAACTCAAATGTTCTTGGAAACAAATAAAAGTGAAGACACAACCTATCAAAATATTTGGGACACAGCTAAAGCAGTACTGACGGGGAAACTTATAGCCATACAATCACATATTAAACACCAAGAAGAAGCTCAAATGAATGACTTTACTGCACACCTCAAGGTCTTAGAGGAAGAGGAACAAAGGAACCCTAAAGCAACCAGAAGGACAGAAATCACTAAAATTAGAGCAGAAATAAACAACATCGAAAATAAGAGAACCATACAAAAGATCAATGAAGCCAAATGTTGGTTCTTTGAAAGATTAAACAAAATGACAAGCCCCTAGCCAGACTCACCAAACAAAAAAAGAGAGAAGACTCAAATTAATAGAATTGTAAATGATGGAGGAGCTATCACAACTGACAACACAGAAATCCAGAGAATCCTGCGAAACTTCTATGAAGAACTATACGCCACTAAGCTAGAGAATCTGGAAGATATGGAACAATTCCTAGAAACATATGGCCTTCTAAAAGTGAACCAAGAAGAATTACAAAACCTAAATGCACCAATCACAGACAAAGAAATTGAAACCGTTATTAAGAATTTCCCCAATAACAAAAGTCCTGGACCAGATGGCTTCACAAACGAATTCTACAAAAATTTCAGGAAACAGTACCCATACTTCTTAAGCTTTTCCATAAGACTGAAGAAACAGGAATACTTCCTTCTACCTTCTATGAAGCCAACATCACCCTGATACCAAAAGCTGATAGGGACACAACAAAAAAGGAAAACTATAGACCAATATCTCTGATGAACATAGATGAACATAAATATTCAACAAGATCTTGGCCAACCGGATACAGCAGCAAATCAAAAAGATTGTCCATCACAACCAAGTGGGATTGATCCCAGGAATTCAAGGCTGGTTACAACATCCATAAGTCAATCAATGTCATTCACCACATCAATAAAAGCAAAGCCAAAAACCACATGATTATCTCAATAGATGCAGAGAAAGCCTTTGACAAAATCCAACACCCATTCATGCTCAAAACTCTACAAAAAATGGGAATAGATGGGAAATTCCTCAAGATAGTGGAGTCTATATATAGCAAACCTATAGCCAACACCATACTCAATGGACAGAAGCTGAAAGTATTCCCCCTGAGATAGGGGACTAGACAGGGCTGTCCACTGTCACCATTACTCTTCAACATAGTGTTGGAAGTTCTTGCCATAGCAATCAGGCAAGAGAAAGGAATCAAAGGAATACAGATTGGAAGGGAAGAAGTCAAGCTCTCACTGTTTGCAGATGATATGATAGTATACATAGAAAAACTTAAAGAATCCAGCAGAAAACTGCTGGAAGTTATTAGGCAATATAGCAAGGTCTCAGGATACAAAATCAATGGACAAAAATCAGTGACATTTCTTCATGCAAACACTAAGTCTGAAGAAGAAGACATCCAGAAATCACTCTCAAACATATGAAAAACTGCTAACAAACATGAGACACTAACAAACATATGAAACACTAACAAACATATGAAAAACTGCTCCAGGTCGCTGATTGTCAGAGAAATGCAAATTAAGACAACACTGAGATACCACCTCACTCCTCTGAGAATGGCATACATCAAAAAGGACAGCAGCAACAAATGCTGGAGAGGCTCTGGGGACAGAGGAACCCTTTTGCATTGCTGGTGGGAATGTAAATTGGTCCAGCTTCTGTGGAGAGCAGTCTGGAAAACTCTCACAAGGCTAGACATGGACCTTCCATATGATCCAATAACTCTTCTCCTGAGATTATACCCCAAGGACTCCATAACACCCAACCAAAAAGAGGTGTGTACTCCTATGTTCATAGCAGCACAATTCATAATAGCTAAAACCTGGAAGCCACCCAGGTACCCAACAACAGATGAGTGGCTGAGAATGCTGTGGTATATATACACAATGGAATACTATGCAGCTATCAAGAACAATGAACCCACCTTCTGTGACCCATCTTGGACAGAGCTAGAAGGAATTATGTTAAGTGAGCTATGTCAGAAAGATAAAGATGAGCATGGAATGATCCCACTCAACAACAGCAATTGAGAAAGAAGATCTGAAAGGGAAACTAAAAGCAGGATCTGACTAAATTGAAAGTAGGGCATCAAAGTAAAAACCCTGTAGTGAGGGGTAGACATGTGGCTTCCTGGGCTGGTGGTGGGTGGGGGTCGGTGGGTAGGATGGGACAGAGTCTTTTGGTGGTGGGAATGGTGTTTGTGTACACTTCTAGTAAAGTGTAGTCATATAAATCACTGGTTAATTAATATGAGGTGGAAAATTAATTGTATGTCTTGAAGTTTTTAAAACACAGACTGAGTCTTCTTAATATATAGGCTATGTATTTGATATGCAGACTCTCTCAAAAGCCTAGATGAAGTAGATCAGAGCCAACCAGTGGCACAGCTATTTACAAGATACTGGGTACTATACAGCAAACCCTAACAAAAGACTTTTTAAAGTTAACCCAATTACCAAATTACGTGATGATAACATTAACTATCCATTGTCTTTTTGAACCCTAAGACAGCAGGAACCTCACATCCACTATAGAGCCTATATTTCTCCCAGTCCTGGAAGCTTAGGATAGGGTTCACTTTCCCACATGCCTCTCCCAATCCATATCAAATAATATTGCATCAGCCGATCGCAACCTAATCAACGCAACAATTGCCATCTCAACATGCTTCACTTCAGACTGTGTCCAGAGACTTCACTTGTAGAATGACAACCCTTCAGCTTCATCACTCGGGTGAGACCTTTCCTTTCATAGCATTCTCTATTTCCATCCCAGGTGGATCACTTTCTAACAAAGTCCCAAAACCTAGATACACCAAGTTCTGTGAGAGAGAGCATATGTTCACATGTATCCATAAACTAGTGCAAAATATATACCTGAAAGCAGAAGTACTCTAGAGTTTTCAGTTATTACCCCCCCCCCAACACTTCCTCTCCACTATTCCAACCTTTGGGTCCATGATTGCTCAACAATTTGCTTGGCTTTGTATGTTAACTTTCTTTTCAGCCACCAGGTTCCAGATGCCATCAGGATGCTGGCCAGGCTTCCCTGGACTGAAGACCCCACCAATGTGCCCTGGAGCTCAGCTTCCCCAGAGACCCACCCTACTAGAGAAAGAGAGAGGCAGACTGGGAGTATGGATGGACCAGTCAACGTCCATGTTCAGCGGGGAAGCAATTACAGAAGCCAGACCTTCCACCTTCTGCAAGCCACAATGACCCTGGGTCCATGCTCTCAGAGAGATGGAGAATGGGAAAGCTATAGTGGAGGGGATGAGATATGGAGATTGGGTGGTGGGAATTGTGTGTAGTTGTACTCCTTCTATCCTATGGTTTTGTTAATTTATCCTTTCTTTAAAAAAAAATAGTTAACATCTTAAAAAAAAAAAAAAAGCAAAACTCAGGGGCAGGATGGTGTTACACCTGGTTGAGTATACATGTTATAGTGTGCAAGGACCCCAGTTCGAGTCCCCAGTCCCCACCTGCAAAGGGAAGCTTCACGAGTGGTGAGGCAGTGTTGCAGGCCTCTGTCTCTTTCCCTATCACTCCCTTCCCTCTCAATTTCTGGATTTTTATATACAATAAATAAAGATAATAAAAATATATTTTTTAAAAAAGCAAAACTCAGCGAAGTAAGTGTAAGAATCTATTTGTCTTTATTAGATGATTCCTGAATCTGCAGCAAATTGAAAGGTTCTGAAAGAAAGAAAGTTTTTATAGTCAGAAGCAAGGTGGCACAGATTTATTAGCATAAAAAAGGTGGTGTGGGGAGTCGGGTGGTAGCACAGTGGGTTAAGTGCATGTGGCGCAAAGCGCAAGAACAGGCAGAAGGATACCGGTTTGAGCCCTTACCTCCCCACCTGCAGGGAAGTCACTTCACAGGTGGTATCTATCTTTCTCTCCCCCTCTTTGTCTTCCCCTCCTCTCTCCATTTCTCTCTGTCCTATCTAACAACAGTGACATCAACAATAACAACAATAATAACTAAAACAACAATGAAAAACAACAAGGGCAACAAAAGGGAAAATAAATAAATAAGTAAATAAAAAAGTTTCTTAAAAAAAAAGTGGTGTGGTGGTGGTGGTGGGGTGCTATATCAGGCTCCTCTCTGGAGAAAGATGCTGGAAGACCGTCTTATAAGATTGCTTTACTATTGCTGACCAGGAAACTCTAGATTAGTTGATTTAAAATTCGACTTTGATAGAGGCTGTGACTGCATCAGCTCTGTATTAAGTCTTGGTGAGGGTCCCAGCACATACAACTCCACTGGGGTCTCTCCTTCCTCTGTTCCTTTCTTCTGAAGGAAGGAGTAGGGCTTTGGAAGTGGTGCGCAGTAAAGAACTTAAATGTTCTACATGTACCAACAACTATATTTATTGTAAACCATTAATGCCCCTAATCAAACTAAAAGTAAAGAACTGGTTTTGAGTGTGCACTGTGCCATTTCTTCTCTCAGTCCTGTACTGGCACACACTTAGAGTTTCACATTTAAGTCAGTTACTTTGGTTCGTAAACAAACAAAAGCAAATAACAAAGGTGGCCTGGGAGGGGATAGAGTGGCAGAGATGGGGACTTGTGAACATGAGGCCCCTAGTTTAACACCTCTCACTACATATGTCATAGTTGTGGTCCAGTTCCCTCTACTTCTCATAAATAAAGACATAAGCTAATACATCTTTAAAACACGGCAGACAAACAAAAAACTGAAGTAAGCTCAAAACTGAGTTTCCATCAGGTCACATCAAGACTTAAGACCTAATCTGATGGTAGTATCAGCTTCTTCCAACCCTGGAATTCTAAGTCAGAGTTCTGGAGTTTTCTGGTCAGGCTAGCAAAGTGATCTGCACAAGACTCCCAGACTATCTTAAGGGGTGTGACTCACTGTGACATCTTTCTTTTCTGGTTCTAGTGTTATGGGGGGCAGGGGGCTGATGTTTGCTCTCCCCCAACATTTAAAAGTTCATCACACATTATCTCAACAAAGAAGAGTTGATTCAGGCACTTTAAACTTTATTCAGGAAAATTGAGAACATTCACATGTGAGGGCATGAGAGGGAGAGAGAGAGAGGGAGAGAGAGAGCAAGAGAGAGGCAAAGAGGAAAAAGACCAAGTTATCACTTACATGATGGCCTAGGCAAAGAGAGCTGACAAGGTCCCTAAGCAATCTGGAAGGTCTGTCCTGCTTTACGGCCCAAACCCCGCCTCCACCTTCCTAACACGCTCCTATTTTTTGAGTGGTCCTACTGAACCCTCCAGGTATTCCTTGTCCCTTAATACTACTTTCTTTCTGAGTACAAGAACTTCTGTGTACACCTCTTCACAGAACTTTCTTTTGCTAAGTGGAATGCTCTCCCATTCAGGAGTCACTTCATAAAGCTAGTTAGCTTTCCAAATGGATCCCTTCCCCATGTTTATTAATTAATATTGCTTTGGTGTCTAACCAATGGATCTTAAACTGAGAGGGGGGCAGTGCAGGGGAAGTGGTGTGCTGCACAGGGGGTGTGTGTGGTGGGGGTACTTTTCTCTTACCTTCTCAGTTCTTCCAGGACGGCAACTGATCAAATTAACATCCAGTGGGCAAAAGAAAAAAAAACAAAAATACAGGTTTGCTAATAGCATACATACTTCCTGTGTCCATGGAGGTAATGAGCTACCTAAAATGGCTGGAGTTACCTCCCTCAGCATCTGCAGCTAAAGGCAAATAATGCTGAGGAAGGGATGAGTCAGTATGAGAAATCACCAGGAAAGACATCCTATTGAAAGGTGAGTCTCTTACTGGTATTCAGATCAATACTTTCTGCATAAACTGGCTCTTGTAGAGTTAAGCAGATTAGGTCCTCTCTCCATAGCCTGCCCTGGCCGCCCTTACACATGCAGATTCCCTTTGTGCTTGGGAATGTCTCTTAGGGTAACTTCCAACTAAATGAAACTTCCAACCCTTAAATTAAAGAGAAACAGTTTGGTGGGACTGTTTTTGTTCCCCAACAATACTGAATGGATAAAGACATCCCCACCCCTGCTGTTAAATTTTAACAGCTTCAGGGTTAAAGCTTCAGGTGCCTCAGGGTTCTGTTGTACTCCTTGGAGTAGGAGACTTGGGGAGCAGGGACAAGCTATCTTATACAAAGGTGAAACAACTCTGGAGAATTGTGTTAAGAAACACTTTTTAGAAGTCTGGGATCTATATAAACAGGTGTGTGAGAGAGCACATTTGGATTAATTTGTATCCATGGGCTAGTGGAGCATGTGAAATCAGAAGTTCACAGATGTATAATTAACATTCTCAATTGTATCTATGAATTCTTTCAGTGAATAATTGAGAGCCTGCTCCACTTGCCACTGGGAAATCTCCTGAAGTTATAAGCTTCTGAATCAAGTAGTAATAAAGTCATATCAATAACTAACCTTAATAATGATTATTATTATGGTGAGAGAAAAAAGAAGATGGTTATGGAAGGTGAAGTTGAATAAGAGGCCTGGGAGGGGGGTTGCACTTGGAACTCTGCTGGTAGAGTCACATAGATGAATACCTCAGTTAGGAATCACAGACTTTCTCAGGTTATCAGAAAGGGCAAGTGTTTAGTGGAGCAAGGATAGAGATTAAAAGGAAACCCATGGCTTTACTAGTTTTATCTGAGTTGGACAGCTAACATGCAGGTGGACCCAAGGTCTTGTCTGAGTTGGTGTCATAGTTGTAAAAAGAACTAGATAGCTGGACCAAAGAAAGGAGTCACTCTCAAATATGAGAACAGTACATACATATTGTTAACTGTAAACCTAATCTATTTGAACTGGGGCCCATATTCAGCACAGGAGCCTATGTATTCTCTGCATACCTGTAGGTCTGAGCTCACATTCTGTGGTCATAGCTAGAAACATTCAAGGCTGCACTAATTTCAGGACCCATCTAGTAAAGCCATGGGCTCCTTGAAATACACCTAAAATAGACCTACTAGCTCTTTCTAAGATGGAGACCCCCAAATCATCATCTGCAATATTCTTGCCTTTAGGTTTGTGATTAGTCAACAATTTGTTCTGCTTTATATGTTAACTCTTTTTCAGCCACCAAGTTCCAGATGATACCATGATGCCAGCCTGACTTCCCTGGGCAGAGGACCCCAACAATGTGTCCTGGAGCCCTGCCTCCCCAGACCCCTGCCCCACTAGGGAAAGATAGGGACAGGCTGGGAGTATGGACCAAACTGTCAATGTCCATGTCCAGTGGGGAAGCAATTACAGAAACCAGACCTCCCACCTTCTGCACCCCATAATGATCCTGGGTCCATGATCCCGGAGGGATAAAGAATAGGGAAACTATCAGGGGAGGGGTGGGGATATGGAGCTCTGGTGGTGAGCAATGTGTGGAATTGTACTCTTCTTATCCTATGGTCTTGTCAATATCTCCATTTTACAAATAAAAAAAATAAAAAATAAAAAACAAGAAAGAATTTAAAAGGATAGATACATGCATGGATACCTATAGGTCCTTGAGAGTGAGAGAGGCCCAGAATTTCCTGGCCTTCCTAGTTTTATATTGGGTCTAGGGTTAGGGTATGTTACACTAAAAGGATTAAGTGTGTGCCTGTCACAGCAAAATTGAGACAAACAGCAAAGCCAAAGCCCTATGGAGGGCAAGGAGGATGCTTTCTTAATGCTGTCGGGTTCTGGGGGTTTGTACCCAGAAGCCTGAACAGACTTTTTTTTTAAATTTTTTTTTTATTTAAGAAAGGATTAATTAACAAAACCATAGGGTAGGAGGGGTACAACTCCACACAATTCCCACCACCCAATCTCCATGTCCCACCCCCTCCCCTCCTGAACAGACTTAGCAAACACTGTTTATCCAAGATAGATTCACAGGATTTAGTTTTTCCAATAGAAGGTGAATGTGTTTACCATTTACAGGAATGCTCTCTTTCAAGAAAAAAAAAGTGGGGGGCTGTTATTTATCTGAATAAATGTATTCTCTAAACGGAAACACTTACCTACATATTTTTTTTGTACTGCTACTTTTGTACTTTTTTGTAAGTGCCAATATGAACAACTTTTGGGAGGAAAGCAAGAAGGAATGACGAGAAACTGAAAGTTAAAGTTAATTAAAGTTTAGTCTGGAAGGAAGATATGTCTTTGACAAGATAATATGAGCCAATAGGAAAATGACTCAATTTATACACAACCATGTAGGAACACACTTATTTCATCACAAGAGGCAAATCTGTGAAGGCACGCTAGCTCTGACTCAATCTTGTCGGGAGAAAAATAAAATGTTCTTTTACTAATAGGCTCTACTTTATTATTTTCCCCAAAAAGAAGATAACTCTGTTGATTACCTGAAAAGAAGATGTATAAATAGTGCTCTTAAAAATGTGAAATTGTGAAGAAACTATGCCACTATGCTAAAAAAGCTACTTACTCAATAACATTGAATCCCATAGAAACACATTTTCTAACACACTTTTACTGCAACAATGATGCACTGAATATGAACTATGCCTCCAAATTATTTGCTTTCTAAGAAACAAAAATCTATCTCCTTAATGCTATTATCAGGATGCTTTCAACAAATATGTGCAATTTCATGTAATTTTGTCTAAGCAAATCAGCTGAATTCCATGCTATCATTTTGTTCCCAGGCAAAGCTGATATCATTACCATATGACTACACCCAGCCAGCAGTTAGTTCTGCAGTAACTGCTTATCCTCACAGAATCTTTTCCCCTAAATGTCAACGTCATTCAAATACACTCCACATGAACAACATTCAAAGGAACAATTCTATAGTGCTACCACCCACCCAATTTATTACCTTCCAAAGAGGGAGGGAGGGAAGGAAACGGAAGGGAGAGAGAGAGAG
Source organism: Erinaceus europaeus (assembly GCF_950295315.1). NCBI lineage: Eukaryota > Metazoa > Chordata > Mammalia > Eulipotyphla > Erinaceidae > Erinaceus > Erinaceus europaeus. The sequence continues at coordinate 34,931,146 of NC_080168.1, forward strand.
AGAGATTGAGAGAGAGAAAGAAATTGGGGCTTACAAGAGAAATCCAGGATTTTTTTTCCTTGCAAGAACTTAAAGATAACTTATTTATTTAAGTGCTTAATTCTAGGATGTTGAGCAGAAAAGAGCACAGCACTATATCTGTGAAAGACGGCCATGTGTTTTTACTGTAGACACCACTCTACCTGCTATTAGTTCATGCTTTCCAATGCATCACTCCTACAATCTTATCTCTCAGTGCAGTCTCCAAAAAAACCTCCATGAGGGATCTATCCCTTTCACATTATACATCCTCAGCTCCTAGTAATTTCTTTCTTTTTTGCCTCTACGGTTACCTCTGGGGCTTGGTGCCTGTACTACAAATCCACTGCTCCTCGTAGCCATTTTTCCCCCATATCTTGTTGTTTGTTGCTGTTGCTGTTGTTGTTGGATGGGACAAAGAGAAATTGAGAGAAGAGGGGAAGATAGAGAGAAATATAGATACCTGCTGACCTATGCCCAGCAGGTGGGGATCCAGGTCCCTGTGCCTTAGCTCCTATTAGTTTTTGTTTAAGTTCCTATTAGTTTGAATGTAGTATATTATAGTAAAAATACTTATAAATTACAGAGATTACCACTGCTACCTCTAGAAAGCTTCCATTCCAAAACACTAATTTTATACAAAGCATGGATATTTGGGAAAAAGAAACAACTACTTATAACTGTGTAAACCAATAGACAAAACCCTTCCTTTAATTTTTTTACAATAACTTGTAAGCCCAACTTACAAATAGGATGCAGTCAATTGGGGATCATAGCATAGTGGTTGTGCAAAAAGAATTTCATGCCTGAGGCACCAGAGGTCCCAGATTCAATCCCTGGAACCACCTTTAATCAGAGCCTAGCAGTGTTCTAGCCAAAAGAAAAAAAAGTAATAATAAAAATTAAAGTAACACAATAGTCCTATATTTGTTTTACTTATTTATTTGAATTGTCACTGAGGCTTTAACCACCACTGTGCTCCAACTCAGGAATCGAAATAATATTGAAACAACTGTTAATTTCCATAACCATGAACTCTTTTTAAATTTTATTTATTTTCCCTTTTGGTGCCCTTATTTTTATTGTTGTTGTAGTTATTATTGTTGTCATTGTTGTTAGATAGGACAGAGAGAAATGGAGAGAGGAGGAGAAGACAGAGATGGGAAGAGAAAGATATATATCTGCAGACTAGTTATACTGCCTGTAAAGTGACTCCCCTGCAGGTGGGGAGCTGGGAGCTCTAACTGCAAACCTTATGCCAGTCCTTGTGCTTTGTGCCATGTGCACTTAACCTGCTGCTCTACTGCCCAACTCCCTAACCGTGAACTCTTTAAGTACCTTACAATCCAGGCAACAGTGATCAGTCATTCAAAAAGTACTGAGACAGGGACCTCATAACATACTATATAGAATGGTTAAAACAACAAGAAGAAATATATGAGAAATGAACCAGGACAAGAGTCCAGCTAAAAGCCCCCCAAAGGCTGAAGCACAAAATAATGAGGTCAACATCCAAACACTAGTTAAGGAAATAATCACAGGAGTGAGTAGAGAGTTTGGAAGAATTGTCATCAGAAATGCAGAAACAACAAATGAGACCCTGGAAGAAAACACTAATTATCTCAAGGTTATTAGAGAGCTGAAAGCTGAAGTAGCTGAGCTAAGAACACAACTAGCTGAATAAGCTAAAACAGTATCAGAACAGGGTAACAAAATAAATGAACTCCAGAAAACAGTAGAGGGGAAAGAGAATAGAATGAATGAGGCTGAAGACAGAATTAGCAAGATCGAGGACAAATTAGAGACAACTAAAAAAGAAGCAAGAGATCTCAAAAAGAGATTAAGAGATACTGGAAAAAAAATAGAGACCTATGGGGTGACTTCAAAAGAAATAATATACTCATTATTGGCTTACCAGAGGAAGAAAGAGAAGGAGGGGAAGAAAACATTCTGCAGGACATAATAGCTGAGAACTTCTCTAGTATAGACAACATAAAAAACAAAGGTTCAAGAAGCCTAGAGGGTCCCAGACAGAATTAACCCAGACTTAAAGACACCAAGAAACATCATATTTAGAATGAAAAGGAATAAGGATAAAGAAAGCATTCTGAAGGCTGCAAGAGAAAAACAAAGAGTCACCTACAGAGGAAAACCCATAAGATTAGCAGTAGACTTCTCCACACAAACACTACAGTCCAGAAGAGAATGACAAGATATCTATCAAGTACTCAGTGAGAAAGGCTTTCAACCAAGACTACTGTATTCTGTTAGACTGTCATTCAGACTAGATGGAGGCATAAAGATGTGATTGGTTAGATTTGAAGATTAGGCTTAAACATCTGAATGTTTCTTTCCTGCAATAAAAACAGCACTGATACTTCTGAACATCTTGGGGAATATAATAAGTAAATGAAGTCTGTTTGGGATAAGTGCTGAAAGAAAACGTGAGCTCAGAAATTCAAGTGCATCCTATTCTGTGTAACCTGAAAGAGACTCTTATTTCCTAGTGCTACCAGGCTGAGATTGCCTAAAATATCTTGTAAGATAGTAATATTACAACTTGCTTACTTACAAGATAAGTTGAATCTCCTCTATCATGGCATTCTATTTAAATGGGAGAACTGATTGGGAAAGAATAGGATTCTGTAAATTGAGATCGGGAATATGTGGAAGACTCTCGTCAGGTTGGGAACATGAGTTTCTAAATTCTAAAGAGACTTCTTTACTAACAGATGCGGGCACCTGACCCTGTGATGTTGGCCTCTTCCGCACTGTGTGTGGAGTTCTTCTGGGGAAGAAAAAAATGGCCTCCCATTAGACAATTTTCATGTGTCTATGCCCCTACTTCTTCTAGACCTATCATGAAACTAAAGTTCTAGAAAATCATTAAAAGTGACATACAAATCTGGGACACAGCAATATGGTCATGCAAAAAACCTCTCATGTCTGAGATTTGTAGGTGCCAGGTTGAATCCTGAAATAAGATAGAGAGTCCAGAACTAAAAACAACACATGCATAGGGAAATTATATCTCATAAAATGTACAATACTGTTCAATAGGAAAAAGAAAGTCTCTGTACAAAATGGTGTTTGGTGAATTGGACAACCACATGTAGAAAAATGAAACTAGACCACCATTTAAAATAGTGCACCAAAATTAACTCATAATGGATTAAATATCTATTAGACCTGAAACTATAAAATACACAGAAAAATACACCAGTGAAACATTTTAGGACCTTAACCTTAAAGATATATTTGAAGACTCCACCCCATGGGTAAGGGAATCAAAACCAAGAATGAACCAATGGGACTATCTCAAATATAAAAGCTTCTACACATCAAAAGAAAGTTCCATAAAGATAAACAGAAAACCCAGAAAATGGGAAAAGATAGTTGCACACTACACTTTAGACAAGCAGTTATCAAACATTTATAAAGAACTCATACAACCAAACACAAAGAAAATTAAGAGCCCAATAAAAAGTTGGCAGAAGATATGAATTGATGGTTCTCTAATGAAGAGATACACATGACCTACAGACATATGCAAAAATGCTCCAAATTCACTCATCATTAGAGAAATGCAAATCAAAACCACCTTTCACATCTGTGAGAATGGTCTTCATTAATAAAACAGAAGACGGGAGCCGGGCGGTAGCGCAGCGGGTTAAGCGCAGGTGGCGCTAAGCGCAAGGACCGGCATGAGGATCCCGGTTCGAGCCCCCGGCTCCCCACCTGCAGGGGAGTCGCTTCACAGGCGGTGAAGCAGATCTGCAGGTGTCTGTCTTTCTCTCCTCCTCCTCTCTGTCTTCCCTTCCTCTCTCCATTTCTCTCTGTCCTATCCAACAACGACGACATCAACTACAACAACAATAAAAAAAAAGACAAGGGCAACAAAAGGGAAGATAAATAAATAAAATTACAAAAAAAAAACAAAACAGAAGACAAGTATTGGAGAGGATGTGGAGAGAGAGGAGCTCTACTCGGCTGGTGGGAGTGCAAATTCATACAGCTGCTACAGAGAATAGTATGGAGAATCTTTAAACAAATACAAATGGAAATACCTTATGATTTATCAATTTGACTATGAGGCATATACCCCAAAGATATAATGACATCACTTCAAAGAGGTATATGAACCCCTGTGATCATAGAAGTCTTACTCACAATAGCAAAAACTTGGAAACTAAAAAATGCCCTTCAATGACTGGATAAAGAAGTTATGGGACATATACTCAATGGAGTATTACTCAGCAATAAAAAAGATGTTAATGTGTCCTTTGGGATAAAGTGGATGGAATTAGAGAAGATTATCCTTAGTGAAGCAAGTAAAGAGGTAAAGGACCACTACAGAATGGTTTCACTTATATGCAGAATACAGAGAATTGAACACACAAATGTGAAACAAATGGTGATGTAACCTAAACATCAGATAGCAAGTTAGTATAAATAGAGGAATGACATCCAGTCAATCGAAGTATGACCAGTGAGGAACGAAACAGAAGGCCTCAGCTAGTGGAGAGGACGTGGAGTCGCTTCCCCAGCTATCCAGAGGCCCTTGTTTGTTCCACCAGCAGATCAAAGGATCGCTACATCAGCGACTGGTGTCCATGTCTGTGCAGACCTTAAAAGTAAGGAGAGGCATCGGGTTGACTGTGTGTGTGTGACTCTTCTATGGCATGGTAATAAGTATAGAATAAATCGTACTTGAACCCTGACATGCTCTCTGAGTGAGTCCTTCACTTAGGCTGCTCACAACAGAAACCCAATAAGCTGCATTGGTGGAGGGTATGAGGGTTTGGTGAAGAATTTAGAGAGTCATAAAATAGATATGTAGAAGGCCCATAATGGCCAATTTGAAGGCATTATTAAACAGCTGCTTTTTTGTTTGTGTACTTGCTTGCTTGTTTTTATTGGGGGAATTAATGGTTTATAGTGAATACAGTTGTTGATACATATATAAAATTTCTTAATTTTCTGCAACACACTCTCACCCCCAGCCTAGGTCTTCCTCCACCATCATGCACCAGGACCTCAAAGCTCCACCCTCCTCCCCAAAGTCCTTTATTTCTTTGGTGCAATACACCAAACCCAGTCCAAGTTCTGCTTTGTGTTTCCCCTTTCTGTTTTTATTTTTCAACTTTTGTCCATGAGTAGATCATCCCATATTCACTCTTCCCTTTCTGGCTGATCTCACTTAACATGGGACAGCTGCTTTTTATCCCATAACTCAATATAATGCTGTCTTTGCCATAAATTCCATGGAACTGTAGGTCAAATCCTATAGTCATTCATTATCTGTGAACTGAAGAGCACTGTGACATGCCTCTGCTCATACTCAGGTATTCCAGTTCCCGCCCTGGGGTTTTCTACTTTTGTCACACCCAAAGCTCTGGTATTAGGTAAATGAATAACAGCTGTGGTAATCAGACCTTAATTAAAACAAAGTCATTTAGAGTGAGCTAGCATACACTGCCACTCTAAATTTGATTTGCCATATAAAATGTTTTTTCTTCAGGTCATTTGTTTTTCATAATCATTTCCTCTTTCTGAAATGAAGTTTCCACTCAGAATGGTATAATAGTCATTCTTTGACACCTTCCAATCAACCTTGCAGCCTGATGTCTGGTGATATTTCCAGAAACACTTTACATATTTAAGGTCTTTCTTCATATAAATTTTTCTGAATCTTTTCTATATAACCTTGAAAACAGAAAACTGAGTATAGAATTACTGCAATTGCTACAATTTTTGCCCCAGTGGTCAGAGCTTCCTGATAAACCGAACATATACCATTGTTCCAGTACCAAGAGACACAAACAAACAAAAAACCCTAAGTGCCTCAAGGTCCAATTTCAACAAATTCCAATTCTCACTCTTTAAAGTGAAAGAAAGTGTCTCTATTGATTTCTGACATATACAACTGGATCAAAAAAGCTTGCTGTTTTGTTCAAGGTTTCTAGCTCCCTTTCTTATTATGTTTTATTATGCTTTTCTGTGCTTCTCTTGCCTTTGATTGGTCTATCATAGAATGAACTCACCCAGACATCTTTTGTTCTGAGTGAGTTTTTCCCCTGTAGGATTTCAGGGCTATAAGAAACTGTAATCAAATGGTCAAATGCTGTGTAGGTGAAGTCTAAATTGACTACAGCATTGTCCAGTTGTTCACATGAGGTTTTGGCACTGGAGACGAACTTTGTGACCAGAGCCCTCCTTGGGGCTCACTGCTTCAATTATTAATGGGCTGGATCTGTCATCAGTGGTGGTGCAGTTGGCAGTCTCTTGACTAAACAGAGAAAAAAACTGGGAACTAAGTGGTGGTATTCTGTCATTTCACAGTCAATACAGTATTTTGAAAGGTCATATTTGTTACAGTTCTATACAGCTTGGTTGCTTCCTCAGTCTTTATTTATTTATTCATTCATTTAACAAATTAATACATGATATATATACTGAAAATTATTATTTTTTTCTTTTTTGCCAACAGGGTTATTCCTGGGGCTCTGTCCCTGCACAATAAGCCTGCTGTTCCCAGTGGCCATATTTTCCTGTTCTCTTTCTCCCTTCTTTCTTTCTCTCTTTCACCCTTCTTTCTCTCAATCTTCCTTTCTTCCTTTTATTTGACAGGACAGAGAGAAATTGAGAGAAGAGAGGTATATAGAGAGGGAGAAAGAAAGGGACACCTGCAGACCTGTTTCACTGCTTTGGAAGCTTCCCTCATGCAGGTGGAGACCAGGGCTTGAAGACTTGAACACAGGTGCATGCTCATGGTAACATGTGTGCTCAACTGAGTGAGCCACTGACCAGACCCCAAATTCACTATTTTAAAGTATCTGATTCTTTGTTTTTCAGTTTATTCACTGTGGTTTGTACCACCACAACTGTCTAATTCTAGAATATCTTGTTATCTTGAGGGAAAACTCATACCCTTCTCAGTCATTTCTCATCTGTACTTCCAGACTCCTAACAATCATCTCTCCATTTTTGAATTGTTTCAACCTTTCCACAACTGTGAACATGAACATTCATGTGCAGATTTTATAATTTAATTTATAAATTTAGTAAATTTATAAATTTTAATTTAATTTATAACTTCAAAAAAGTTAAATATGGGGCTACCATGTGTCCAGAGGATTTAATGCTTAGATATATACTCAAGATAATTAAGTTATAATTATGATTTATAAATTAAATTTATAAATTTATTGAAAGGATAGTTCCATGAAACACAGTCTTCTGAAGCGCTTTGTGTCCACTTCAGTAAACTTTTAAACTTTTAACCTGCTCCTTTAACATTAAAATTTTAACCTGCTCCTTTCATTGCTGACATGGCAATTTGAACATCCCAACTTCATTGGGATGATTATTTTTAATGCTTTTAGGGAAAATTCTTTTTTTTTTCATCTCTTTATTGGGAGATTAATGGCTTACAGTCTGCAATAAACACAATAGTTTGTACATGTGTAACATTTCCCAGTTTTCCACATAACAATTCAACCCCCATTAGGCCCTCTGCCATCATGTTCCAGGACCTGAACCCCCACCTCCACCCCCAAACCCAAGTCTTTTATTTTGGTGCAATAGACCAACTCCAGCCCAAGTTCTGCTTAGTGTTTTCCCTTCTGATCTTGTTTTTCAACTTCTGCCTATAAGTGAGGTCATCCTTCTGTTTCTGACTTATCTCACTTAACACAATTTCTTCAAGCTCCATTCAACAATATTTAACTTTTAAGGGATAATCAAACTATTTTCCAAAATAGTCTCATTATTTTACATTTCTACTAGTAACTCCAAATTTTTGCTAGTATTTATTGTTGCCTGTTTTTTCTTTTTTTTTTTTTCTCTTTTATTGTGTCACCTCAGTGACTAAGAAGGGGTATTTCATTATAGCTTTTATTTGCATTTTCTTAATGACCAATGACACTGATTTTCGTTTCATGTGTTTATATGTTTTGGAGAAATGTCTATACATATTCTTTGTCTTTAATTGGGCTACTCTTATTATTACATTATAAGGGTTCTTTAGGTTTATTAGATATCAACATTTGCTCATAGATACCATTGAATTTCCTCATTTACTTTGTCCTCTGAGACAGAAATTCTCTTACTTTTGATGAAATCTCATTTATCCATAGTTCCTTTTGTTACTTGCATCATTTATTAATTATTATCAGCTTTTTCCAGTGCCTACATTGATCCAAAATATATAGATGAGTTAGACACCATTTTTTCCCTCAAGTCAATCATCAAAATTTTACCTGGAGAAAATATACATGTGCATGGACATATTGCATTATCTCATTCTTCAGGTAGATTCATCACCTTCTCCATTCTTATCTTTGCTCAAATGTTGCCTCCTTAAAGACACTTTTTTCTAGGGAGGCCATATGGTTAAGGGCACATGACACAAAGACACTTTTTTCTAACCAGTTAATATGTAGAATAGGTCTTCCAATCTACGTTTTGATCACCTTCCATTATTTACTTCCTGATTCTATTTCACAGAAATAGAAATAGGATTCTATTTCCCACGGAATGTAAGGTCCATGATGACTGGAAATTTGTATGTCTTCACTATTGAGTCCCAAGCATCTATAGCAGCACCAAATACATAGTAGATGCTCAATAAATATTGGTAAAAACTATTGAAGAGTTTCATGATTCCCAGACTTCCTGAAATTTGTTAAAATTCCTACTGATTTTATTATTTATTTGCCTCAAGGGTTATCACTGGGGTTCGGTGCCTGCAGTTTGAATCCACTGTTCCTGGGGGCTATTTTTTCCATTTTTTACTGTTATTGTTATTTGCTGTTAATGCTATTGAATAGGACAGAGAGAAATCAAGGGGGTATAAGTCAGAGAAGGGGAGAGAAAGATAGACACCTGCAGACCTGCTTCACCACTTGTGAAGCTGTTGGGAAATTGTGCAGATGTGGTTGAACATTGGCAGGGCCCACAAACCACCATATTTCCATGCAAGTATTATTATTTACATTCCAATCTTCTGCTTTGTCTTAGAAATGAATAAAGGTCTCCCCACCACGTTATCCCCTCAGGGTTTTGCTAATTTCTGCCAGTTAAAACCATTGCAACAGTTGCTAAGGACACTTCCACCTTCCCAGCATGCCTTTTGCCTCTCTCCACCCCCTTTCCTAGCCATTTCAGTTTCCAACTTGCCACTTCTGTTTTATTATTCCATAAAACTCACTTCTGTTCCTGGTTTTGCTCTCTTCCTTTCTTCTTCTCTCTTTTCTCTCCCGCGTTCCAACCTGGAGAAGGGCTGGCATGCAGAGTGGGAGGCAGCCATTGTGGTTCGGCACCACATGGCTTAACACACTGTGCTCACACCCAACTCTGGGGCATTTCAAGAGTGAATAAAGAATTTATGTGAATAAAGAATTGTATTACCACGCTGCCATGAGTTCCTGGTCTCTCTCCCGAGATGCTAGCCTAGCATGAAGCAGTTACTTGTGGAGAGCCAGGGGCTCAAATTAGGATCCTTAGCCTGGTCCCTTGTGCTTTGCGCTATGTACGCTTAACCCAGATGACTACTGCCTGACCCTCCCTACTGATTTTTTCATATATGCCTCCAAGCTTGCAAAAACATGTCTGTTTGTTGTTTGTTATCAGGTATATTTCCTTGTCTAGATACACCATGAGGCCTGTTTATTCAGGCTGTGTCATTTGTTATAAATCCCCCACTCTGGGACAGAGGTCTGGAATAGGTGATGCGACTGCAGATGGCCACAAGCCCTGTTTATGAACTATGATGGCCAGCATTCTTCCTAGACTTTAGGGGTTATGCATAGAATGACTGGAATATAAACCCAACATTTCATAGGGCATCAAAGACGTTTACCTGATGTAATGACATTTAGACAATGACTCCTGTAGTTAAGTCTTAAACACCCCTTCCTACAATCTTGATGTTTCCCCCATCATGAAAATATGCTTTGATTTTTTTATATTAATGTATAATACCTATTATTTGTGCCTTGACATTTTCTCCTGATGTGCATGTACAAACTCTTGTATTTACTGTAAAATGTAAAACGTTAATCCCACAATAAAGGGAAAAAATAAATTTTTAAAAAAGAAAAGGAAACAAAGTGAGAAACAAAAAAAAAATCTTGGCACTTTCTCATTCCTTTTTGCATAATTTTACCAATAAATATTTTGCAGAAATTCTGATCAAGGCCAATCACTTGACACTATCCAGTCTTGGAATGTCATGTGTGTATCCCTTATATGATGACCTATTTTTTTCTCAACCCTGAGACACGCTGGATCTCAAGGTCCTGGCATCTGATAAGGTCCTCTACTCATGTATTAGCCATAAAAGAGAATAGGTGTTGCTGTCATAATAAGTATAGAACAGCACAAATTCTACTAAGGAAAAGCATAAAGAAAGTCCTATTTAAAAAAGGAAACTGAACAGAGTTCTGAAAGTTAAGTTGGTGAGTGGGATAATAGGTAAGATAAAGGGTTCTAGGGTAAAGGTCCATGGTCATTTTTCTAGGACATGGGGATTGCTAACAATGATTTACTAGGTTTTTGACTTCACATTGGTAATGTCATTGTCAGAAGTTCTTTAGGGGAATTGACACTTCAGGGAGAGCAAAGATCACTGGTCTGGATCCTCAGGAGTCTTAGCACTTATATTAGTCACTAATTTGTCACTGGTTTCCAACAAGGTCCTGTAGCCTCCAGGATTTAAATCTATCTATGAAATGAAGTGGCTCTTCTTTAAATACCCTGTAATACCAGATGTCTAGATTTGCATTTCAGAACAAAAATTAGCTATATCTTTCTTTCCTTTTTAAAAATTTCTTATATGAACTACAACACAAATGCAGTTATACTCACAAATCCTAAACATACAACTCAATACATTTTACATATTTATGCTCATTTTTAATAATTATTCAGATCAAAATAATAAAACTTTTTCTTTCCTGTAGAGAGGCCCCTCATATCCCTTCCCTATTAATAGTTCACCAGAGGTAAGCCGCTATTTTAACTTCCACAAACATAACATTAGTTTTGTCTGTTCTTAAATTTCGTTTAAATGAGTTTAAATGCCATGTACATTGTCAGGTTGGTTTTTTTTGTCTGTTATAATATCTTTGAAATTCATTTATATATCAGTAATCCTTGTGTTACCTACTGCTGAGCAATAGCCCATTATGTGAATATATTACAGTTTATTTATCTATTCTCCTGTTGAAGAACATTTAGATTATTTAGAGTTTCTATTTATTTATTCATTTATTAGAAGTTATGGATAAAGCTTTCATGAAAATTCTTGTACATGCCATTTGGTAGGTATATTGAAACATTATTTTGTTTGGGCTTGCACCTATAAATGGAATTGTTGATTCATAGGGTAGACATAAATACTGCTAAATATTTTACAAAGTGGTTCTGCCAATTCTTATAAGTAATTTTTGATAGTTTAAATTGCTGTATATATTTCCAAAAGTTTTGGTCTTTCATTTAAGATTTGTTTATTAATGAGGTAGGGAGAGAGAACCCACTCTAGCATAGGAGATGCTGGGGATTGAGCCAGAGATGTCATGCTTGAGTGTCCGACACTGGATCCACTCATTGCAATATCTCCTCAGCAGCACTGATCTATTTGATTGTAACTACTTTGGAGGGTGTTTGATAGTATCCCATTGTGGCTTTTATTTCTAATTCTTTGGTGCAAATTATAGTGATACTTTGTCATGCTTATTTGTTATTTTTGGACTTTGTGTATGAAAAGAGAAAAAAAAATCCTCATTCAAGTCTTTTACCCATTTTATATAAGACTATTTTAGTGATTAATTTGTAGAAGTTTTAAAAATATATCCTGGTAGTGAATATTTATCATTTATATATGTTAAGTTTTGTGAATTGCAGTAAAATATTTTGTGTATTTATTGCATACTTATATGAATGTCAATATAGTACATACAATAAATAAATAAATATATATATGACTGGGCAGTGGTAACGTGGTTGAATATACACATCACCACATGTAATGAAATTTATGTTTATTTTTTTATTAGGAATTTTAAGCTCTTCCCTTTGGATAATGAGCTTCCTTACTCTTCCACAGAGTAACTCTAACCTAGAAAAACTTCTAGGTTATGTGCTGGGTGGTGGCACACCTACTTGAGCACACATGTTACAATGCACAAGGACCAGGGTTCAAGCCCCCAGTCCCCACTTGTAGGGAGTAAGCTTCACAAGTGGTGAAGCAGTGCCTCAGGTGTCTCTCTGTCTCTGTCTTTCCCTATGTCCCCCTTCCCTCTCAATTTCTGTCTGTATCCAATAAATAAATAAATAAAGATAATTTTAAAAATCTAGGTTATTAGTATCTATCATTATTGATTACTTGTAGTGCTTTAATAAATAAAATAAATAAATAAATAAATAAATAAATAAATAAATAAAATAAATAAAGCACTCATGATTGCTATTTAATTTAGTACTTAAAGCTATCTTGTCACTGTAGTAGAGAAAATAGTATTTACAAAAAGTGAAACTGAGGGCATGGGTGAAGTACCTGTCTATCCTTTCCCATCAGATTCATAAACTACCTAGTACTTACAGTTTCCTAGTGGTGTTATCCCTGCTTCTAGTGACAGTACATTTTTGTTGTTCCTAAAATAGAGCAAAGAGGAGAAGGATAATTGCTTTAACACTATGCTTCATTTTAAAATCCACAGCCTAATTTAGTAGTGACTGCACAAGTACAGAAAATTAGATCTTGAAAGAAAACTGTGCCATTATGAAAGAGTTCAATTTCTTCCTATTGGTATAAATTAATGAGATAAAACTACTTTAAAATGCAGTGGAAGTAGAGTATCTCTGAAATTCCTCTTATATTTACTTAAAAGTGAAACAAAATCCCAGTGCTGACAAAGTCCTAGTGAAATTGATATACTTAACTCTCAGCAACCAGTCTGATGCATTGCTATTGTCTTTATGGGATGTAGATTGGCAATAAGAACTTGAGAGCCACACAGCATAAATATCTTCAAGTGCAACTAACTAATCCAGATAATTTCTCCTGAAGACATAATTCCATTAATATTGATTTTTCAAAGTTAACACAGAGCTTTTTATTACAATGTTATATAAACTATAGAGCCAAGACCTATATAGTGTTATAAACCAATGTTACTTCAATTTAAAAAAAGGGCGTGAAAGCATTATTCAAAGAAAATTTTATTCAGATTCAAAGAACAATAACTCTATCTTACATAGTAGATGCTGATTTTTTCTTTCTAAACTCAAAATTAAGTGTAGCAAAGCTCTGTTCTCGATTCCAAATTCTCTTGGCATACAGCATGGGAGTCCTCTGTATAAATTATAGGTGATAACCAATATTATATCCTCCTTTTTGTCATGATTTCTCATGATTTCTAGCCAAACCTCCAATATCCCCATCGAGAGAGAGAGAGAGAGAGAGAGAGAGAGAGAGATACAGAAAACTTGGCAGAGGTTTTGGTCAGAGACTGTTGAAAATTTCCACTAACTGAACAGCCTGTTGAACTGGCCATGAACTTTCAGCAACACCAGTGGAAAAAAAAAAAGATTATTTCAAAACCCTTCCCCAGTAGATTTTCCTTGACTTGTAGAAATGTCTCACAGAACAGAAAATGGCACAAGCCAGAAAGTTAGGAAAAACAGAATTGATTTGGGTTTCAGATATTTTCCATATTCACATCGGATAGCCAGGATAGCAAGCCCATCATCCACCTAGACCTGTAGGCAAACTCTATTTACATATATTGAAGTGCATTCTTTTAAAAAAAATGTATTTATTCATGAGAAAGGAGGAGAGAGAGAAAGAACAAGACATTACTCTGGTACGTCTGATGCTGGGAATTGAACTCAGGACCTGATGCTTGAGAGTCTGCTTTATTCAGTGTGCCACCTCCCAGATCACTTGAAGTGCATTCTAAACTCGTCCTAAATATTCAGGACTAGGCAAACAGGTCAGGCAAACTGGGTGGGTGCCATGCATGGTGACCAGGTTATTTCTTTGTGATGGACATTCTTCAATGATTCTTCCATCTCAAAGTTGTACTGTAGCTTTCTCTTCCACACCTTGCTTGCATTTGTCTACTGTCTACTCCCCTTTTACAAAATTCCCCTCTTGGAATTTGGTCTTACTGGGAAGATTAAGAAAGAAAAAAAAAACATAACTACTGAGCTCATTTTACCATGCTACACTATAGCTAGAAGCCAAAGGGTTTATGAAAGACTCAACCTATATTCTGATGTGCTGCAGAATAAGTCAGAGAGAGCCAGGGGTGAGATACCCATACACCACAAGTTCTAAGCCTTCATCAATCCTGTTTTGCTCTCCAGAGTAACAAGCTTGTTTCATTCCAGTTTTTTTTTTAGTTAATTTTTTTTAATTTAAGAAAGGATTAATTAACAAAACCATAGGGTAGGAGGGGTACAACTCCACACAATTCCCACCACCCAATCTCCATGTCCCACCCCCTCCCCTGATAGCTTTCCTATTCTCTATCTCTCTGGGAGCATGGACCCAGGGTCATTGAAGGCTGCAGAAGGTAGAAGGTCTGGCTTCTGTAATTGCTTCCCCGCTGAACGTGGGCGTTGACTGGTCGGTCCATACTCCCAGTCTGCCTCTCTCTTTCCCTAGTAGGGTGTGTCTCTGGGGAAGCTGAGCTCCAGGACACATTGGTGGGGTCTTCAATCCAGGGAAGCCTGGCCAGCATCCTGGTGGCATCTGGAACCTTGTGATTGAAAAGAGAGTTAACATACGAAGCCATACAAATTGTTGAGCAATCATGGACCCAAAGCTTGGAATAGTGGAGAGGAAGTGTTAGGGAGGTACTCACTGCAAACTCTAGTGTACTTCTGCTTTCAGGTATATATTTTGCAGTAGTTTATGTATACATGTGAACATAAGCTCTCTCTCACAGAAAGTGGTGTATATCTAGGTTATGGGACTTTGTTAGAAAGTGAACCACCTGAGATGAAATTAGAGTAAAAGGGAAGGTCTCACCCGAGTAATGAAGCTGAAGGGTTGTCATTCCACACGTGAAGTCTCTGGACACAGTCTGAGGTGAAGCATGTTGAGGTGGCAATCGTTGCGTTGGTTAGGTTGTGATCGGCGGATGCAATAATATTTGGTATGGATTGGGAGAGGCATACGGGAAAGTGGGCCCTATCCAAGGGTTCCAGGACTGGGGGAAGTAGGGGCTCTATAGTGGAGATGTGAGGTTCCTGCTGTCGTAGGGTTCCAAAAGACAATCGATAGTTAATGTTATCATCACATTATTTGGTAATTGGGTTAACTCTGAAAAGTCCTTTTGTTAGGGTTTGCTGTACAGTATCCAGTATCTTGTATATAGCTGTGCTATTGGATGCTTCTAATCTATTTGGTCTAGGCTTTTGAGAGAGTCCGCATATCAAATACACAGCCTATATATTAAAAAGATTCAGTTTGTGTTTTAAAAAACTTTGAGACATACAATTGATTTTCCCCCTCCCATATTAATTAACTATTGATTTATATGTCTACATTTTGCTAGGAGTGTACATAAACACCATTCCCACCACCAAAAGACTGTGACCCATCCCTCCCACCCACTCCCAAACCCCACTATCCCAGGAAGCTGCATGTCTACCCCTCACCACAGGGATTTTACTTTGGTGCTCTACTTACAATTTGGTCAGGTCCTGCTTTTAGTTTTCCTTTCAGATCTTCTTAGTTAACTTCTGTTGATGAGTGGGATCATCCCATACTCATCTTTCTCTTTCTGACTTAGCTCACTTAACATAATTCCTTCTAGCTCTGTCCAAGATGGGTTAGAGAAGGTGGGTTCATTGTTCTTGATAACTGCATAGTATTCCATTGTGCATATATACCACAACTTTCTCAGCCACTCATCTGTTGTTGGGCACCGGGGTTGCTTCCAGGTTTTAGCTATTATGAATTGTGCTGCTACGAACATAGGAGTACACACCTCTTTTTGGTTGGGTGTTATGGAGTCTTAGGGGTATAAGCCCAGGAGAGGAATTTCTAGATCATATGGCAGGTCCGTGTCTAGCCTTCTGAGAGTTTTCCAGACTGCTCTCCACAGAGGCTGTACCAATTTACATTCCCACCAGCAATGCAAAAGGGTTCCTCTGTCCCCACATCCTCTCCAGCATTTGTTGCTGCTGTTCTTTTTGATGTATGCCATTCTTACAGGAGTGAGGTGGTATCTTAGTGTTGTCTTAATTTGCATTTCTCTGAGAATCAGTGACCTAGAGCAGTTTTTCATATGTTTGTTAACCTTTTGGATCTCCTCTGAGGTGAATTTTTTGTTCATATCCTCTGCCCATTTTTGGATGGGATCATTTGCTTTTTTGGTGTTAAGTTTGCTGAGCTCTTTATATATTTTGGTGATTAGTTTCTTGTCTGATGTAAGGTATGTGAAGATCTTCTCCCATTCTGTGAAGGACTCTCTGTTTGTTTAATAGTTTCTTTGGATGTGCAGATGCTTTTCAATTTGATGTAGTCCCATTGGTTTGTTTCTGCTTTAGTCTTCCTTGCAATTGGGTTTGATTCATCAAAGATGTCCTTGAGGTGTATGTGGGAAAGTGTTTTACCAATGTTTTCCTCTAAGTATTTGATTGTTTCTGGTCTGACATCTAGGTCTCTGATCCATTTGGAGTTGATTTTTGTTTCTGGTGAGATAAAGTGGTACAATTTCATTCTTCTGCATCTTACAACCCAGTTTTCCCAGCACCATTTATTGAAGAGAGCCTCCTTTTTCCATTTAATCCTTTGGGCCCCCTTATCAAAGATTAGATGCCCATAGGTTTTGGGATTTATTTCTGGGCTTTCAATTCTGTTCCACTGGTCTGTGTGCCTATTTTTGTTCCAGTACCATGCTGTTTTGATGATGATGGCTTTATAATATAGTTTAAGGTCTGGGAGTGTGATGCCTCCATTTCTGTTTCATTTCCTCAAGATGTTTTGGCAATTCTAGGTGTTTTCAGGTTCTAGATAAATGATTGTAGTGTTTGTTCTAGTCTCTTAAAGAAGCTTGGTGGAACTTTGATAGGTATTGCATTAAATTTGTATATGGCTCTGGGGAGAATATTCATTTTGATGATATTTATCCTTCCAATCCATGAGCATGGGATATCTTTCCATTTCTTGGTATCACTTTCTATTTCCTTGAGTAGCGACTCATAGTTTTCAGCATACAAGTCTTTCACTTCTTTGGTCAACTTTATTCCTAGGAATTTGATTGATTTTGCTGAAACAGTAAATGGGAGTGATTTCTGGATGTCTTCTTCTTCAGATTTAGTGTTTGCATAAAGAAATGCCACTGATTTTTGTACATTGATTTTGTAGCCTGATACCTTGCTATATTGCCTAATAACTTCCAGTAATTTTCTGCTGTCTTCTTTAGGTCTTTCTATGGATACTATCATATCATCTCCAAATAGTGAGAGCTTGACTTCTTCCCTTCCAATCTGTATTCCTTTGATTTCTTTCTCTTGCCTGATTGCTATGGCAAGAACTTCCAATACTATGTTGAAGAGTAACGGTGACAGTAGACAGCCCTGTCTAGTTCCCGATCTGAGGGGGAATGCTTTCAGCTTCTGTCCATTGAGTATGATGTTGGCTGTAGGTTTGCTATATATAGACTCCACTATCTTGAGGAATTTCCCATCTATTCCCATTTTTTGTAGAGCTTTGAGCATGAATGGGTGTTGGATCTTGTCAAAGGCTTTCTCTGCATCTATTGAGATAATCATGTGGTTTTTGGCTTTGCTTTTATTGATGTGGTGAATGACATTGATTGATTTACGGATGTTGAACCAGCCTTGCATTCCTGGGATGAATCCCACTTGGTCATGATGAACAATCTTTTTGATATGGTGCTTTATTCGGTTGGCCAAGATCTTGTTTAATATTTTGGCATCTATGTTCATCAGAGATATTGGTCTATAGTTTTCCTTTTTTGTTGTGTCCCTATCAGCTTTTGGTATCAGGGTGATGTTGGATTCATAGAAGGTGGAAGGGAGTATTCCTGTTTCTTCAGTCTTATGGAATAGCTTAAGAAGTATGGGTATTAACTGTTTCCTGAAAGTTTTGTAGAATTTCTTTGTGAAGCCATCTGGTCCAGGACTTTTGTTGTTAGGGAGATTCTTAATAACGGTTTCAATTTCTTTGTCTGTGATTCGTGCATTTAGATTTTTTAGTTCTTCTTGGTTCAGTTTTGGAAGGGCATAGGTTTCTAGGAATTGTTCCATTTCTTCCAGATTCTCTAGCTTGGTGGCATATAGTTCTTTCTAGAAGTTTCGCAGGATTCTCTGGATTTCTGTGGAGTCATTTGTGATATCTCCTCCATTGTTTACAATTCTATTAATTTGAGTCTTCTCTCTTTCTTGTTTGGTGAGTCTGGCTCGGGGTTTGTCAATTTTGTTTAATCTTTCAAAGAACCAACATTTGGCTTCATTGATCTTTTGTATGGTTCTTTTATTTTCGATGTTGTTTATTTCTGCTCTAACTTTAGTGATTTCTGTCCTTCTGGTTGCTTTAGGGTTCCTTTGTTCCTCTTCCTCTAAGTCCTTGAGGTGTGCAGTAAGGTCGTTCATTTGAGCTTCTTCTTGGTGTTTAATATGTGATTGTATGGCTATAAGTTTCCCTGTCAGTACTGCTTTAGCTGTTTCCCTAATATTTTGACAGGTTGTGTCTTCATTTCCATTAGTTTCCAGGAACATTTGAGTTTCCTGCTTGAGTGAGTCTCTGACCCAGTGGTTCTTAAGGAGTATGTTGTTTACTTTCCAAATTCTGTGACTTTAAATAATTTTCTGTTTGTTGTTAAATGTTAGTTTTACTCCACTGTGGTCTGAGAAGATACTTGGGATGATTTCAATGCTCTTGAATTTATTGATGCTGTGTTTGTGGCCTAACATGTGGTCTATCCTTGAGTATGTGTTATGTGGATTTGAAAGAAGGTGTGTTTTAGTTTTTTGGGGTGGAGGAGTCTGAAAATGTCCAAGAGGTCTAGTCTGTCAATCTCTTCATTCAATTCTCTTGTATCTTTATTGGTTCTCTGCTTTGTTTATCTGTCTAAGTGTGAGAGTGGGGTATTGAAGTCTCCCACTATTATTGTATTACTATTGATGTATTTTTGAAATTCTTTCATTAGGTGCTTAATGTATTTAGATGGTCCCTCTTTGGGTGCATAGATGTTAATGATTTTTAAGGCTTCTTGGCTGATTGATCCTCTAATCATTATGTAATGTCCTTGCCTATCTTTTACTACTTTATTTAATTTAAAATCTATCGTGTCTGAGATGAGAATGGCTGTTTCTGCCCTTTTTTGTGGTCCGTTAGCCTGTATGATAGTTTTCCATCCTTTCACTTTAAGTCTGTGTTTATCTTGTTGTGACAGATGGGATTCTTGCAAGCAGCATATGGTTGGGTTATGTTTTCTGATCCATCCCCCCACCCTGTGCCTTTTGATGGGTGAGTTTAAGCCATTGACGTTTATTGATATTATGGATTTAATGTATTGTAGTTCCATTGTTCAAAAAAAATTTTTTTGTTTGATCTGATATATTACAAGTATTATAGTGATGTTCTTGTTTATAAGAGGTCTTTTAGAACCTCTTTCAGGGCCGGCTTGGTGATGGTTGCCTCCTTTAACTGTTGTTTGTCTAAGAAGGTTTTGATCCCTCCATCTAGTTTGAATGAAAGTCTAGCAGGATATATTATCCTTGGTTGAAACCCTTTTTCATTCAGGGCTTGATAGATATCTTGCCATTCCCTTCTGGCTTTTAGAGTTTGAGTGGAGAAGTCTGCAGATAATCTTATGGGTTTTCCCTTGTATGTGACTTTTTGTTTCTCTCTTGCAGTCTTTTGGATCCTTTCTTTATCCTTACTTCTTCTCATTGTGACTATGATGTGTCTTGGTGTCTTCAGGTCTGGGTTGATTCTGTTTGGTACTCTCTGGGCCTCTTGAATCTTGATGTCCTTTCTGTTATTCAGGTCTGGGAAGTTTTCTTCTATTATTTCTTCTAGAATGTTTGCTTCCCCTTCCTATCTTTCTTCCTCTGGCAGGCCAATTATACGAATGTTACTTCTTTTGAGATCATCCCATATGTCTCTGTTGTTGTTTTCAATGTCTCTCAATCTCTTTTTAAGCTCTTTCACCTCTATCTTAGTTTTCTCTAACTCATCCTTTGTCTGACTAATTCTGTTTTCTGCTTCTGTTAGTCTGCTTTCCCTTGCCTCATCTTCTTTCTTCATTACAGCTATTTCAGCTTTCAGTTCTCTAATTGCCTCAAGATAATCAGTATTTTCCTTGGGGGTCTCAATTGTTGTTTCGCTAATACTGCCATTCCTTTCCTTCAATGTTGTTTTCATTTTTGTGATTAATAAGTTTATTATTGCTTGCATGCTTTTCTTATCTATGGTGACTTCTGGCTGATTTGTAGTTTCTTCTGGGCTCTTGTCTTCATTCATTGGAGTAGCAGTTTTATTTGTTTTTGATCTACCCATTTTTTGATTTATGTGTTTCTTTTTTATGCTCTGTTGTTCCTCAGTTGTTGTGTTTTGAGCACAAGCAACACTGTACTAAATACCTTTATGACAATTGCACTCACCAACCTCAGGAATTACAGTAGCAACTGAAGCAAGTATTGAAGCAGTTAATTCACTATCAGTTAGCCAAACAATTTCTCCAGTCCGTGAAAAAATAGTAACCATATCCCAATGAAGAAGAAAGAGAAAAGAAAGAAGGGATAGCAAGAATAGACAGTTATGCAAATCTACTATCCACTGTATATTCTAGGGGTGACAAGAGGGGAAAGGGAACTGGAGCAGAGATACACACATAGAGAGTCCCCTCTGAGTCAGATTTCTTCCCCAAAATAATTCACAAATTCAGAAAGGCAAAGAATAAGGAAGAAATGTATGACAAGATTAAAAGAAAAGAGAGAGAGAGACAAGAGAGAGAAAAGGGAAAAGATAAGAAAAAGAGATGTAATTAAAGAGCAGTTAAAGGAAATTCCCAAATGTGTATCAGTGAATTCAAAAAAGCATACTGTTTGTTGGTGTGGGGGTTGGGAGCTGTGACTTTGGAAGCTGTAGGATTAAGGAAGGAAGAAGGGATGACAAGAATGAGAAAAAGAAAAAAAAAGAAAGAGAGAGAGAAAAAAAGAAAAAGATAAGAAAAAGAACAGTTATAAAAGGGAAGTGAAAGGAAAGGTTTTTTTTAATGTATTTATTTTTAATTATTTAATTAGCTATGCAGGGTGAGGTGGGGGGGCTTGGCTACTTAGAAAGAAAAAAGGCCAGAGGTTTCAGAAGGGTATAGACTTAGAATTAATGATACTCCCCGGTGGGACAGGAATTTGGTAAAGAAAAGGACTGGTTATGGGGGGGGCGGGAAGGAGGTATGCTTGAAAATTAAAAGGAAGAAAAAAAATTTTTTTCCTTTTTTTTTTTTCTTTTCCTCTTTTTTTCCCTACTCTAATTCTTAACCTAAATTAAGTTATAGTCACCTCCTTGGTGTTACCGCTAGGACCCCTTATTGGCTGGTCTGCCAAAGGCAGAAAATCCTACCGTTTCCAGGAGATGTGGTTAGAGCTCAGCCACTAGCAGCTTCTCAGTCCGCCATCTTCCGGGAACCCCCCTGTTTCATTCCAGTTTAAGATGACCCTCAGGGAGCACAATTGTTCCATACCCTTTAAGAAAAGCCTGTTGTTTCCCAAGGGCCTAATAACCACACTGTGGCATAAAGCCTCTCAAAGTATTATATGATCCTTCTTAAAAACCATTTGCCTCCATTTCGGAGGTAATGAAAGGGATATGAAAAGGATTTTTCTCAAGTGACACAGCTTGAAAGAAGTAGACAGTTCTGTTTCAGACTCCCTTTGGCAGATATAGGATGTTCTTGGTATGTTCTGAGAACCAGGATGTTGCTACTAGATGCTATTTATATTTTGTGGATAACTTTTAGGGAAAAAAAAAGCATATGTAAGCAGGTGGTCAAGCATCAACTGGGCTGTGAGTGGGAAGCAAGGAAGAAGGGAATAATCCAGTATTTTGGAAATTGCCTTACTTATTCTATAATTGACTGATGAGGCAATCTTGTCCTGTTTTGCACTGAGCTAAGCCAGATCAAGAACCCTGGATGGGGTACATTTAACTGGGTTCTTAGGCCATTACTATTTTTCTGTTGTCACAGTTTAAGTGTTTTTTTAATATTTATTCATTTATTCCCTTTTGTTGCCCTTGTTTTATTGTAGTTATTATCGATGTCATTGTTGTTGGCTAGGACAGAGAGAAATGGAGAGAGGAGGAGGAGGCAGAGAGGGGGAGAGAAAGACAGACACCTGCAGACCTGCTTCACCGCCTGTGAAGCAACTCCCCTGCAGGTGGGGAGCCAGGGGCTCGAACCGGGATCCTTTCACCAGTCTTTGCGTTTGGCGCCACCTGCGCTTAACCTGCTGCACTACCGCCTGACTCCCCCAGTTTAAATGTTTACAGAACGCTGAGAGCTAAGTGAAATATGAAATGCCTGCCATCTCGCTCCTTAAATACTTTACAGAGAGAAAGGTGGCTTAGGAGAAAGTGTTGTGCATGTAGTTCAGGTAAAATAACACTCAAGGTGGTCATCTGGAGAAATGGTCTACATGGGGGTGAGGAGGGGTGGGGGGCATGAAGAGTGAAGAAGAAGCAAGGGTCAGCACAGACTCTAGGAAGATGACCCAAAGTCATCAGTTCTTTTGGTTGACCAACTGTGGGTCCAAGTAGGGTAGATTATAGAAAGATGAAGCATGTGGAAGAGAAGATAAGAAAATATCAGAACTCAAAAAATGTTAGGGAAGAGGCTGCACATTCCTGAGGGAATTCTGCATTCCTTTGGTTTGCCACACTTGGTGTGTATAACCCACTTAATAGTATCTACTTAGACCTAGATACCCTCTTCATCTACTTCCTATTTGACTTCCATCACCCTGCGGCTAACCTTGCCAGGTAAGGTAAGGACTACAAAAGCTGGATAAAAGCAAGAGACTGGTATACTTTAATGATAGCTCTTTTGGTTACTACCAGGCCACCCCATCATTCAGGGTTAGTTAGGGAAAGCTGGGGTTCCCAAAAAGATATGACAGGCCTAGACCTCTAATCTTCTCTCCAGCATTGCTGGTCATCTCTATCAGGAACAGCATCGTGGACACTTTTGTGGTTCTCTACAGGACCTTGCCTTCACTGTGGAACAACAATGGTAGGGTCTGTTCCACTCTCTAAAGGGAGGCTGAGTCAATATACTCTGCCACTCTTGAAAGACTGGTCCTGAAATGAGTGCAGCCTAGAATGTTCCTAGCTGTAACTATGGACTTTGAGCTCAGACCTACAGGGATGCAGAGGTTACACAGGCTCCTGTCTTGAATATGGGCCCCAGATCAGATTTATGGGGTTTACAGTTAGTGTTATTTATATCCTTTTCCCATATTTAGGAGCTACTCTCTTCCTTGATCCAGCTTCCTAATCCTATTTCCAACTCTAACACTATCTCCCTAGACAATACCTTTAGCCCACCTGCAAATTAGCTGTTGGGCTTAGAATTAGTGAAGTCATGCGCCCCTTTAGAATATACCTAAAACAGATTCTCTAGATCCTTCCAACATGAAGACCCCAATTCTCCCCTGATATATTCTTACTTATAGGTTCCTGATTATTAAAATTTGTTCTGCTTTGAAGTACACTAGAGTTTGCAGTGAGTACCTCCCTAACACTTCCTCTCCACTATTCCAAGCTTTGGGTCCATGATTGCTCAACAATTTGCTTGGCTTCGTATGTTAACTCTCCTTTCAACAAGGTTCCAGATGCCACCAAGATGCTGGCCAGGCTTCCCTGGATTGAAGACCCCACCAATGTGTCCTGGAGCTCAGCTTCCCCAGAGACACACCCTACTAGGGAAAGAGAGAGGCAGACTGGGAGTATGGACTGACCAGTCAACACCCATGTTCAGCGGGGAAGCAATTACAGAAGCCAGACCTTCTACCTTCTGCAACCCTCAATGACCCTGGGTCCATGCTCCCAGAGAGATAGAGAATGGGAAAGCTATCAGGGGAGGGGGTGGGTTATGGAGATTGGGTGGTGGGAATTGTGTGGAGTTGTACCCCTCCTACCCTATGGTTTTGTTAATTAATCCTTTCTTAAATAAAAAAAATTTTGTTCTGCTTTATATCTTAATGCTTTTCGACCACAAAGGTGCAGATCCTACCATTACACCAGCCTTACTCTCCTAGTAGACAGCCTCACCAATGTGTCCTGGAACCCCACCTCTTCATAGCCCTACACCACTAGGGAAAGACAGAAACAGGCTGGGGGTATGGATCAACATGCCAACACTCATGTCAAGCAGAGAAGCAATTAAAGAAGCCAGACCTCCACCTTCTGCACACCATAAAGATTCTGACAACCCTTCAGCTTCATTACTCTGGTGAGACATTTCCTTTCATAGTATTCTCTAATTCCATCCCAGGTGGATCACTTTCTAACAAAGTCCCAAAACCTAGATATACACCAGGTTCTGTGAGAGCATATGTTCACACATGTCCATAAACAAATGCAAAATATATACATGAAAGCAGAAGTACACTAGAGTTTGCAGTGAGTATCCCCCACCAATACTTCCTCTCCACTATTCCAACCTTTGGGTCCATGATTGCTCAACAATTTGTTTGGCTTTGTATGTTAACTCTCTTTTCAGCCACCAGGTTCCAGATGCCATCAGGATGCTGGCCAGGCTTCCCTGGACTGAAGACCCCACCAATTTATCCTGGAGCTCTGCTTCCCCAGAGACACACCCTACTAGGGAAAGAGAGAGGCAGACTGGGAGTATGGATGGGTCAGTCAACGTCCATGTTCAGCGGGGAAGCAATTACAGAAGCCAGACCTTCCACCTTCTGTAACCCACAATGACCCTGGGTCCATGCTCCCAGAGGGATAGAGAATGGGAAAGCTATAGTGGAGGGGATGGGATATGGAGATTGGGTGGTGGGAATTGTGTGGAGTTTTACCCCTCCTACCCTATGGTTTCGTTAATTTATCCTTTCTTAAATAAAAAATAAATTAAAAAAAAGATTCTGAGTCCATGTTTCTAGAGGTATAAAGAACAGGAAAATTTTGAATGGAGGGTATGGGATATGGAAATATGGTGGTGGGAATTTTTTGGAATTATACCACTCTTATCCTATGATCTTGTTGATCATTATTAAATCAATAATAATAAAAAAAAACATTTGAAAGCTCTGAAGTTGTGAAGAACTCCAAAGTCTATGAATGCTTGCAACCTACTCAGCTACCTCACACCTGGCACACTTTTCAAGTACTCCTTATCTCAACTTTGAAAGGGCTCTTCTTTGCAATGCTTATGCAAATAACTTTCATGCATGAGAGGCTTTTAAGTCTCAAGTTCAAACCCAGCACCACAATATACCACACTGAACAGTGCTCTGTCTGTTTCTGTCATTAACATAAAATTTATAAAATATTACAGAGGCTAGGCAATGGCCCACCCAGTTGATGAACACAATACCCCATGCAAGGAGCCACATTTGACAGAGTTCCTGAGTTCCTGAGTTCGAGAGTAAGAGAGAGTGCTTGTGCCGCCGCAAAGAGACAGCAGAGTTCTGTTTGGTGATTAGTTTGTCTTAGTTTATGAATCGTTGTTCCTAAATAAAGAAATACATCTTCCCTGCCCAGCCGTATGTCTCCGCATCTCCTTTACCCGCCCGTGAAGCTAACCCGCCCGGCAAGAGCCTTCCGAATTTTAACAACAAATGGCGCCCACGTGGACGTGACCTGCGCATCTCTCAGATAACTAAAGACAATTTGGCTACCTATGCACTATGGCCTTCTCTTCTGCTTGTGAAGAGATCTCCAAAGGCCTCTGCTCTTTCTTCACAAGACTGTTTTGCTGTTTCTGGAACATTTATCTCTGGACCACTCTGTGGTTTCCACTCGCTCGGGCGAACTCAGAACAGCCAGCGGGAAGAACCAGCGGGCGGGAGGCAAGGCACGGAGCTGCTGTTTCCACCTGGTTAAACAGCCAGCCAGCCGGCTGCGCCCAGACAACCCCAGGCACCGCGCCCGCAGCCCCGCAGCCCGCAGGAGGCCGACGCCAGCACACAAGAGCCCCAAGAGCTCCGCAGCCCGCAGGAGGCTGACGCCAACACGCTGGAGCCCGATGCCAACACGCAAGAGCCCGAGGCCAGCCCACAGGAGCCGGCTCTCCACCGTGTGGCGCAGGGCACTGGACACGTGATCCCTCCATGCTGCTCGGCCACTGCGAGCAGGGCAGCAGACATGGCAGGGCCATGGGGCAGGGCCGCGGCGGCCTATCATGGCCGCCACCCCTGGGCACCTAGGCCCACACCTTCTACAAGCCTGGCCCGCCTGCCCTCTTGCTATGAATTCTGGAACCATCCCGGGCCTCCTGGACCCCCGGGCTCCCTGCCGAAACTGGGCACACGAGATCTCCAGCTGCCGGTCCGGTCTGAAGGCAGACAAGCTGGAGTACGCAGAGATTTGTGCAGAGATCGCAACCTGCAATTCCTAGAAGTAAAGCTGTGCGGGAAGCCACCTCCGGATGGTGACCCCCCCCAACAACTAAGACAGTACATATCTAAATTCGTGTTTAAAATGACATGTCTTCGTAACAAAGGTTTCTTTCCTTGTGTATTAATGACCATGTTTATGTGTATGTTTAAAGTTTGGTAAACAGTAACTTTAAGGCTAAATTCTTACTAGTCAAAGTTAAATGAAAAAGCTTTTCAACATAATTCTCATAAAGATAAAATTAACTTACATTTAAAGTCTGAGGTAAAAATTAGTTAACAATCAATATGTTTTAACTAAGTTGGTCTAAACAAAAGGTTAAATAGACTTGTTGATATGTAAAACTCTCCATTACCTTCTCTATTAGAAATGGTAGATCGCACAATGGCTATGCTAATTATTCTCATGCCTGAGGTTTCCTTTCCTGCCCACAACTAGGGTGTGTCTCCATCTTGAATGGGTGTAACAAAAGGTTAAAAGATGTTGTTGATATGTAAAAGTCTCAAATTCCTTCTCTATTAGAAATATGCTAATAACAAGTTTTGTTTCATAGTAAGTAAATTGCAGCCAGCTGCCTTTGGGACTCTAGGCCGTTCCCCACCCCCATACAAATGTCCGTCGAGACAGGTACACCCCCCAGAGATAAGAAATGTTTTTTTTAAGCTGATAAAGTTTAGCCCACAGAGGCAGATATGGCCCCCTCAGGCCTTCCCTTGGCAGTACGTTGGTTCTTGTTACTTGCTTACATGTTTCTCCATGTTTGTGCCAGTTTCTTTTTTAAAAATGCCTATATGATATGTGTTTCTGTTCACCCCACACCCTTGATACTATAGTCATTTAGTTAAAAAGAAAAGGGGGAATTGTTGTATGCTTTACATTGGGTTCTAGTTCTCCCCCGCCAAGAGAATTAGATCAGTCCAGTTAATTTTGCGGGCCTGTTTGGCCCCGCCCCAAGGAACCCCGAGAGAGGGTTCCTGAGTTCCAGAGTTGAAGAGTTTCAGAGTTCGAGAGTTGAAGAGTGGCAGAGTTAGAGAGTTCCAGAGTGACAGAGTTCCTGAGTTCCTGAGTTCGAGAGTAAGAGAGAGTGCTTTGCCGCCGCAAAGAGACAGCAGAGTTCTGTTTGGTGATTAGTTTGTCTTAGTTTATGAATCGTTGTTCCTAAATAAAGAAATACAGCTTCCCTGCCCAGCCGTATGTCTCTGCATCTCTGTTACCTGCCCGTGAAGCTAACCCGCCCGGCAAGAGCCTTCCGAATTTTAACAACACACATTGAAGGCTAAATCCTTATGTACAAGGGGGGAAGCTTCACAGATAATGAAGTTCTAGTTCTCTCCCTCTCTCTCTCTCTCCCACTTTCTCTGTCCCTGTCTCTCTCCTTCTCCCCTCTCAATTTCTCTGTGTCTATTATAATATATATTTTAGGAGGGGAATATTAGCTCAAGCTTCAGAACAAAAAAGAATCTGAGGACAGAAAGAAACTTTCTAGTTATATTTCCAACTCCGACACCACCTCCCCAGAAAATATCTTTGGTCCACCTGCATGTTAAACTGTTGAGCTCAGGCAAAAGTTAGTAAAGTCAAGGGCCCTTTGGAATATACCTACAATTTACCTACTAACTTTCTCCAAAATGGAGACCCCAAATCTCCTCTGCTTTATTCTTTCCTTTAGATTCCTGATTATTAAAGATTTTGTTCTGTTTTATATATTTTTTAATATTTATTTATTTATATGTTCCCTTTTGTTGCCATTATTGTTTTATTGTTGTAGTTATTGTTGTTGTTACTGATGTCATCGTTGTTGGACAGGACAGAGAGAAATGGAGAGAGGAGGGGAAAACAGAGAAGGGGAGAGAAAGACAGACACCTGCAGACCTGCTTCACCGCCTGTGAAGCGACTCCCCTGCAGGTGGGGAGCCAGGGGCTCGAACCGGGATCCTTACGCAGGTCCTTGAGCTTTGCACCACGTGCGCTTAACCCGCTGCGCTACTGCCAGACTCCCTCTGTTTTATATCTTAAGGCTTCTTCAGCTACCAAGTTGCAGATACACTGACTTCCCTGGGCAGATGACCTCACCAATGTGTCCTGGAACCCCACCTCTCCAGAGCCCTGCCTTACTAGGCAAAGAAAGAGACAGGATAATGTTTTGGGGGACCCAACGTGGCCACTCATGGAGGTCCTCCTAAGGTTCTTTGTAGTTCTGATGAAAATAAATTTTCACAGGACACAAATTCAAGGGTGCAATTTCTGAATCCTTTATTTAGCTGTGCCAAGTATAGATTTTAGGAAAAAGAGAAGAGACTCAGGAAAGGGACGCCCCAAAGGCCTATGGACCCCAAAAGAGGGAGAGAAGCAGGGAACCAAAAGAGCCCTTTTCATCCTTCTGTTCCCCAACTATACCCCTTCTGATGTTGCCCCTGTCACTCTTTTCATTGGCTTCTCCCTCTTTCTCTAGTGCAAAAGTAGCCCTCTACCAATTAAAAATCCACTTTTCATGTACAAATCTCTATGCTGTATGGGTGTGTCCCTGTTCTAAGTGTGTGAACTTAGAAAAAAAATAATCCTCAGGAGCTCCTTTCCCTGAGTCCTCCCTCAACATTGGGATATGGGTCAACCTGTCAACACCCATGTCCAGAGAAAAAGCAATTACAGAAGCCAAACTTTCCACCTTCTGCACCCCATAATGATCCTGGGTCCATACTTCTAGAGGGATAAAGAATAGGAAGGCTTCCAATGGAAAGGATGGTATACAGAACTCTGGTGGTGGGAATAGTGTGGAATTGTACTTCTCTTATCCTATGGTCTTGTTGATAATTATTAAATCAATAATAATAATAATATAAAAAATTGAAGGCTCTGAAGTTGTGAAGAACCCCAAAGTCTATGAATGCTTACAACCTACTCAGCTACCTCACAACTGGCAGACTTTTCAAGCACTCCTTATCTCAACTCTGAAAGGGCTCTGCTTTGCAATGATGAACTAAACCCTGGGTTGGAAGAGGTAAGGGTCATCCTTTCCAAGCCAGATGCTCCAGAGTTCTGGGTAGAAAATCTTCTCTGACTTCCGATTCAGAAACTGACAACAAAAGATTATGCTGATCCTGGGCCAAGAGGTTTTTTTGTTTTGTTTTGTTTTGTTTTGTTTTTGCCTCCAAGGTTATCGCTGGGGCTCAGTGCCTGCACCACAAATCCACTGCTCCTGGAGGCCATTTTTTCCATTTTGTTGCCCTTGTTGTCCTTGTCATTGTTGTTATAACTGTTGCTGTTGTATAGGACAGAGAGAAATGGAGAGAGGAGGGGGAGGCAGAGAGGAGGAGAGAAAGACACCTGCAGACCTGTTTCACCGCTTGTGAAGTGACACCCCTGCAGGTGGGGAACCGGGAGCTCGAACCTAGATCCTTACTAAGCTCCTTGCGCTTAACCCACTGCACTGCCTGCCCCCCTCACATATTTTATTTAATTCTAAGCATACTTAGGAGTGAGGAGCTGATTAATTATTTTCATTTGCAGACTCACTTTCTTGAGGGAATGTTGATTTATAGGATTGTTGTTGTCACAATGGTGTGTTTCTACACTTCCCCAGGGCAGGTGTCATCCTCTACCAAAGTACCTTCTTGTTCCATCACAGGAGCAGATCTACACGTCCCCTTAGCACTAGCCTGTTCCATCTTTCTCATCCTGAGTCCAAAGATCTGTTGCAATAGGTCGTTGTGGTCCTCTGAGGTTTCTCCTTTCTCCTTTAGGTTGTCTTGTTTTCTAAGATCATCTGATTATTTTGGCTTTGTCTGTGCTGTAGGTTTATCTCTGGAGTTTAGTACTTGCATGAGCCCACTACTTCTGGTAACCATTTTTCCTTTTCCTTTGATAGAAGGAGGGAGGGAGGGAAGGAGAGAGAGATAGGAACAGAGAGAGAGAAAAAGAGAGAGAGAGAGATATGGAGAGAGGAGGAGGAGGGTGAGGGGAGGGTGAGGAGAGACACCTGCAATACTGTTCCACTGCTTATGAAGCTTTTATCTTACAGGTCTTGAACCCAGGTCCATTCACAATGGTTACATGTGCACTCTACCAGGTGCACCACTACCTGGCCTCTATCACGTCCATTTTATGATTGGAGACTCACAGAAGTGAATGAAATTGTGTATAGTCAATGATGAAGTCTATTAGCAAAACCTTTCACTGTTATGTCCCCTGCTCTCTGTTTCCTAAAATACACATTTAAAGTAAGATGCTGAGACTTTTTTTTTCTAGTTCTTAGGGGATGGCTTTGAAATCAAATTAAGTAAAGTTGAAGGCTTGCTTCATCTGTGGAAAATGAAGCAGACTATTTCCTCAAATTGAAAAATTGAGGAGTAGTGCTATCTTATTCCAAATATTCTGTAAGAGCTGTAAAAGACTCCAGATTTGCCTGATATTTTAAGTAGGCTGTAGACTTAAGTGAATATATTTACTATCACTTTGAAAAACTATTCTTTTAATCCATCCTTATAGTCCCTGCTCTGCTTTCACTGTAATTTAAAATTCTAGTTTAATTTGGCTGGGGAGATAGCATAATGGTTATGCAAAGTACTTTTATTCTTGATACCCTCAGATTGAATCCCCAGCACCACAAGCCAGGGTAGAGCAGTGTTCTGGTTAAATAATAATTAAAAGAAAAAACCAGGTTTTTTTGTACCTCTTGAAATGACCTAAAACATTTGCTTGACTATTGAATTTACCATATTATTATTTCTTTTTTGGTGACAGAAAAAGCTGGTTTCAGCTTTCAAAGAGAGAAAAATGATGGAATCGTTTCTGGGTATTTTTTTTTAAAGAGTTTTGTAGAATTTGTAATCAAATGAATGTGTGAGTTGTTTTTACTTCATACAATAGATGAGTCCTAAGAGGTTGTTATTATACACTTTTTTCCTAGCCTGGCATTGAATCCAATTTCAGTTTGAGAACTATGAGAAAGATTGTGTGATCAATGAAAGCTTTTGTACAATAAGGAATCATTTTGAGACACAAATAATCATCTGCCGACACATCTGTTTTACCAGTTACAATTTCAGCACAGTACATTTTCTTAAAAATCAAGTACAACCACTTAGAAAATTTAAATATTTATTTTTCCCTAGATGATGGTATAATACTCAAAATGTTATCCTGAATCTTAATATTAATGTATGATATTTATAAGTAACTAAAGCAGGAAATAAATGTGCATTTAAGATTGGTTTTTCTGGATTGATAGATAATAGCAAAAGAAGTATTGATTGTCACTTGTCCATTCTTTTTTCATTCTTTGCCGCTTGCTTCAAAGGGGTCAGCTGCAAGCCATTTAGTCTTTCACACCAAAAATGAGATCTTTGAAACACAGGAGAATCTCTTGCTGTCTCCCCCTTCCTCTGAGATAAAACAATGTAGCACTAAAAACCTTTGGCAAGCCGCAGAATCCTTTGTTTCTTTACTGCTTTGTGGAAAGGAGAAACCTGTGAAGTTCACATCAGAGAGAACAAACTCCTTTCTTGAGTTATTTAGACTCAATTCAGAAGTTGGGAAGGGATCAAACTTTGGAATGAATCACATCTTTTTTTTTCATTTTATGCTTTAATATGTGGGTTGACATCCTTCCTACTCCAGCACCCCTGGGCTTTTTAGTGGATCTCAGAAATGTACAGAACCACTTAATTTGGGGGTGACATGTGGTGTTTGTATGGCATAACACTAAAGTGGTTTCAGAAAGGGGATTCAGCTCCAGTGGCACAATCGGTTAGTGCATAGCACTTATACAGAAAGGGGACTCATGGTCTAGTCCCAGTTGTGAGACCTGGAACCGTTCTTTTGTCTCTTGAATTTCCCACAAATAAAACAATCTATCCACATTTGGAGACTGAAACATCCAATTAAACAAGAATAAATAAGACACTGAAAGGGTTGTCAATGCAGCAACAAAAACAGGAGCAGTAGAACTGTATGTGTTTGAGGCCGTGAAGTCACACACATACATACACAAATACACTCACACATAAATAATAAAACTAAACCATTTTCACTGTGCAATTTAATATGTTGAGAAAGGTGCATATCATAACAATCTTTTAGTTTTCCTCCCCATTCTTTCTTCCTATCTCTCTCTCTCAATCTCTCTCTCTCTCTCTCTCTCTCTCTCTTCCTTTCTTACCAGAGCACTGCTCAGCTCTGGCTTATGCTGGTGTTATGGCTTGGATCTGGATACTCAGAGATTCAAGCATGCCAGCCTTTTTTGCATAACCATCATGCTCTCTCCCCTCTGGACTACACAAATCTCTAGGGAAACATTCCATAGAGCCACCTCAATGACTAAAACACTTCCACAACCATCCTGCCCCCACTGAACCTTTTCCAAATCATGGTATCCTTATCCTAATATTTTCTGTTAATTTTCTTTTTTCCAAATATATTTACCATTTCTATTAAGTGCTCCTCAGGGGAAAAGCCTAGTTTCCACTCTTGTTGTAAACTGTATTTAAATGGAATAATACTATACATACTGTGGTGTGTCCTCCCTCAACATTAAACATTAAGTTTGCAGCCTGCATCCATGCTGTAGTACATAATTACGGATTTTTTTTTTTTTTACTGCTGTACAGTAACCCACTACATGACTATCATGGTCTAAGCATGTGGTCTACTGTGAGAGGACATCTGAGTTGTTTTTGCTTCTGGGTACTACAATGCCATGGTGAGTGGATTTGGAGACATTGTCAAACTACCTTGTAAAGGGATTGTACCTGTGTAATTTCTCGTCACAGACAACATACAGGAGAGTTCAATGCTTCAATTTCCAATATGGAGTATCAGACAAACTTTTCCTTTTATTGGTGACTTGTATGTCTAATGGCATAGCATTGTGGTTCTAATTCATACTTTCTGCTTTCTTTTCTTTTTCTTTTTTGCCTCCCGGGTTATTGCTAGGGTTTGGTACATGCACTAAAAATTCACTGCTCCTGGAAGCCATTTCCCCATTTTTTGTTGTCCTTGTTGTAGTTGTTATAGCTGTTGTTGTTGGATAGGACAGAGAGAAATCGAGAGAGGAGGAGAATCCAGAAAGGAGAGAAAGACAGACACACCTGCGACCTGCTTCACTTGTGAAGTGACCCTTGCAAGTGGGGAGCTGGGGAGCTGGAACTGGGATCCTTAAGCTGGCCCTTGTGCTTTGCGCCATGTGTGCTTAACCCGCTGTGCTACCGTCTGGCTCCCTACTTTCTGCTTTCTAATGAGTTTAATTAAGTATTAAATGTCCTAAACCTCATCAGCTTACTACTCTGTCGAGTTCATCAGACTTAAGGTGTACTTCCAATGGCCGTCTTTGCACTAACTGATTCCCAGCCTGTCTCCCTCCTGAGTAGTTAACTCTCCTTTCAAGCTGATTCTAAAACATGCTCTGGGCCCTTTCAACTCTTACATGTCTCACAGCACCTATGGGTGACCCACATCACAAGTGCTGGTTCAGTTTTCTCATACCCAGCTATGAGTTCTCTCAGGACAAAGGCCAAGCTTTTTTTTTTTTTTTTTTTTTTTTTTGCCTCAGCCTTGGTGCTGGCACTACAAACCCACTGCTTCCAGGGGCCATTTTTTTTTTTTCCATTTTATTGGGTAAGACAGAGAGAAATTTAGAGAGGAGGGGAGATAAAGAGGGAGAGGGAAAGATAGGCACCTGCAGACGTGCCTTACCTCCTGTGAAGTGACCCTCTCCTACTGCTAGTGGGAAGCTGGGCTCAATCCTGGATCCTTACGCGAGTCCTTGTCTTTACTACTCTGTGCACTTAAGTGGGTGAACTACTGCCTGGCCCCCTTTAAGCTTCCTTTTTCATTTATCTCCAGTTCACAGTACAGGATGGGAGTAAATATTTATTGAACAGTACAAATTGAGTGACCCATAAAGTACTCGAGTGTTTAAGTTCTCAGCAGAGCTGAAGTTGATTTTCTAGTGAAATGAAAATGTGCCAGAAATTGTTGAAGAGCCCCAACAAAAACTAAGTGCACCACTTGATCACATCATAGCCCCACTGAAAGGCTAGTGACGTCGGCTCTCCATTCACACTGCGTTGCAAGCAGGAAGGGAGCTCAGAGCACAGTGCAATATTCTAAGTCACAAGTTCAAGAGGCTCAGAGAAGGTAGCAGTACCATGCTTGCATTGCTGGAGAAGACCGACACTGCCATTTCCAATTCTGAGGGATATCCTTTTGCCTCAGAAATGGTTTCTTATTGCTTGGAGGGAAAAAATGATAGTTCTCTCTGGTAACTTGCACACTCTACTGGGTGATCCACTATAGGTTTGTCTGGAATAATACAGTGTACATGTAAAGGAATTCAGTAAGACATGACAACATTTTATGATTTGGGTGTGATTACTTCTGATAAAAGATGGTGCAAGAATAGGAGTCTTTATAAGGACTGGAATCCTCCCTGCCCCCATGCCCAAGTCTGTTGTTCTATGCTGAGTAGGTAGTAGCTATTCTTAAAGCATTTGTCAAAAGGGAAGGGCTGGATTTTGAGTCAGACTATGATAACTCTCCGGAGTGATTTGTCTTATCAAAAATCATTCTCTGGCTGGCTACCAGACAATACAGTAGCAATGGACATGTTTCATCCTGATCTTCCTGGCTAACGCGACTCCTGAGCTTCCTGGAGTAACTCTACCTTGAAGATGACCTCACGACTCACTCTCACTCATAACAAGTTGTATTGGCACAAAAGAGAAGAATTACCTCGTCTGGATACTGGAACCGGGCACAGAAGACACAGAATGTTATCTGTCAGCTCCTGTGACATGTTCACCCTTGTCACACTATTAAGAAGATGTCAAGCAGAAAGAAGTTTCTAGATTACTTAACTGGTAAACCCAAGCATAGTTCAGCTCCTGAAGTGTGTTCCTTACTGCATCTCTTATTGTTTCCAAGGAGACATGTCCAGCCACCTTAACCTCAGAGAAAATGGCTGAGCAAGAATCTTCAGGGGACGCAGGCAGAGGAAACACTGGGGGACCTTTGGTTGTAGAATATCATGTTGTGATTGCATTTAAACACTATAATCACTCAGCTGTGCCTCTGCTTACCTGCTGGTACTTTGGCATTAGATGGACCTCTTTGTTAATTACTTCAATTGAGTGCTGCCTACTTGACTTTTCAAGCTTCTTGATTTGAAATGTTATTAGATGGAGTGTTTTCCTTTCCAGTCTCTGCCTCTGTCCTGCATGAAACAAAGAGAGAAACCACTACCCAGAAATAATGCAAGGAGACTTATTGAACTATTCTTTTAAAAAAATTATTTGATTGAAGGCTTAATGATTTATAGTATGGTTTTTGACACATGGGTACAATTTCTGATCATGCTGTGATCTGATCGGTGTCTACAGAACACATTCACCCACAATTTGGGTCTGTGTAAGGAGAATCCAGCCAGGCTTAAGGGGACACCCAAGGACTAGGTTTCTCCAAGGAAAGAACAGCCCAGTTATGATGTTCCTTGGAAGAATTACAAATAATTATAAAATCAGGTGTACAAAGTGCAAACTTTCTATTACAAAGTAGTGAGGCAGGAATCATACAGAGATAGTATTTTTATTAGTGATTTAATAATGTTTGACACAATTATAAGATCACAGAGGTACAATTCCATACAGTTTCCACCCCCAGAGTTCTGTGTCCCATCCCCTTTACTGGAAACTTCCCTATTCTTTGTCCTTATGGGAGGCTGGATCAAAACTCTTTTTGGGATATAGAAGGTGGAAGGTCTAAGGAACAGTATTTAGGTGTAGGGTAGCTTGAGTGACAGACTACAAGAGGACAGTGAAGAGACAGTCTCTTCCATGTGCACTTCCATGCACAAAAGGAGTACTTTTAAATTCATGTAGCACTTACTCTTTTTCCCTTACCCAATTATTTATCCCATGGAAATGAGCCATTTTACTGCACACAGGTACAGTGTGCATCCTGTATCAGGACGCCCAACACCCTCTCCAGCCCTTCCCTTCCTGCCCTTCCCCAGAGTCCTTTGCTTTTATCCAACCCTCTTCCACATACTGTTGTACTATTTGATTCAAGGCATTCCCACTCGAGGAGATTTGATCAGGAGAAATGGATACACATCACACAAATTTGGTAGTTGTGTGATAGTCAATGATAACAATTCTTTTATGTGATATAATTCAGAATGGACTCTGAAATTTGCATTACATAAAAAAAAGATCACCAAATGGTTACATGTCTGAATTAGATTTTGTCTAGGGCTTTGGAGTTTTTATGTCAGATCTCAGTGATGACAAGTTCCTTTCATTCTACTTTGGACTCCTCTCTTCATGTGATTTGACAGAAGCAGAGCATCACGTAGCACTGGGAACCACACTCCCTGTTAGTGTGCGCTAGTGGTTTTCCTTCTAAGAAAGTCAGTAGACAGTGCAAAGAATAAGAGGGATTTTTTTTTTTCATTTGAAGGCAACTTTCTGATGTTACTGTTACACTGAGATTCCTACTCTCCTCTCTCTCCTGTCACCCCAGCCCTGCACATTCTCAGGGCTTCTCAGTGTGCATATTCCCCTGTAAGCCAGCTGGGTTTGGGCCTGGAAAAAAAAACTTATGGGCTTGTATGAGGTTATAAAACCTGACTTGGAAATCCACAGCTCCTTATAAACACACTTTTTTTTTTTTTTTTTTTTAATAAATGTACTGTTTAGAAGAAGATGGTTACTAAGCAACCTGGTTTAAATTATAATGAGTAATGGGAAGAAATTCTTCCCTTAGGTCTGTTTTCACTTAGGTGAAGAAGGTGTGGCTTCTCCTTTTTTCCTCCTCCTCCTCCTCCTCTTCCTCCTTCTTTTCCTTTTTTTGAGGGGGGAGGGGAAGGCTGTGTTGGTTTTTGAATCTATTTTTCCTTCTTTCTTTTTAATGCATGTATTCTGTGAATCTGTTAAACACATAGTACTGGGCAAGGTGGGCCCTGGAGTTAAGTAGAAATGAATTTTCCCTCAGTCTGAACCCTTAAAAAGTTAAGAGTATGTGGAGGCAGGGAAAGGATGTCTCCAGGATCTTTTGGGACAGCTCCAGAAATCTACCCACATTGCTGAATTGCAAAGAGGAAATTTAATATACATGTAGAAGTCCAAGACTGCAAATGCTTATGAACCTTGTGAGGGCTGAAGCCAGAGCTTGAGGGACAGAAGGAACCAAGGGCGACTTCTCTTGCCTGTTGTCGGGCTTTATATTTCTCTCTGCTCATTTGCTTCACCATTTTACTTTTCTAATTCTTTTTTGAAATTCTCTATGAAAATTATTGGGAGGGCCAGGCAGTGGAGCACTTAATTAAGTACACATACTACTAAGTTCAGTGACCCAGGTTTGAGCTCTGCTCGGTGGTGGGGGGTGGGCCTGAGCCTCTGTTCAAGCGGTGAAGCAGGTTTGCAGGTATCTATCTTTCTTTTTCCTCTATATCTCTTTTTCCTCTCTCTCAAGTTCTCTTTGTCCTATCTAATACAAAATATTAGGGGGGAAATGGAAAACATGCCCTCCAGGAGCAGTGGATTCAGTGTTGGCACTGAGCTCCAGTGATAACCCTGGTGACAATACAAAATAAATAAATAAATAATAGTAATAAATTAAAAAGTCAACAAAGTGCTAAATCTAAATCTTTTTTTAACTTTCATGATAATGTGCATAAAACTATCATTTTAGTTATCATTCATGTTAAGGTATTAAATGTGGACATGTTCATTATATTCAAAATGCTATGTAATCATCATATATTTGTTTAGTTATTAACAAACAGAAAGTCCATACTCAGCTCTGGCTTATAGTGGCACTAAGTGGTCGGTCTTTGTTCCCCTCTTCTCCAAAACTCTGTCAGTCACAAATCTGTTTCTTGCCTCTACAGATTTATCTATTTCATTTTTGCTTGCTTGTTTGTTTTTGTTACCAGGGCTTTGCTGGGACTTTGCACCTATATGATTTCATCACCGCTACTGGTGGGTTTTCAAAGACTGTCTACTCTTTTTTTCTTTTTCAGGTAAAGGATGAGAGACAAAGAGGGAGAGAGATAGAGAGTAAGGGGAGTTACCACAGCATTGTTATACTATGAGGAAAGCTTGTCCTTTGCATGGTGCCCCCATGTAGTGGCTGGGGTTTGAACCTAAGTCATTCATTGTTCATGGTAAAGTGTATACTCCACTAGGTAGGCCATCTTCTGATTATTATTTGGATATGGATATTTTATATAAATGGAATCCCATATGTGGCCTTTGGTTGTGTTTCATTTTTAGACCACATCACTACTCAGCTCTGACTTATAGTGGCACTGGGGACTGACCTTGGGACCCCAAAGCCTCAGGTATGAAAGAGCTTTGCATAGCCATTATGCTGTCTCCCCAGCTCAATGTGGCCTTTTATGTTTGACGTTTTCCCCTTAGCTAATTGGTGTCAAGTTTCATCCATGTTGTAGCATGTGTCAAAATACAGTGTTCTTTTATATAATAATGAATGATGTTTCTTTGTATAGATGTACTGCATAGTGTTTAGGTTTCCATTAGTGGATATTTGGATATTTTAATGTATTTACTCACAATGTCCTATAATAATGTACAGTGTTCGTTTGTACAACGTGGAATTGCTGGTTCACATTGCTTGTTTTTTTAGACACTGCCAAATGTTTTCTTTTTCATAGGAAGTGCATTATTTTATACTAGTATTGGCTATGCATAATAGTTTTGATTTCTCCATGTGCTTCCCAAGCCTTTTTAACCACCTTCCTTCCTTCCTCTCTCCCTCCCTTCATTCCTTCCCTCCCTCCCTCTCTCCCTCCTTCCTTCCTTCCTTCCTTCCTTCCTTCCTTCCTTTTTCCCTTCCTTCCTTCCTTCCTTCCTTCCTTTTCTTTCTTCCTTTCTTTCTTCCTTTCTTTCTTTCTTTCTTTCTTTCTTTCTTTCTTTCTTTCTTTCTTTCTTTCTTTCAGATACAGAGATGCAGAGAGAGTGAAAGAAGCCACCACAAGCAAGTTTCCTCTCCTGAGTTGGAGGCTGGACTTGAAACTGGGTCATTCCCATGGTAAAGCAGCATACTCTCCAAGTGAATCATTTCTCTGGCATCTTTCCTTTCCTTCTTTGTTGTGGACATTCTAAGCAGTATGCGGTAATATCTCACTTTGGCTTTGCTTTTTCCCAAATGACTAATAATTCTGAACTTCTTGTTGTGTGTTCCTGGTTGTTTGTATATCTTTTGTGGAGAAAAGTCTAATCAAACACTTTGCCTGCTTTGCAGTTGGACAGCTTGTCTTTCTGCTTTATGTTATAAGTTTTTTTACAAACTATGCGTAGTACATCTTTATATAATATATATGGTTCATAACCATTTTTCTATCCTCTGTGTGTGCTTTTTTTCTTTTTTTTAAACTCTCTTGATAATATCCTTCAGTTCTATATATCAAGAACCCAAAGAAACACTTCTGCTCCTCTAATTCTGGTGCTAGGGGAGAAAATGGCCGTAACTAGAGGCAAACACCCACCTGTGCCCAGTCAGCTCTACCTACTCTCATGGCTCATGTAGCACGTGTAAGGCAACTGGGTCCACTTCTATTAGTAGGAGAGTAAGTTCCCCAAAAAGAAGTCACAAATGTATGAATACTAAGAGATATGATGGAAAATTGTCATGATTGGGGACCAGGTGGTGGCACACTCAGTGAAGTGCACATAGTACTAAGTGCAAGGATATGTGCAAGGACCCAGGTTTGAGCCCTTGCTCCCTACCTGCAGTGGAGATGCTTCACATCTCCCTCTCTGTCTCTTCCTCCCTTCTCAATCTCTCTCTGTTCTATCAAGTAAAATAATGGGGGGGGGGTGAGGAAAAAAATGGCAGGTGAGATTTGGGGTCTTCATGTTACAAGAAACTAGGAAGCCTATTTTAGATATATTCCAAAGGGCCCATGACTTTAGTAATTTTTTTCTTGAGCCTGAGAGCTAACTTGCAGGTAGGCTAAAAGTATTGCCTGGGGAGATTGTGTCAGAGTTATAAATAGGACTAGAAAGCTGGGTTAGGGTAGAGACTAGCTCCCAAATATGGGGAAAGTGTATAAATACTGTTAACTGTAATCCCCATCGATGTCTGACCTATGCCTTTCCATAGTTAGCACAGGAGCCTTTGCATCCTTGTTGCTCTTAACTCATATTCCGTGCTCACAGCTGGAAACATTCTAGGCTGCACTCTTTTCAGGACCCATTCTCTTTGAGTGTCAAAGTATGTTGACTCTGCCTCTCTTTGGAGAGTGGAGCACTTTCTACCGTTGTTGTTCTATATTGAGGGCAAGGTCCTGTAGAGGCCCACAAGAAAGTTTTTGATGTTCCTGTTGGAGATGACCAGTGATGGTGGAGAGAGGGATCTGTTAGAGATCTAGACCCATAATTTCTATGTGGGAATCCCAGGATTTCCTGACTAGGGCCCCAGAAGATGGGTGGCCTGGTAATAACTAAAAGGACCATCATTAAAAAGTGCCATTCTCTTATTCTTATTCAGATTTTGTAGTCCTTACTTTATGTGACAGGGCTAGGCTTAAGGTGCTTGAGGGAAGTGAAATGGGAAGTAGGTGAGGAGGGTGTCTAGGTCTAAGTAGAAACTATTTGATTGTGGTCCAGGAGGTGGTGCAGTGGCTAAGGCACTAGACTCTCAAGCATGAGGTCCTGAGTTCAATCCCTGGCAGCACATGTACCAGAGTGATGTCTGGTTCTTTCTCTCTCTCCCCTATCTTTCTCATAAATAAATAAACAAAATCTTTAAATAAAAAAAAAAAAAAGAAACTATTTGATTAAGTACCTTATGGAGTCTTTTTTTTTAAGGTCTTTCTACTTGCTTGCTGCTTTTTTATTGAGTAACTGTAGACTATTGCACACTTTTATTTTAAGGCAGACATTTCCCCCTAACTTATGCATGCACGTGCACGTGTGTCCATCTCATGTATTCTGGTCTATATCTAGGTTCTATAACTCTGC
Source organism: Erinaceus europaeus (assembly GCF_950295315.1). NCBI lineage: Eukaryota > Metazoa > Chordata > Mammalia > Eulipotyphla > Erinaceidae > Erinaceus > Erinaceus europaeus. Next base: position 34,972,765 of record NC_080168.1, read on the forward strand.
CAGGAGGTATACCACCCAAAATGGAACTCAGAAGTCCTGTGAGCTAGGGAAGATTTCACCTGAGTATGGGAGCTAGAAAGTTGATATCCTAGACCTGGCATTTCTGGATACAGTTCAAAATGAAACATGTCAAGGTGGTCCTTGTTGCCTTGATTTGGTTGAAATCAGCAAATGTAGTATCAAATGGTCTGGATCAAAATAAGCATGAAGGAAATTGAGCAAAGCCACAGAAGTTCCATACAAGATCTTACCATGATTTATGTCATTTACTGCTATGTACAAATAACTATACCTTACATACAGCTAAGACCAGTTGCTTCTGGTCTAACTTGTGTAAGATTATAGGTGATTTAATATTAAAAAATAGAAAGAAAGGAAAAGTTATTATTAAAAATGCATTAAGAATTTGAGCCCAGTGTTGAAATTCAATCAGTTTACTAATTTGAAATCTTTAGCACTTAAACTGAAAGAATATATACTTATGTGTAGACCTATTTTCATAGCAGCACAATTTGTAAAGGCCAAAACCTGGAAGCAACCCAGGTCTCCAACAACAGGTGAATAGTTGAGCAAGTTGTAGTCTATATACACAATGGAATATTACTCAGCTATTAAGAATAATGAATTCACCTTCTCTGACCAATCTTGGATGGAGCTCGAAGGAATTATGTTAGGTGAGGTAAGTCAGAAAGAGACAGATGAGTATGGGATGATCCTACTCACAAACAGAAGTTGAGAAGAACAGAAAGGGAAATGCAAAGCAGAAGTTGACTGAGTTTGGAGTATTGCACCAAAACTCAATGGGTAGGAGGATAGATTTTCAGCTCCATTGTAGGGAGCTAAGGATAGGGATATAGACCCTGGATAGCAGGAATGGTGTTAATATATAATCCTATTAATTTATAATCTTAGAATTTATTTATTCAATATGGGAGGGAAAAATAGATTGATGGTCTCGAGCTTCTTAATGTATAGACTTCAGTTCTGAGTATATATTCCTTCATTCTAAGCACTTAGGGCTTCAAACTAGTAAACTGATTGAATGTCAATACTGGGCGCAAATTGGTACCTAGTATCCTAATGCCAAAATAGCTCTTGCTTTATATTGCTAGTGACTCATTCATACCAGTTCTTTCAACCTTGTCTCTCTGACTAGACTCTGAGAGAGCCCAGTGATAGTTTCACTACCTGAAATAGTGTTTTCCACATGGAATAAGTGCTCAATAAAATGTGTTTATTTGGTGTGAATACTAAATTCTAACAGCGATTGGAATAACTTTGTAAACAGCTCATGGGCGTGCTTCTTTAAGCTCTTTTGTTCTGTGTCATTAGTTTTTCTATATGTGTCCTGCATGAAATAGTTCTTGTGTTAGCATAGATGGGAACATGTTTATTTGCAGCATAATTTTTTTCAATAAGTTCACTCATTACCATTAATGATTTTGCTCCTAAGATTGTGGAGAGAGATGACAATGAGTATCAATGCTTTTTCAAAAAGAAAACAACATTTTCAATCTAAAATATCATTAGCAATGCTATGATCAAAGTAAAATTTGTAACTGCTGGGAGAGGTCTAAGATAACAAATGGAGAATTTGTCTAAAATAATTGCAGGAGAAAGATTATTATTACCTGCCTTGTGAGTGAAACAAAAGAAATTATAATTGTTCTTGAGGTAGATAGAATTTGTGTGCATCTGGAAATTAATGATATTATAAGATATAATTGTAGAGTGTCTTAATTTCACCACATAATTATCTTCTTACAGCAATATGGTATATTAGCATGGTAAAAATTCAATCTATGGAGTTCAAAACAGACAAGAGATTTATTAAGGTTTTTTTTTTTTCCCTGTGTGAGAAGTTGAACAATCAGAGAACAAAGCACACACACATAAAAGCTCTTGTTACAGATCAAAAAGCTCAAGAAAACAGAAATCAATCATGAATGCCATGAAAAATTACTGTTTTGCTTTCACATTTATCTCTTCTACTTATCTACCATTTACATGGTTATTTGGGTTCAGTTGTAAATATTCTCTAGAAAACAATGAGAGAGATAAAAATAAATACATAGGGATCTGAAGAGAAATATGCCAATATTCCTATCCTACTGGCACTGGCTATCCAATCAAGAGTTTTGAGATATTTGGGGGTCCCCATTTCCCCTCTTTGGGGATGGACATCAAATAGGACAGTCCTTTATTAGTCATAAAGATTGATTCCAGTTATATATATTTCAAGGTTTGGAGTCAGTTACTAAGAAGAGCACTGGGCAAGGAGTCAACAGGCCTAAGTACAACTTTGTAACTAAGTAGTGTGGGAGATTTGGCAAATTTCACCATGTCTCATCTCAATCACTAGCCTCAATGTTCAGTAGCTTCCTGGAGTACTGGGTTGAAGAGGATTCTGTAGCTGTTGATGGAAACATTGCAAGATAGAAAAAAATCTGTGAGTTTCCACAGTATCTGCTTTGAGCATAACAGATAGCAGCCAACTCTGTGCCATATCATTGTCAATTCTAAGACTCTGTGACTTGGGGGCTGCCTCGGAAAAGAGCAGCTCGTGCATCTGAAAAGGCTTGCTTCTGATTCGCAGGTCTACAGTTTTCAGGATGTGTATGTGACTGCTTTGTGAGCTCTGGCTCTTCTCAACAGCCTCTCTCCTTTGCTGATCCAAGGTTGAGAAACCAGTTGCTATTTCTCAGAGTCTGTAGTTTTTAGCACCTCATGGGAACATGCACTGCAGGGTGTTTTAAATGTAATCCTTCTGCCAGCCTTGTTTCAGTAATTTTGCTAAAGATAACTACCATAGTTTTCACAGTCTTTATTTGTTTATTTTTTTATAACAGTAAATAAAGTTGTTGGCACATGTGTAAAATTTCTGTTTTATGCAAAAACTGTCACCCCCAACCTAGGTCCTCCTCCCACAAAGTATATATATATTTACCGCCAGCATTATTGCTGGGGCTTGATGCCTGCACTACAAATCCACTGCTCCTGTGGCCATTTCTATTTATTTATTTACTTATTTTTGGATAGGATAGAGAAAAATTGAGAGGGGAGGAGAAGATAGGAAGTGAGTGAGAAAAAAAAACCCCTGCAGACCTGCCTCACCATTTGTGAACTGTCCCCCCAACCGCCCACAGGTGTGTCTACCCGCCTCCCTGACCCCTGGGGTCCTGGAGTAGTTCAGCATGAGAGGGCAAAGTGTGCAGAGAGACAAGACAGTCAGCTCTGGCAAAAGCCTCAGAGGACAATTTGTTTATTGAAAGAAAAAGCAGGTAGATATAGGCCATAACTTGGGAGGAAGGTTTGGGGTATTCATTAACCCAAATACAGAGCAACACAATGCAAAGTTACATTTTTACCAACAGACTGTTTGATCATAAGCTTTACAATGTACATTTTTCTGGAGGTAAATTTCAGGCACTTTAGGGCAGCAGAAGAGAGGAAAAGCTGAGCAATGTTTTCTGGGGGTTTACAGTTAACACAGTAATCCATGGCTTTTAATCCAAGAATGAAAGGTGTGGGGGGAGATGGCATGTACAGGAAGGCACCCATGTTCAGGGTTCCAGCCATCATAAACTCCAGAGACCGGAGGAACTAGCCCTTCTCTAGACCTGAAGGGAGAATTGGGGGTTAACCCACTCGGATCTCATGGAAACAATGGCCTGGACTTTCTGGGACAGTGGGCCTATTCTCCAACACAGGTGGGGAGCTGGGGGCTTGAATGGGATCCTTGCATGGGTCCTTGTGCTTCATACTATGTGAGCTTAACCCATTACACCACTGCCCAACCCCAAAATATTTTTTTAAAATCTAGTTCATGTATTTCAGTTCTTTGTAGTGAAGATGTGAGCAAAACCATACAGCAATTGTCTTCCAGAGAAATACAGGTCACTTGCTAATAGATATAAACTTGCAATAAGAGTTCTTGAACTCAGTCACCAGATTAAAGAATCTCAAGATATTATATATGGTATGAAGGATGAGAAAAACAAACAAGCAAAAAGCTGAAGAAAGTTTAAGAAGTACTAGAGAGATACTAGCATTATTTAATAAGAAATGCATGGAAATATATTATACATAAAAGTGTTATACATGGGGCCTGGTGTTAGCACACAAGGACCCGGGTTCAAGCCCCTGGTCCCCACCTGCAGGGGGAAAGCTTCACAACTGGTGAAGCAGGCCTGTAGGTGTCTCTCTGTCTCTCTCCCTCTCTATTTCCCCTCCCCTCTCAATTTCTTTCAGTCTCTATCCAATAATAAAATTTTAAAAAGTATTATACATATAACTTACATGTAAATATATATGAATACATCTAAGAGAGTCTTTCTTAAACTTCTTGTCTTACCATTATTATCTTGAACATTCTCCATCCGTTTCTTATTTTACTTTTCTACTTTGTTAGGTATCTTAGTTGTCCTATATTTCTATGACTTGTGTTTCTGGGTCTGATTCACTTGTTGAGAGTTAAATGTTTCTTATTTCCTTTCTCTGTGATACTCCTTTCAGTAGCTCGTGTGAGGAAATCCTGGTAATGACAAATTCTTTTCATTTTTCTGTCTTGTATTGTTTTGATTACTCCTTCATATTTGAATGATAATCTTATAGGGCAAAGATGAGTGACTGGCAGTTGTTGTCTTTTAAATTATTGAATATACCACTCCTGGCCTTCATGGTACTGCAGAAAATTTTGACACAAGTCTAACTATAGTGCCTCTATAAGTCACTTTCTTCTATTCCATGACAGCTTGTAAATCTTTTCTTTTTTAAAAATAATTTTATTTATTTATTATTGGATAGAGACAGAGAGAAATTAAGAGGTAATGGGGAGATAGAAAGGGAGAAAGACAAAGAGACACCTGCAGCCCTACACCACCATTCATGACGATTCCCTCCCTGCAGGTGAGGACCAGGGGCTTGAACCTGGGTCCTTATGTACGACAGTGTCTGAACTTAACCAGGTGCACTACCTTCTACCCCTCTAAATCTTTTCTTTATCCTTGACTTTTAATAATTTCACTGTGATGTGTCTTACTATAGGCCTATTTGGGTTAAGGAATTTGAGAGTTTTCTCTGCTTCCTGAACATCTACATCCTGACCAAATCCCAGATTTAGAAAAATTTCTATTATTTCTTCAAATATAGTTTCTTTTCTCTTCTTTCCCTCCTCTTCTTCTGAGACCCCTATAATTCTGATATTTGCTTTTCTAACAGAACCTTTAATCTCTTGAAGAGTTGCCTCATTCTTCTTAAACTATTTCTTCCCCCTTCTCTTTTGAAGTTAAATGGTTTGGTCATTTTGTCTTCTATTTCTGATGTTCACTCTTTCACATGACTAAGTATACTTCCTTGAAATTTATTTGAGACTGGAGTGTATTCAAAATGTCTTTCACGCACAGTAGCTCTGCTCTTACATTTTCCATTTTCCTATCCAGGGAGTCTTTGAGATCATGTATTTCTTTCTTAATCCATTTATCTAAGTTGAGGGCTTTGTATTCCCACAGATTTTCTGACAATGTAATTCCTAAATTCTTTCACTTCTATAATTGCATCATTAAGTGTCTGGTCATCTTGATTTTCCAATATTGGGATTGTTCCACTCTTACCCATCAGTTATGGTTTTTACTTTTGGTCTGCGCGTAGTTCTGGGTTCTGTTTTGTATGTGAGTTGTGAAGGGAGAAGCAGAGGACTTTTGAATAAGTGATGTATTGTGGTGCCTTATGCCCCTTAACTAACTAAACGGCCTGTTGAACTGGCCATGAACTTTCAGCAGCACCAAATGAATTATTCCAAGGACCCTGCCCCCGTACAGATTTTGCTTGACTTGTAGAAACATCTTACAAAAAAGAAAATGGCACTAGTAAGAACGTTAGGGAAAACAGAACTGATACGAGTTTCAGATATTTTCCCGTGTTCAATTAAAACATTCATATATATTTTAAATATTTATATACTTATTCCTTTTTGTTGCCCTTGTTTTATTGTTGTAATTACTATTATTGTTGCCATTGTCATTGTTAGATAGGACAGAGAGAAATGGAGAAAGGAGGGGAAGACAGAGAGGGGGAGAGGAAGATAGATACCTGCAGACTTGCTTCACAGCTTGTGAAGCGACTCCCCTGCAGGTGGGGAACCAGGGGCTCGAACCGGTATCCTTAAGTCACTGGCACGTGTTCTTCATGTCACCTGTGCTTAAACTGCTGTGCTACCGCCTGACTCCCAAACGTCCATATTTTTAAGCCCACACTCCACTCAGAGTCGTAGGCAGAGTCTGTTTACATGTATTGAAATAAATTCTTGCATTTTCCTAAATCTTTAATTTAGGGAGGTAGGGAGGCAGATTCTAGATCTCCTTGTTTTCTTCCCGAACTTTTCTGAGAGCTCAATCACCACGGATGACAACAATTTGATTTTTCTGTTGCCACAAGGTTACAATGTTCAGTTCTTTAGGCCTGCCAAATGAATTCCTAGGTTTTATTCAGGGGGCTTTATTCTCTACTGCTCTAAATATCAGTCCTTTTTGGGGGTTGGGATTGTATTGCTATGTGGAAAACTGGGAAATATTATGCATGTACAAACTATTGTATTTATTGTTGACTGTAAAATATTAATCCCTTAAAAAAGAAAAACAGTAAAAATAAATAAATCTGCCATATGGATCTGAAGTGACTGCACTGCAATGCAGTGCTGACTTTTTGTTTGAGTTCTTCTCTCCCTCTCCTCCTCTTCCCACTCTGCACATACCAGAAATCCCAGTTGTTTTCTGATGAAATTCACTGAGTTATTTTGTTGTAGTATTTTTTTTTTTCTGGGGAGAGTCATTTTCTTGAAACTAGGTCACCATAATTCTGCCCTGGATCTTTTGATAACAAGGAACAAAGAGAGACTCACTCAGTATCACTTTAGGGAAAAGTCAGGGATTGAGACATGTAATAAGAAATCCTGTTCGGGGTCAAGCAGTGGCACACCTGGTTAAGTACACACACTATAGTGCATAAGGACCCAGGTTCATGCCCCTGGTCCCCACCTGCAGGGGGAAAACTTCACAAGTGGTGAAGCAGGGCTGTGAGTGTCTCTCTGTATCTTTCCCTCTCTATCTCCCTCTCTCCTCTCAATTTCTCTCAATCTCTATCCAATAATGAAGAAATAAATTTTTTAAAAATCCTGCCCAAGGTGAGACCTGAAGGCAATTTGGGTTGCTCAGAGTCTAGAATTTGAAGGGTGACAATGTACAGCTGATGTCCTTTTCTCATTGCTCCTTCCCCTTCCCCTGACCCCAGTCTGTGCTGGATGGTAAACCAACCCAAGAGAGCCACTCTGTGTTCTATCTCAAGCTGGGGTTGGTGAAAAATGATTTTATATTTAGAGTATGACTCAAATCCTCCCAACACACATTTCTCTTTTTACTTTGAATTAGCAAGCCCCTGTGTTTGGTGTTTGTTCCTGCCCTCTATCCAAGGAAAAAAGTTGCCTGCAGGAGCCAGGGGGTGGTGCCCCTGGTTGAGCACATATGTTACAATGTGCAAGGACCCAGGTTCAAGCCCCTGGTCACCACCTGCAAGGGATAGCTTTGCCAGTGGTGAAGCAGTGCTGCAGGTGTCTCTCTGTCTCTCCCTCTCTATCTCCCTCTACTCTTTCGATTTCTGTCTCTATCCAATAAATAAAGATAATAATTTTTTTTAAAAGAGTTGCCTGCAAGCTTGATACTCTGTATGCAATGTTATGTTTATGTTGTCCTCTCTTCTCATACTGAGGGGTTCCTTGAGTTTCAGGTTCCAGAAAACCCATCCTTCACTCTAGACCTGGTCCTTGCTGTCCTGTTTAATGGGCCTGCATCATATTCACTGGCCATTTGGAGGCAGAGGGCACATCTTCATGAGGTGGACTGGTTAACATGAGGAGTGGCAATGGAACTTTGAAGGAAAGGGTAACTTTGGAGGCATTTTATAAGAAAAATCATTCAATTTTAATGACTGACAAAATCAGAAGAATGGGTGGGGTTTGAAGGAAAGTATTTTACCCAATCAAGAATTACTGAGTGGTCATGCTGGTATTGTTGTGGACTGGACCGTGAATGAGACAGAGAACTAGAAATGAGGGCAGGTGAGAGTGTCACTAAAAATGTCAAAGACTGGGCTCACTGGTTTTTCAATAGTCACCACATATAAGCTACATTTTATTTGGATTGTATGTATATTTTAAAAGTTCTTCATTTGCAAATCAATTATAAGGATGTCAAAATATACTCCTGCATCAAAGTAGTATTAGGAATGTTTCCTGGGCTTGCTCAGTTGAGCCTATGTAGAATTACAAAGGTGGAAGAGAGGTTGGAGACCACTGAGGACACACACTCTAAGGACACATAGTGAGTTAGAGAAATACTCATTTCTTGGTCTCATGGTATATTTAATCACAGTAGGCTTCTTTATTCTTATGTTAAGTAGGATAATAAAAAAGGGTTAAATGAGATTCTGCTGTGAAATTTGTATAAACTGAGTTGTTTCTTGTCCCTGTCACAACCCAGTGTTATGTCAAAAGAGACCTTGGTGTGGCAATAAAAAATAATGTGGGGTTTACTGGGTCACCCCAAGCCTAGATTTAAATGTATTATCTGTCATTCTAAAGAGGCCCAGAGTCAAGACTGTAAATGCATGCATGCATGCCATTACTTTCTCCTCATCATTGACCCCCAAGAAAATGATATGAGCCCAGGGACTCATGCATGCAAGTCTTGTGCTCAGTTGTTGAACCACCTCCCTCATAGTCATTTTCAAGAGCCTCTAGTTAAGTCAGGAGCTACAAGTTAATAGAAAGTCTTGACTTGATGATTATTGGTAGGTGACCAAAATGAATAATAATAATTAATTAATAATAGTAATTAGTTCAACTAATTTTTTTAAGTTGAATGAAGAATTGGTGTCTGAAAGGGAAAACATATTTGCTGTCCTACCCTTTCTTCTATTAGGAGGAGAAAATAAGGGAGTCGGAAGGTAGCATAGCAGGTTAAGCGCACATGGTGCAAAGCACAAGGACCAGCATAAGGATCCCGGTTCGAGCCCCCAGCTCCCCACCTGCAGGGGGGGGTCACTTCACAGGTGGTGAAGCAGGTTTGCAGGTGTCTATCTTTCTCTCATCCTCTCTGTCTTCCCCTCCTCTCTCCATTTCTCTCTGTCCTAACACAATGACATCAATAACAACAACAATAATAACTACAGCAATAAAATAGCAAAGGCAACAGAAAGGAATAAATATTTTTTAAAAAAATAAAGGAGGAGAACATAAAGGGTTTAAAGAGAGGGGATGTGTCCATTGTATACCTAAAACCTTTAGCAAGAAAGGTCCAAAAAGGATGACAGAGGACCTTGTGGGGGGTTGTATTGTTACATGGAAAACTGAGAAATGTTATGAATGTACAAACTATTGCATTTGCTGTTGAATTTAAAACATTAATCCCCCAATAAGTAAACTTAAAAAAAAACCTTTAACAGGAAAAATGTGAGGAGTATCTACATTTGTAATGTATAAAAATGAGGCACCTGGTTAAGCGCACACATTACAGTGCAGAAGGATGCAGCTTCAAGCCTCTGGTCCCCACCTGCAGGGGGAAATATTCATGAATAGTGAAACAGGGCTGCAGATATCTCTGTTTCTTTCCCTCTCTCCCTCCCTCCTCTCTCAGTCTCTCTATGTCTCTGTCCATTAATAAATAAATAATAATATTTTAAGAATAACAATAAAAAAAAATTTGTATCATGAAGGAGGTAGTTGTTTTGTATTGTTTTATGATAATAAAGAAAACACAGGGCCAGGTGTTGGTGTACCTGGTTGAGCCATATGTTGCAATGTACAAAGACCCAGATTTGAGCCCCTAGTCCCCACCTTCAGGGGGAAAGCTTTGTGAGTGGTGAAGCAGGCCTGAGGGTGTCTCCCTATTTCTCTCCCTCTCTATCCTCCCATTTCAATTTCCAGCTGTCTCTATCCTATATAAAGATAATATTTTTTAAAAAAAGAAAACACAACTTGCCTTCAATTTTTGAAAATTATAACTCTCACTTATCTGTCATATATGATAGCCATCAGGGTTATCACTGTGGCTTGATGCTGATACTATGAATCCACTGCTACCACTTTCAGAATCCATTTTTTAAAGTATCCTTCAAGTTCTTTTCCACTTGAGTAAAATACCTTTGCATTCAGGTCACATAGTGGAACTCCTCATGGCGCTGATAATCAGCACCAACATTGGCACCTTGGCATTTGACTATTGGCCTTGTTCATTTCTGCAGAAGTGATTGTTGCATGCTTGTATAATCAACTACATTTGCCCTTATTATTTTATAAAGATGAGCAGAAATACAGATACAAAAGTATTGACTCTAGTCTATCAGAATAAAGAGAAGGATATTTTGGAATACTTTTAAAATTTTTTAATTAATTTGATAGGACACAGAGAAATTGATAGGGAAGTAGAGAGAGAGAGAGAGAGAGTCTTATAATACTACTTCGAGACCTATAACACTACTTCTTCTCTAGTGTCCCTTGCAGATAGGGACTGGAAGGTTTGAACCCAGGTCCTTGCACATTGTAATATGTCTGCCCAACAAAGTGTGCCACTACCCAGCCCCAGAGATAAAGATATTGTAATATGATATGATATGATATAACATAATATCCTTCAGAAATGCATTGGACAATTAAACTCTAACATAGGTCACAGATAAGAATAAAACTAAAGAAGGAGACATCATGAGATGACTCAGTGAATAAAAATTCATGCCTTTTTAAAGATTTGATTTATTTTATTTATTTATTCATGTTTTATTTATTTATTATTGAATAGAGATAGAGAGAAACTGAGAGAGAAGGAGAGGGTGATAGAGACACCTGCAGCCCTGCTTCACCATTCACAAAGCTTTCCCCTGCAGATGGGGTCTGGGAACTTGAACCTGGGTCCTTGAGCACTATAATATGTGCTCAATAAAAATTCATGTTTTAGAAGTTATTATGTTTAAAGCCTGTCACCACAAGGGACCACTTTAGACAGCACCATGGAAACTTCAAGAGTGGTGCTATGGTGCTTCTCTTCCCACTCAAAAAAATTAAAGGAATGTACAAACAATAAAATTAGACAGGTAAAGCACTTAGTGGCTTAAGAATTTTAAAAAGTTAGCTAAAACTGTATCTATTAACAATAGAATTATGTCTCTAGAAATCATAAAAAATCAGCGAAAAGGTGCTATACACAATATGTTTAACAAAGTCATAAATTACAAAAATCAATGTAGATAAATTAATAACCTTAGTATAAACAACTAATAGCCATGAAAGGCTATAAAGAGAGAAAAGACTCAATTATTCAATATGATAAAATAAAACTAAAACAAATTGTAAGCATAAAAGCAAGTTATGTCCAAATTACAGATTTTAAAAAATACTATAGATTATTCCTTAGAAACTAAAATATAGACAAATAAAAAATATTATATTCACTGGCCAGGTAGTGGTACACCTGGTTGAGCACATACATTATTTTGCTCAAGAGCCTGGGTTCAAGCACCCTGTCCTCACATGTAGAGGGAAACTACACAAGCAGTGAAGCAGGACTTTCTTTTTCCCTGTCTCCTCCCTCTTGATTTCTCTCTGTATCTATCTAAATAAATAAATCAATAAATAAAACATTTTAAAATAAAAAATCAAAAATACTATATTCTTGGCTAGGAAGCTTCAACATCATGAAGACACAGATTTTTCTTTTTTTCTTTTTTTTTTAATATTCATCTATTTTCCCTTCTGTTGCCCTTGTTTTATTTTTGTTATTATTATTGATATTACCGTTGTTGGATAGGACAGAGAGAAATGGAGAGAGGAGACGAAGGCAGAGAGGGGGAGAGAAAGATAGACACCTGCAGACCCGCTTCACAACCTGTGAAGCAACTCCTCTGAAGGTGGGGAGCAGGGGGCTCGAACCGGGATCCTTACACCGGTCCTTGTGCTTTGCACCACGTGCACTTAACCTGCTGCACTACCACCCAACTCCCCAGTTTTTTTCTTTATTCATTTTGTCAGTGAGGACCTGGGAGCTAGCTCATCCAGTAGAGAGCAAGCTTTGCTGTGTGTGAGACTCTGGGCTTGGCCACTGTCAGCAGATGGGGACACAGGGAAAGCCTCGAGAAAGAGGGGTTCCGTAGATGGTGGGCAGGTCTCTGGGGTCTTGCTTCACTGTCTTTTTCTCTCCTCTTCCGTCACTGTTTAATTTCTGATCTCAGATAAGTGCACATATTCCCATGCTCAAGGACCAGGGTTTGAGGCCTGTCTCACCACCTGCAGGAGGCACACCTCACAAGTGGTGAAGCGGGGTTGCAGGTATCTGTTTTCCTCCCTTTTTATCTCCCCTCCTCTCACAATTTCTCTCTTTCCTGTAAATAAAATAGAAAGAAAAAAATGTCATAAAGAAAGTCTACATGGGCAGGGGCTGGGGATGCAGCATAACGGTTCTGTGAAAAACTCTTAGGGCTGAGGCTCCCAGGTCCCAGGTTCAATCCCTCACAGTACCATAGCTGTGCTCTGGTAAAAAAAAAAAAAAAAAAAAAAGGAAGAAAGAGAGGAGGAAAGAAAGAAAGAGACAAAGAGAAAAAAGAAAGAAAGAAGGAAAGGAAAAACTCTACAAATAGTGATGTAACCAGCGCTGCCTCAATAAAAATAGTTACAAAGATCAGACAAGATAGGACGTGCTGTGGGGGGGGGGGGGAGAATACAGTTCCAAAAAGGATGATAGAGGACCTAGTGGGGGTTGTACTGTTATACAGAAAACTGGGAAATGTTATTCCTGTACAACTATTTTATTTACTGTCGAATGTAAAACATTAATTCCCCAATAAAGAAATTTACAAAAAAGATCAGACGTGTTCAGGGTGGTATGACCATAGATCTTCAATAAAATAAATTGGTAAATTTTATCAGGTTTTCAAGGAATGGATGGGCAATGTTCCTCCCTCTTGTAGACAGAATAATGGTTCCTTCTCTGTTCCGAAGCCCAGTTTAGCTATGCCCTAACCCCTGCAACCTGTGGATATTTTTGTTATATGATGCAATCACGTTGCAGAGGTAATTCAATGAGAAGTTTTTCAATGGGGAGATTTTCCTGACTTACGTAGGTGAATCCACTGTAAATATGAGTATCCTTACAAATGGAAGAAGGTAGGAAAGTCAGTGAGAGAAGCCAGAGTGCTGTGATTGCTGGCAGAAAGAGGGCAATGAATGCAGGAAGCTTCCAGAAGATGGAAAAGACAGTAAGACCCATTCCCTCCTAGAAGCTCCTGAGTGAGTGTGGCCTTATTGACACCTTAATCTCAGCACAGTGAAAGTCATTTAGATTCCTGACCTCTACAGCTGTAAGATAATAAATTTATGTTTTTTTTCAGTCACTGAGTCTGAAGTTGTTATAGGAACAATAAAATCTAACCTATTCCTTGTATCTTTTGACAGACTAGTGTAATCTTAATATCAAAATACAAGACAACATAAGACAGACAGGAAATACTCATTTCAGTTTTGAATGTAGGTGTAAGCGCCCTAAACAAAAGACTGGCAAAGCAAATCTAGCAAATACTGTATATATATATATATATATATATATATATATATATATATATATATGTATGTATATATATATATATTATCAAGTTGTATTTTCCTAGAGATGAGAACATTTTATCAGGGAAGTTATTTAAAGTAATTCAGCATTATAATATATTGAATGAGGCCCACAAGATAATCTTGATACATGAACAAATGCTTTCAATAAAATTTAAAACACATTCATGATTAAAAACTAAACACACTTGGACCATGATGCAGTCACTAGCACCAGATGTCTTCTTTCATTGCAAATATCTATAAAATTAAGTAACATATCTTTGTTATTATTTTCAGATGTCCCTGAGAAGATAGAGTGAGATAAGCCCTGCCATTGCCTGGATATCTGCCAGGAGGCATTTTGCAAACTAAAGTTCAGAGATCGTAAAGTGACTAGGATTTTCAGAGTAGAATTCCACAGAGGAGGGAGCCACACAGAAAAAGGAGCTTAGATTAAAGTTTCTCTGTCCTTTCTTTTTCCAACATGAAGACCCAAAAACTCATCTGCTATATTTTGACCTTTAGGTTCCTGATTATTAACCAATTCTGTTTTATATCTTATTGCTTTTCAGCCACCAAGTTGCAGATGCTACCATGACACCATCCTGACTTCCCTGGACAAAAGACCTCACCAATGTGTCCTGGAACCTCACCTCCCCAGAGCCCTGCCCCACTAGGAAAAGATAGAAATAGGTTGGGGGTGTGGATACACCTGTTAACGTCTATGTCCAGCAGAGAAGTAATTACAGAAGCCAGACATCCCACCTTCTACACCCCATAAAGATCTTTGGTCCATACTCCCAGAGGGATAAAGAATAGGAAAGCTTCCAATGGAGGGAATGGAATGCAGAACTCTGGAGGTGGAAATTACATGGCATTGTACCCCTTATACCACAATCTTGTCGATCATTATTAAATCAATAATATAATTTTTTTAAAAAGTTTCTCTGAATCTTTTCCCCCTCCAATTTAATGAGGAAATGTTGACTGACAGGGTTGTTGTCATGGGGGTATAGTTCCACATGTGCCCAGGATGGATGCTAGAACATCTCCCACTGCACCAGACCACCACCCTCCTCCCATCACAAGGCACTGTACTCCCAATGCCCCTCAAACACCCCCATTCTTGCCTCCCTTCCATTGAGTCTCCAGAGCAAACTGCTCCCATGCAGTGAGATTCCAAAAGGCTGAGCCAAAGAATTCAGTCAGGAGGCATCTGAGTTCCAACCAGCCAGGATGACTAGACCTCCCTAATCCCATCCCATTTGGTAGGTAAATTAAAAGGAGCTCATCTCACCCTACTAGAAAATCTCTATGAGATACATTTTAACACAATTGATGACATCTTAACATTATAAAACAAAGTCATAATTAACTAAAGGTTGCATGTCTCCCCCTACCCAACACTTTAAATGCCCATGCTCAAAATAAATAAATTAAATAAATATTCATACTCAATGGTGTAACATTTATAATGCCCAGTGTCTTATCTACTGAATAAATGAAAAGGTTAAACAAAATGGTACCCTTAACCAGAAAGAAAATCGGTCCATAGACACAGACACAGAAATTATAAGGATAATGAACTTTGTAAGTATGTTCAAGGATTAAAAAAACATAAACATGTTGAAGGCTAAATAGGAAAACTCACTAGTGAAGGAGAAACTATAAATAAGGGCTTGATGGAAATTACAGAATTGAAAAAAGTAGTATCCATCAGAAATTACTGATGGGATAGCATTATCTGTGGATTTGACACTGCTGAAAAAAAAAGTAGTAACTTTAATGACGGGCATGAGAATCTATTCTATTAACAAGAAAAATAACACGATGGAAAATAAAGATGTAGAGGAATAAACAGAGTCTCTGTGACACATGTGACAACATCAGAAGGTAATAAAAGATAAACTAGCTCAAAAGATGTGAAGGGAAATTGTTTTTCTGCAATGATAATAAAATGACAACATATGAAGTGTTATGGGCTGCAGTTATTATCATCCTTAGAGGAAAATGTGTGGCTTATACTTTTATTCAAAAAAGAGAAATCTTTAAAAATAATGATCCACCAAATAAATCACCAACTTAAAAATATAAAAACAAAGTAAATTCACATACATAAGTGAATTACAAAACATAAAGGCAGCGTGGCCAGTGAAGAAACAACTCTCCTGGCCCAGTGTAGGACTTGATCCCTGAGACTCCTAGCTTCATCCTTGTGTAGCATCTATTGTAGTGGTACTCTAGCCTTTCTCTCTCTCTTTCTCTCTCTCTTCTTGTGAAACTTTCTATCTCATATGAAATAAATAAAAATAAATAAAACTTGAAGAAAGGTAAAGATAGAAACAAGGAAAGTGGAGAAGCAACAGAATCAATTCACAAAAAAGGTTGTTTTAACTAGACTGGGGGAAAACCTCAAATTGTCAACATCAAGAATAAATAACTAATAATTACTATAGAGGTTATCAATAGTGATGTAACAGTAAGACGTTACTATAAAAATATCGCAGATAAGTTTAACAAACTATATGAAATTAAAAATTCCTTGAAAGAAAATTAATCACTAAACTCTGTCTCCACTATGTTGATGGAGACTTCAGTGGTACAGTGACTTTCTTCTCTCCCTCTCCCCTTCCTTCTCTCTGTTTCTGACTGAAAATTAAACTGATCTGGAGTGGTGAAGCTCCAGCAATGGCAAAACAGAAGCAGGAGAAACAGCATAATAGTTATGCCAAAGACTTTCATGCCTGAGCTTCTGAGGTCCCAGGTTCATAAGCCACAGCTGAGCAGTGCTCTAGTCTCTCTCTCTCTCTCTGTATCTTACTCTAGTTATCTTTTATTAAAGTAAAAATAAATAAAAAATATTTTTAAATTCACTAAAATGGATATAAGTAGAAATAGTAAATCTCATAACCATCCAATAATAAAGACTATAAGCAACTCACTAGATTTAGTGGATAATACATATCATATTTAATTTGTCATTAATGCACATTCATAAACTCAAATTAAATTGATAAGCTTTTCAAGATGCATACTAGACCATACTTCTTCACTGATGAATTTTACCAAACATTTAAGATAAATTTCATTTTATACTAAAAGGAAGAAAAGACTTTATACCTTGCTTTGAGGCCAGGATTAGCCTAATCCCCAAACCAGGATATATACCTCTCATGAGAATGAATGCAAATATCCTCATAAGGCATTAACAAATTTAATTCTGCAATATGTGAAGAAGAAAATGCTTCATTACCAAGTTGCTCTGCTTTTGGAAAACATTCCAGAATTAATTAATATAATTTAGGACTGGTGAAATAGCTTCCTTGGCCAACACTGCTTTGCTGTGTGGGCGAACCACGTTCCAGCCCAGCTGACCGTGCATTGATGGAAGGTTTGTTGCTGTGGTCACTTTCACTCTTTCTAAAAAAAAAAAAAAAAACACAACTAACTAATGCACAATTTGACTGATTAATTCCTGTTATCAAATGAATATAATTATGTTAACAAGTCTGAAAAAATTCAACAACCCTTTTTTGATGAAAACCCATAGAAGACTGGGATGAGATAAGGAAAAGGGAGGGGTCAGGAGGGCACGAGCATGCCTGGTTAAGCGCACGGGTTTGATCAGGGGTTGCCTCCTAAGTCTGTCTACCTATCATCTGTCTGTCTACCTATCTACCTCCCCCATCTCTCTCAATTTCTCTCTGTCCTATCCAATAAAATGGAAAAATGGCAGCAAGGAACAGTAGACTCTACAAGGGATCTAAAGTTAATATCACACTTAATGGTGAAAGACTGAAAGACTGAATCTATTTCCCCTAAAACAGTGACTAAGGAAAGGATACTCAAAGCCATTATTTCTATTTGGCATTATACATTTGGCTTCTAGTCTGTGCAATAAAATGAAACTACCAAAGATAAAAGGGTTGTATATTAGACCGCAAATGGTAAATTTTTTTTATTTGTAAACAACTGCATATGCCAATTATATTAACGAGACTATAAAATATGTTTGAAGCTAATAAATGAGCTCAGTTATGTTTGTGATGTGCTTACTATCTATGGTTACATAGTATTACTTCAAAATTTATCAATGAAATGACAAAAATGTATTTTATGCTGAAGTGTGTGAACAGTCCGGACACAGTTTAGTGGAATGTGTCTGCCTAATCTTCAGGTTCAAGACCACCATCAGAATGGAGGTGGGCCTGTGTATCCTCTGATGACACCATGAGAGAGAAGCCAATCACAATTCCACTCATGAGCTGATCCTCATGGATCATGAGGGCTTTAATTCTTCACTAGAATTATTTAGAGACCTCCCTCAGTTCCTCGCCTCACAATCCTTTTTACGGACACACCCAAGCATAACATCAGACTTCTAGCAGAGCAAGATAAAGCCAGCTAGTGGGGTCAAGATGGAACTCACTTTCTAACCTAACCTTGGATGTGACAGCTTGTCTCCTTTCCATATTTTCTTTGTTAAAGGGAAAAAGTAGGTCTAGTCAATGTAGGATGATGGGCATATACAGGATATTAATAATGGAAGAAGGATCACTGTTGTCATTAGATCTTAGACACTATATGCGGCATAGGTGATCGCACGTAACAATTTTTTTCATGGTCAAGAAGTATTTCAAATGGGTCGGATGGTGGTGCACCTGGTTGATTGCACATGTTACAGTGCACAAGGATCCAGTTTCGAGCCACCGGTCTCCAACTGTAAGGGGAATCTTTGTGAGTGGTGAAGCAGGTCTGCAGGTATCTCTCTGTTTCCCTTTCCTTTCTTTCTTACCCTTCCTTCTCTATTTCTGACTATCTTTATCAAATAAATAAAAAAACAATAAAAAATTAAAAAAGAAGTATTTTTAAAACTAAAAACGTAATGCTATGTATATACATATTACCACTAGGGTTATTGCTGGGGCTTAGTGTAACTACATGAATCCACCACTTCTGGTGCCCACTTTTTCATTTCTATTTTATTTAACATGACAGAGAGAAATTGAGAGGGTAGTGGAGAGAGAGAGAAGGAAAGAGACAGAGAGATACCTGCAGACCTGGCTCACTGCTTATGAAGCATGTCCCCTGCAGGACTCAAACCCAGCTCTTTACATATGCTGAACTGTGGTGCTTAACTGGGTGCACCACCACCCAGCCATGCACAAAACATTATATATATATTTGTGAGGGGAAGACAGAAATTGTTAGTGTGACGGAGATCAGATATCTGGGAAGATACGACCTCCCTTAAAATGTTGAAGTCTGGGACAAGGGATAGCTTATCTGGCAGACTACACTTACCCAGGCAGGAGGGAGAGGTGATGAGTTTGAGTCCTTGGCACCACACAGGAGCATTATGTACAGAACCATTGGGAAGCTCCATGAATAGGAGAAAAGAATGGTGGTATCTCTCCTTCCTCTGTCTCTTTCCCACTCTTCCTTTATTTTTTTAATATTTATTTATTCCCTTTTGTTGCCCTTGCTTTTTTATTGTTGTTGTTGTTGTTGGATAGGGCAGAGAGAAATGGAGAGAGGAGGGGAAGACAGAGAGGGGGAGAGAAAGACAGACACCTGCAGACCTCTGCTTCACTGCCTATGAAGCAACTCCTCTGCAGGTGGGGGGCCAGGGGCTCAAACTGGGATCCTTACACTGGTCCTTGTGTTTTGCACCACCTGTGCTTAACCCCGTGCACTACCGCCCAACTACCCCACTCTTCCTTTCTTTTTTTTTTTTTTTCCTCCAGGGTTATTGCTGGGCTTGGTGCCTGCACCATGAATCTACTGCTCCTGGAGGCCATTCTTTCCCCCTTTTGTTGCCCTTGTTGTTGTAACCTCGTTGTGGTTATTATTATTGCCATTGTTGATGTCATTCATTGTTGGATAGGACAGAGAGAAATGAAGAGAGATGGGGAAGACAGAGAAGAGGAGAGAAAGATAGACACCTGCAGACCTGCTCCACCGCCTGTGAGGTGACTCCCCTGCAAGTGGGGAGCCGGGGGGCTCAAACCGGGATCCTTACGTTGGTCCTTGCAATTTGCGCCACATGCGCTTAACCCACTGCGCCACAGTCCAACTTCCCCCCCCACACACACACATCTTCCTTTCTTTTTTTTTTTAAATAATTTATTTCTTTATTGGGGAATTAATGTTTTACATTCAACTGTAAATACAATAGTTCGTACATGCATAACATTCCCCAGATTCCCATTTAACAATACAACCCCCACTATGTCATTCATCATCTTTCATGGACCTGTATTCTCCCCACCCACCCACCCACCCCAGAGTCTTTTACTTTGGTGTAATACTCCAATTCCATTTCAGTTTCGACTTGTGTTTTCTTTTCTAATCTTGTTTTTCAACTTCGGCCTGAGAGTGAGATCATCCCATATTCATCCTTCTGTTTCTGACTTATTTCACTCAACATGATTTTTTCAAGGTCCATCCAAGATTGGCTGAAAACAGTGAAGTCACCATTTTTTACAGCTGAGTAGTATTCCATTGTGTATATATACCACAACTTGCTCAGCCACTCATCTGTTGTTGGACACCTGGGTTGCTTCCAGGTTTGGGCTATTACAAATTGTGCTGCCAAGAACATATGTGTACACAGATCTTTTTGGATGGGTGTGTTGGGTTCCTTAGGATATATCCCCAGGAGGGGAATTGCAGGGTCATAGGGTAGGTCCATTTCTAGCCTTCTAAGAGTTCTCCAGACTGTTCTCCACAGAGGTTGGACCAGTTTACATTCCCACCAGCAGTGCAGGAGGGTTCCTTTGACCCCACACCCTCTCCAGCATTTGCTGCTGTTACCTTTTCTGATGTATGACATTCTCACAGGAGTGAAGTGATATCTCATTGTTGTCTTGATTTGCATTTCTCTGACAATCAGAGACTTGGAGCATTTTTTCATGTGTTTCTTGGCCTTTTGGATCTCTTCTGTGGTGAATATTCTGTCCAAGTCCTCCCCCCATTTTTGGATGGGGTTATTTGTTGTCTTGTTGTTGAGTCTGGCAAGCTCTTTATATATGTTGGTTATTAAACTCTTACAGATAAGAGTATGGCATGTAAAGATCTTCTCCCATTCTGTGAGGGGTCTCTTGGTTTGGGTAGTGGTTTCTTTTGCTGTGAAGAAGCTTTTTAATTTGATGTAGTCCCATAGGTTTATACTTGCTTTAGTCTTCTTTGTAATTGGATTCGTTTCACTGAAGATGTCTTTTTTTTTTTTTTTTTTTTTAGCAACTCCAACTGAAGATGTCTTTAAAATTTATGCGGAAAAGAGTTCTGCCAATATTTTCCTCAAGTATCTGATAGTTTCTGGTCTAACATCCAAGTCCTTGATCCACTTGGAATTTACTTTTGTATTTGGTGAAATACAGTGATTCAGTTTCATTCTTCTACATGTTTCAACCCATTGTTTACAACACCATGTAATAGTCTGGGCCCCTTTGTCAAAGATTAGATGTCCATACGTGTGGGGCCTCATTTCTGGGCTCTCAATTCTATTCCACTGGTCAGTGTGTCTGTTCATGTTCCAGTACCAAGCAGTTTTTGAAGACAATGGCCCTATAATACAGTTTGAGATCTGGGAGTGTGATACCTCCAGTTCTGTTCTTTTTTCTCAAGATTGTTTTGGCAATTCTAGGTCTTTTCTGGTTCCAGATAAACATTTGTAGCATTTTTCTATTCTCCTAAAAAATGTGCTTGGGATCTTGATGGGGATAGCATTAAATTTGTAGATGGCTCTGGGTAATATATTCATTTTGATGATGTTAATTCTTCCAACCCATGAACATAGAATATTTTTCCACTTCTTTGTGTCTTTTTCAATTTCTTTGAGGAGTGACTCATAATTTTCAGTATACAAGTCTTTCACTTCTTTGGTTAGGTTTACTCCTAGATATTTTATTGTTTTTGTTGCTATAGAAAAAGGAACTGATTTCTGGATTTCAATTTCTTCTAACTTAGTGTTTGCATAGAGGAATGCCACTGACTTTTGAATGTTAATTTTATAGCCTGACACATTACTGTATTGCCTGATGATTTCCAAAAGCTTCTTGCTGGATTCCTTAGGTTTTTCCATGTATACTATCATGTCATCTGCAAATAGAGAGAGTTTGACTTCTTCTCTTCCAATCTGTATGCCTTGAATTCCTTGCTCCTGCCTGATTGCTATGGCAAGAACTTCCAACACTATGTTGAATAGTAATGGTGATAGTGGGCAGCCCTGTCTAGTACCTGATCTGAGGGGAAATGCTTCCAGTTTTTCACCATTGAGTATGATGTTGGCTGTAGGTTTGCTATATATAGACTCCACTATCTTCAGGAATTTTCCATCTATTCCCATTTTTTGTAGTGTTTTGATCATAAAGGGATGTTGTATTTTGTCAAAGGCTTTCTCTGCATCTATTGATATGACCATATGGTTTTTGGTCTTGCTTTTGTTGATGTGGTGGATCACATTGATTGATTTACATATATTAAACCAACCTTGCATGCCTGGGATAAACCCCACTTGGTCATGATGAACAATCTTTTTGATATACTGCTGTATCCGGTTGGCTAGGATTTTGTTCAACATTTTTGCATCTATGTTCATCAGAGATATTGGTCTGTAGTTTTCTTTTTCAGTTGTGTCCCTGTCTGCTTTTGGTATCAGGGTGATGTTGGCTTCATAGAAGCTGGAAGGGAGTATTCCAGTGTCTTCAATCTTCTGGAAGACTTTTAAAAGTAGAGGTATTAGTTCTTCTTTGAAAGTTTTGTAGAATTCATTTGTAAAACCATCTGGTCCAGGACTTTTAGTTTGGGGAAGATTTTTGATAACTGTTTCAATTAGATTTTTGATAACTGTTTCATTAGCTGTGACGGGCCTGTTCATGTTATCCACTTCCTCTTTACTTAGTTTTGGAAGTTGGTAGGTATCTAGGAAATCATTCATTTCTTCCAGGTTCTCTAGCTTGGTGGCATATAGTTGTTCATAGAAGCCTCGCATGATATGTTGAATTTCTGCAGTGTCTGTTGTGCCTGCTCTGATACTGTTTTAGCTTGTTCAGCTAGTTGCCTTCTTAGCTCAGTGATTTCAGCTTTCAGCTCTCTAATAACCATGAGATAATTAGAATTTTCTTCCATATTCTCATTTGTTGTTCCTGCATTTCTGATTACAATTTTTTCAAATTCTTTACTCACTCCTGTTATTATTTCCTTAGCTAATGTTTGGATGTTGAACTCGTTGTTTTGTGCTTCACCCTCTGGAGGAATTTTAGCTGGACTCTTGTCCTGGTTCGAGTCTCCAATATTTTTTCTTGTTGTTTTAACCATTTTATATATTATGTTATGAGTTCCCTTTATCAGTACTTTTCAAATTATTGATCACTATTGCCTGGATTGACTTGTGTCTAAGTAATTTAATTAAAGGGTTTACCGTGGTGAAAGTTAACAGTTTTTTCAATCCTTGAGTTGGAGCTCAGTGGTGTAAAAGCCTCTTTTTTTTCTTCCCTGTAGGCTATGGGAGCCTGAGGGATTTTAAACTATCAATAGGCTTCTTAGCTTAATCACTGACTCCTGACCAAGAGATAAAGCAGGGTGTGGCAGAGATAATCCAGTGGTTATGCAAAGAGACTTTCACAGCCCCTCAGCTATGCCACCGAGGTATAGGTCTTCTCCTGAGTTTCCCGGTTAGATCTCTGTCCCCTGGTGTCCCTCCCTGTTGCTGCTCCAGATTCTGAGGGTAGTAGCAATGGAGACTCAGAGTTGCACTTGGTGAGTCTCTGGGGAGTCCTTTCCTCCCTTCAGCTGTCCCCTTGTTGTGGAGCAGACTGGAGGTGGTGTCTCCACTGATAAACTGTTGAACTGTTAGCAGTCACTTAATCTCTCCTTAGGCCCCTCTCTCCTCTCTGTCACCAGCCACGCATGTTTGTACTCATGGGTGATTTACTGGGTTCCTGTGGTCATTCTAGTCCTGTCTTGTTTCGGTCCGGGTGGTCTCCTTTGGTATTCCTAGTTTATCCGGGAGAGGAGAGGAGAGGAGACACATTTTCCTTTCTATGTGAAATTGAAAGGGGAGAAAAATAGCGGGTGCAGGAGACTCAAAAAATCCCGAGACCTTGGCAGACATTTAAGAAACATTTGTGTGTAATTATTGTAAATCTGATGCTAGTCACTTACTATGAATATCACCCTGAAACCTTTGGGAGAAAACACCTGAGTCAGACCACCTAAATTTTCTTTATGCTTCTGCTGATGATTCAGTTTAGTAACTGGGCTAGCCTATGTCTAGTGACATCCTTTCATTTTACTTGACTGTAACATGGCTATTTTGTCCATCTCCTCTTTCAAATAGTACAGATGAACCCATCCTTCAGCATAGAAGAGCTAGAATTTCCTCCCTTTTTAATCCCTCCCCCCATTACCTTCCAATAACTAGAAAGAAGTTTATTTTGCTTTAATGAGGTCTGTGGGAAATGATTCATGTTTAAGAGCAGCCCTTTTCCTTCACTGAATGACAGCTTTAGCTTCTGAGTGTAAGCTAAAATGTAGAAAAGCCCCATGTGCCTTTCAGAATGTACCTGTGAGCATATGTGCTGTGCTTTCAAAAGTTCCTTTGTTTGTGAATCTATTGTGCACAGATGCAGGAGCAATCTAGACCTTCGGAAGGAGAGAATTACAAGAGAAGTCATCTTCTAATTTTCCAATTGTTTGTTTCCCACTCATTCACATGAGGGAAAATGGTGACAATGAGACAGCATGTGTGTTGTTTCCTCCCTGCTGTGTCTGATTTCAGACTCCCAGTCTGTCATTTATTTTAAAGTAAGACAACAACAAACAGAATAACTGTGGTCCCTTTTCTGTGCCAATGGGAAGGAGGCACTAGTAACTGGGGAGCCTGGCCTTTTAGACCTATTTATCTGAAAGATAAGAACAAGTCCTCAGTCCAGCTGGTGTGCTAATGACATCCACACAAGATTTTTCTTCTACTGTGAAGGGGAAGAAAATATCTGACTTGAAAATCTGTCCTGGTTTATCTCTGTCTTGGGTTCCTTATAGCCAACATGTCTGGGGCCCCAAATGTATCTCTGACTGACTGACATTTTGAGCTTCCATCTTAAAAGAAGTTCAGTAAAGCTCAGAGCTTATTTTGCCAAGCTTGGATGCTCTTTCTTTTTAAGCCCACATACACTTGAAGGGGGATTTAATCCTTGCATTTCTGATTGCTTATACTAAAGAACTATGTTGTGAGAGTGGTTTGATGTCTGTGAGACTATCAGAACAGTTTAATAAAGCTTTGTGAGAAACATTTGCTCTCAAAAAGGGAATCTAGTTTGTACCATGTGTAAATAAACAGCAAATTCCAATAGGCTCTGAGCTTCTAACCTGGAGATTCTGAATGTAGTGCCTACTTAACTAATCGAGCGTTCTGTCAGTTTTATCTGTTTGGGAATGTGCATGAGCTTTTGCTACTGGAATGCTCTTTGTCCTTGTGCAGATGATGAGTGGATTTGTACATTCATTAAAGGTCTGAGGGCCAGAGGGATTGTTCACCAGGCATGGCTCTTGCCTTTCCATACAGAATCCAGGTTGAAGCTCTGGCACTACATGAGAAGACCATGGACCTGGGAGCAACTTGCCTGAGAGAAGTGAAATCATGCATGTGCAAAGACACTGAATTACAGCAGACACTTTTCAGAATTCTTTCTTTACATAGACAGTGAGCACAGGGAATAGTTACTGGACACATGACATTTGTATGAGGAAAACTGGGTTTTATGTTCAAAGAGCCCAAGATCCTGATTGGAATCAGAAAAAAAAAGACTTTTACACAAATTGATTGGGTCAAGTGGTGGCATACCTGGTTGAACACACATGTGCTAGGACCCGGATTCAAGTACACCATCCCACCTGCAGGAGGGAGAATTCGCAAGTGTTGAAACAGTATTGCAGATATCTCTTTTTCTCTTCCTTTTAAAAATTTTTATTAGTGATTTCATATTGATTTACAAGATTATAAGATAATAGAGGTGTAATTCCATACAGTTCCCACTACCAGAGTTCTGTGTCCCATCCCCTCCACTGGAACCTTTTCTGTTGTTTATACCCCTGGGAGTATGGACCACAACTCTTTATGAGGTTCAGAAGGTGGAAGGTCTGGCTTCTGTAATTGCTTCTTCACAGGACATGGGCATTGGCAGGTGAATCTATATGCCCAGCCTGATTCATTTTTTGTGTGTGTTTGTTTGTTTGTTTTCTTTTTTATTTAAGAAAGGATTAATTAACAAAACCATAGGGTAGGAGAGGTACAATTCCACACAATTCCCACCACCCATTCTCAATATCCCACCACCTCCCCTGATAGCTTTCCCACTCTCTATCCCTCTGGAAGCATGGACCCAGAGTCATTGTGGGTTGCAGAAGGTAGAAGGTCTGGCTTCTGTAATTGCTTCCCCGCTGAACATGGGCGTTGACTGGTCGGTCCATACTCCCAGTCTGCCTCTCTCTTTCCCTCGTAGGGTGTGTCTCTGGGGAATCGGAGCTCCAGGACACATTGGTGGGGTCTTCAGTCTAGGGAAGCCTGGCCGGCATCCTGATGACATCTGGAACCTGGTGACTGAAAACAGAGTTAACATACGAAGCCAAACAAATTGTTGAGCAATCATGGACCCAAAGCTTGGAATAGTGGAGAGGAAGTGTTAGGGAGGTACTCACTGCAAACTCTAGTGCACTTCTGCTTTCAGGTATATATTTTGCAGTAATTTATGGATACGTATGAACATATGCTCTCTCTCACAGAAACTGGTGTATATCTAGGCTTTGGGACTTTGTTATAAAGTGAACCACCTGAGATGGAATTAGAGTATACTATGAAAGGAAAGGTCTCACCCGAGTAATGAAGCTGAAGGGTTGTCACTCCACATGTGAAGTCTCTGGACACAGTCTGAGGTGAAGCATGTTGAGGTGGCAATCATTGTGTTGGTTAGGTTGTGATCGGCAGATGCAATATTATTTGATATGGATTGGGAGAGGCATACGGGAAAGTGGGCCCTATCCAAGGGTTCCAGGACTGGGGGAATAGAGGCTCTATAGTGGAGATGTGAGGTTCCTGCTGTCTTAGGGTTCCAAAGACAATCGATAGTTAATGTTATCATCACATTATTTGGTAATTGGGTTAACTTTGAAAAGTCCTTTTGTTATGGTTTGCAGTACAGTACCCAGTATCCTGTATATAGCTGTGCTATTGGTTGCTTCTGATCTACTTGGTCTAGGCTTTTGAAGAGTCTGCATATCAATTACACAGCCTATATATTGAAAAGATTCAGTTTGTGTTTAGAAAAACTTCGAGACATACAATTAATTTTCCCCCTCTCGTATTAAATAACTAGTGATTTATATGACTACATTTTACTAGGAGTGTACATAAATACCATTCCCACCACCAAAAGACTGTGACCCATCCCTCCCAACCCCCACTGTCCCAGGAAGCTGCATGTCTACCCCTCACCACAGGGTTTTTACTTTGGTGCCCTACTTACAATTTGACCAATTTTGTCCTGCTTTTAGTTTCCCTTTCAGATCTTCTTCCTCAACTTCTGTTGATGAGTGGGATCATCCCATACTCATCTTTCTCTTTCTGGCTTAGTTCACTTAACATAATTCCTTCTAGTTGTGTCCAAGATGGGTCAGAGAAGGTGGGTTCATTGTTCTTGATAGCTGCATAGTATTCCATTGTGTATATATACCACAGCTTTCTCAGCCACTAATCTGTTGTTGGGCACCTGGGTTGCTTCCAGGTTTCAGCTATTATGAATTGTGCAGCTATGAACATAGGAGTACATACCTGTTTTGGGTTGGGTGTTATGGAGTCTTAGGGGTATAACCCCAGGAGAGGAATTACTAGATCATATGGAAGGTCCATGTCTAGCCTTCTGAGAGTTTTCCAGACTGCTCTCCACAGAAGCTGTACCAATTTACATTCCCACCAGCAATGTAAAAGGGTTCCTCTGTCCCCACAACCTCTCCAGCATTTGTTGCTGCTGTCCTTTTTGATGTATGTCATTCTTACAGGAGTGAGGTGGTATCTTAGTGTTGTCTTAATTTGCATTTCTCTGACAATCAGTGACCTAGAGTAGTTTTTCATATGTTTGTTAGCCTTTTGGATCTCATCTGTAGTGAATGTTTTGTTCATATCCTCTGCCCATTTTTGGATGGGGTCATTTGCTTTTTTGGTGCTAAGTTTGCTGAGCTCTTTATATATTTTGGTGATTAATTTCTTGTCTGATGTATGGCATGTGAAGATCTTCTCCCATTCTGTGAGGGGTCTCTGTTTGTTTAATAGTTTCTTTGGATGTGCAGAAGCTTTTCAATTTGATGTAGTCCCATTGGTTTGTTTCTGCTATAGTCTTTCTTGCAATTGGGTTTGATTCATCAAAGATGTCCTTGAGGTGTAGGTGGGAAACTATTTTGGCAATGTTTTCCTCTAAGTATTTGATTGTTTCTGGTCTGACATCTAGGTCTTTGATCCATTTGGAGTTGATTTTTGTTTCTGGTGAGATAAAGTGGTTCAATTTCATTCTTCTGCATGTTACAACCCAGTTTTCCCAGCACCATTTATTGAAGAGAGCCTCCTTTTTCCATTTAATCCTTTGGGCCCCCTTATCAAAGATTAGATGTCCATAGGTGTGGGGATTTATTTCTGAGCTTGAAATTCTGTTCCTCTGGTCTGTGTGCCTATTTTTGTTCCAGTACCATGCTGTTTTGATGATGATGGCTTTATAATATAGTTTAAGTTCTGGGAGTGTGATGCCTCCATTTCTGTTTCTTTTCCTTAAGATGGTTTTGGCAATTCTAGGTGTTTTCATGTGCCAGGTAAATGATTGTAGTGTTTGTTCTATTCTCTTAAAGAAGCTTGATGGAACTTTGATGGGTATTGCATTAAATTTGTATATGGCTCTGTGGAGAATATTCATTTTGATGATATTTATCCTTCCAATCCATGAGCATGGGATATCTTTCCATTTCTTGGTATCACTTTCTATTTTCTTGAGTAGCGACTCATAATTTTCAGTATATAAGTCTTTCACTTCTTTGGTCAACTTTATTCCTAGGTATTTGATTGATTTTGTTGAAACAGTAAATGGGAGTGATTTCTGGATGTCTTCTTCTTCAGATTTAGTGTTTGCATAAATAAATGCCACTTATTTTTGTACATTGATTTTGTAGCCTGATACCTTGCTATATTGCCTAATAACTTCCAGTAATTTTCTGCTGGATTCTTTAGGTTTTTCTGTGTATACTATCATATCATCTGCAAATAGTGAGAGCTTGACTTCTTCCCTTCCAATCTGTATTCCTTTGATTCCTTTCTCTTGCCTGATTGCTATGGCAAGAACTTCCAATACTATGTTGAAGAGTAACGGTGACAGTGGACAGCCCTTTCTAGTCCCCGATCTGAGGGGGAATGCTTTCAGCTTCTGTCCATTGAGTATGATGTTGGCTGTAGGTTTGCTATATATATAGACTCCACTATCTTGAGGAATTTCCCATCTATTCCCATTTTTTGTAGAGCTTTGAGCATGAATGGGTGTTGGATCTTGTCAAAGGCTTTCTCTGCATCTATTGAGATAATCATTTGGTTTTTGGATTTGCTTTTATTGATGTGGTGAATGACATTGATTGACTTATGGATGTTGAACCAGCCTTGCATTCCTGGGATGAATCCCACTTGGTCGTGATGAACAATCTTTTTGATATGTTGCTGTATCCGGTTGGGCAAGATCTTGTTTAATATTTTGGCATCTATGTTCATCAGAGATATTGGTCTGTAGTTTTCCTTTTTTGTTCTGTCCCTATCAGCTTTTGGTATCAGGGTGATGTTGGCTTCATAGAAGGTGGAAGAGAGTATTCCTGTTTTTTCAATCTTATGGAAAAGCTTAAGAAGTATGGGTACTAACTGTTTCATGAAAGTTTTGTAGAATTCATTTGTGAAGCCATCTGGTCCAGGACTTTTGTTGTTGGGGAGTTTCTTAATAACAGTTTCAATTTCTTTGTCTGTGATTGGTGCATTGAGATTTTGTAGTTCTTCTTGGTTCAGTTTTGGAAGGGCATATGCTTCTAGGATATTCCATTTCTTCCAGATTCTCTAGCTTGTTGGCATATAGTTCTTTCTAGAAGTTTCTCAGGATTCTCTGGATTTCTGTGGTGTCATTTGTGATATCTCCTCCATTGTTTACAATTCTATTAATTTGAGTCTTCTCTCTTTTTTGTTTGGTGAGTCTGGCTAGGGGTTTGTCAATTTTGTTTAATCCTTCAAAGAACCAATATTTGGCTTCATTGATCTTTTGTATGGTTCTTTTATTTTCGATGTTGTTTATTTCTGCTCTAACTTTAGTGATTTCTGTCCTTCTGGTTGCTTTAGGGTTCCTTTGTTCCTCTTTCTCTAAGACCTTGAGGTGTGCAGTAAAGTCGTTCATTTGAGCTTCTTCTTGGTGTTTAATATGTGATTGTATGGCTGTAAGTTTCCCTCTCAGTACTACTTTAGCTGTGTCCCAGATATTTTGATAGGTTGTGTCTTCATTTCCATTTGTTTCCAAGAACATTTGAGTTTCCTGCTTGAGTGACTCTCTGACCCAGTAGTTCTTAAGGAGTATGTTATTTAGTTTACAAATTCTGTGACTTTTAATAATTTTCTGTTGGTTGTTAAATGTTAGTTTTACTCCACTGTGGTCTGAGAAGATACTTGGGATGATTTCAATGCTCTTGAATGTATTGATGCTGTGTTTGTGGCCTAACATGTGGTCTATCCTTGAGTATATGTTATGTGGATTTGAAAAGAAGGTGTATTCCAGTTTTTTGGGGTGGAGGAGTCTGAAAATGTCCAAGAGGTCTAGTCTGTCAATCTCTTCATTCAATTCTCTTGTATCTTTGTTGGTTCTCTGCTTTGCTGATCTGTCTAGGTTTGAGAGTGGGGTATTGAAGTCTCCCTCTATTATTGTATTAATATTTATGTATTTTTGAAATTCTTTCAGTAAGTGCTTGATGTATTTAGATGGTCCCTCATTGGGTGCATAGATGTTAATAATTGTTAAGTCTTCTTGGCTGATTGATCCTCTAATAATTATGTAATGTCCTTGCCTATCTTTTATTACTTCATTTAATTTAAAATCTATCATTTCTGAGATCAGAATGGCTGTTCCTGCCCTTTTTTGTGGTTCGTTAGCCTGTATGATAGTTTTCCATCCTTTCACTTTAAGTCTGTGTTTATCTTGTTGTGACAGATGGGATTCTTGCAAGCAGCATATGGTTGCATTATATTTTCTGATCCATCCCCCAACTCTGTGCCTTTTGATGGGTGAGTTTAAGCCATTGACCTTTATTGATATTATGGATTTAATATATTGTAGTGCCACTGTTCAAAAAAAAATTTTTTTTTTGTTTGCTCTGATATATTGCCAGTATTATAGTGATATTCTTGGTTATAAGAGGTCTTTTAGAACCTCTTTTGGGGCCAGTTTGGTGATGGTTGCCTCCTTTAACTGTTGTTTGTCTAAGAAGGTTTTGATCCCTCCATCTAGTTTGAATGAAAGTCTCGCAGGATATATTATCCTTGGTTGAAACCCTTTTTCATTCAGGGATCGATAGATATCTTGAAATTCTCTTCTGGATTTTAGAGTTTGAGTGGAGAAGTCTGCAGATAATCCTATGGGTTTTCCCTTGTACGTGACTTTTTGTTTTTCTCTTGCAGCCGTTAGGATCCTTTCTTTATCCTTACTTCTTCTCATTGTGACTATGATGTGTCTTGGTGTCTCCAGGTCTGGGTTGATTCTGTTTGGAACTCTCTGGGCCTCTTGAATCTTGATGTCCTTTCTCTTATTCAGGTCTGGGAAGTTTTCTTCTATTATTTCCTCTAGAATGTTTGCTTCCCCTTACTCTCTTTCTTCCTCTGGCAGACCAATTAGGCGAATGTTACTTCTTTTGAGATCATCCCATATGTCTCTGTTGTTTTTTCAGTGTCTCTCAATCTCTTTTTAAGCTCTTTCACCTCTTTCTTAGTTTTCTCTAACTCATCCTCTGTCTAATTCTGTTTTCTGCTTGTTAGTCTGCTTTCCCTTGCCTCAGCTTCTTTCTTCATTACAGCTATTTCAGCTTTCAGTTCTCTAATTGCCTCAAGATAATCAGTATTTTCCTTGGGGGTCTCAACTATTGTTTCCCTAATACTGCATTCCTTTCCTCCAATGTTGTTTTCATTTCTGTGATTAATAAGTTTATTATTGCTTGCATACTTTTCTTATCTATGGTTACTTCTGGCTTATTTGTAGTTTCTTCTGGGCTCTTGTCTTCATTCATTGGAGTAGCAGTTTTATTTGTTTTTGATCTACCCATTTTTCTGATTTATGTGTTTCTTTTTTTATGCTCTGTTGTTCCTCAGTTGTTGTGTCTTGAGCACAGGCAACACTGTATTAAATACCTTTATGAGAATTGCACTCATCAACCTCAGGAATTACAGTAGCAACTGAAGCAAGTATTGAAGCAGTTTAATCACTACCAGTTAGCCAAACAATTTCTCCAGTCCATGAAAAAATAGTAACCAAATCCCAGTGAAGAAGAAAGAGAAAAGAAAGAAGGGATAGCAAGAATAGACAGTATGCGAATCTACTATCCACTGTATATTCTAGGGGTATCAAGAGGGGAAAGGGAAGTAGAGCAGAGATACACAGATAGAGAGTCCACTCTGAGTCAGATTTCTTCCCCAAAATAATTCACAAATTCAGAAAGGCAAAGAAGAAGGAAGGAAGAAGTGTATGACAAGATAAAAAAAAAAAAAAGAAAAAAAAGGAAAAAGAGACAAGAGAGAAAAGAGAAAAGATAAGAAAAAGAGCTGTGATTAAAGAGCAGTGAAAGGAAAGTTTTTTTTGATTACTTTATTTTTAATTTAATTTAATTTGATTTTTTAAATTATCTTGGAAGATAAGGGAGGGGAGAGTCTGTAGAGGAGGTAGGAGTAAGGAGACAAGTTCCTCCCACAATAGATAAGATGCCCACTACCCTAGCAATGAAAGATACCCTGAGTTAATTCTGATCAACCTAAAGGGGGGGGAAGATATATGCATTTATATAATATTAATAATAAAATAGAACAGGGTAAAAAAAAAAACCCTGTCCCAGATTACCTCAAACCTTGTGATCAGATGCAGCTGATTGTTAAGAAAGAGAAAAAAAAACCTCAGGACTAGACAAGGATAGCTGAAATAGACAGTTATGCAAATCTACTATCCATTGTATATTCTAGGGTTAGCTAAAGGAGGAAGGGAAGTTGAGCAGAGATACTCACAGTGAGAGTCCAACTCTGAGTCAGAATTCTTCCCCAAAATAATTCCCAAATGTGTATCAGTGAATTCAAAAAAGCACACTGTTTGGTGTTGTGGGGGATGGGGCCTGTGGCTTTGGAAGCTGTAGCATTAAGGAAGAAAGGATGACAAGAATGAGAAAAAGAAAAAAAAAGGAAGAGAGAAAAAAGAAAAAGATAAGAAAAAGAACAGTCATAAAAGAGTGAAAGGAAAGAGTTTTTTATTTATTTTTTTTTTATTATTTAATTAGCTGTGTGGGGCGAGGTGGGGGGGGTTGGCTACTTAGAAAGAAAAAAGGCCAGAGGTTTCAGAAGGGTATAGACTTAGAATGAATGATACTCCCTGGTGGGACAGGAATCTACGTAAAGAAAGAGGTTCAGCAGGGGAGCCTGCTAGGAGCTGGTCCCCAGGGAGTGGTTATGGGGGGGGTGCAGGGGGAGGAGGTGTGCTTAATAATTTAAAAGAAAGAAAAAAATTTCCCCTTTTTTTCTACTCTTTTTTTTAACCCAAATTAAGTTATAGTCACCTCCTTGGTGTCATCGCTGGGACCCCTTATTGACTGGCCTACTAAAGGCAGAAAATCCTACTGTTTCCAGAAGATGTGGTCAGAGCTCAGCCACTAGCAGCTTCTCAATCCGCCATCTTCCGGGAACCTCGCCCAGCCTGTTTCTATCTTTCTCTAGTGAGGTAGGGCTCTGGAGAGATGAGATTTTAGGAAGCATTGGTGAGGTCATCCACTCAGGAAATTCAGGATGGAATCATTGTAGTATCTGAAACTTGGAGGATGAAAAGCCATAAGATATAAAGCAGGAGGAAATGTCTAATAAACAGGAACCATAAAGTAAGAATAGAGGAGGTGGAAGTAGGGACCTTAGAGTAGAAGGAAACCAGGAATTCTACTTTAGGAATGTTACTAGGAGCCTATGTCTTAATAAACTTTGCTTGAGCTTTATAGATAACATGGGAGTGGACTAGAAATATTGTCTGAGAAGATGGTGTTAGACTTGGAAGTAAAACTAGGAAGCAGGATCAGGGCAGAGAATTTCTCATAAACTTGAATAAAATATATAAATGCAATTAACTGTCCACAATAATCTAACCTGGGACTTATATCTATTCATATTTAGCACAGAAGCTGTACAACCTCCAAGTCCCTGTCAGACTGAGTCCATAGTCACAGCTGGGAACCCTCTAGGCTGCAATCATTTTAGAGTGAGTCTTCCTTGAGTGGCAGAGTAGGATGACCCAGCCTATCTTCAAAGAGTAGAACTTTGCTACTTCATAGTGAGGGCATGGTCCTGAAGAAGCCTACAGAAGGACTTTTGATGACATTCCCAATGGGTGTGACCTAGCTGAGTTTTGATCTATCTGGCCTAAGTTTGTAGGTAATTTAGGTATTTAAAGACTATATATATAAATACATTTTTAGAGCTACTTAAACAAGTTAAACCCAGTGTCAGCATTTGATCACCTTAAAAATCTGAGACATTAAATACTTAGGTTAAAGAAAATATGTATACTCAGATCTATGATCTAGACAGTTAGAAAATTCAAAGTACTAAATCTATTCCCACCCCCTAAAAAATGCTGAATGTATAATGTACAAGATCATAAGTTAATAGGAGTATAATTTCACACTGTTCCCACCACCATGGGCCTGTGCCCCCACCCCTAGATAATCACTCAAATATTTCCATGGGTTGACTTTTGTTGTTGTTGTTTATTTCCATGTAATTGTGTTCAATTCTATGTATTCCACATGACTGAAAACATTCTGTGGCTGTCCTTTACCTCCATACTTATTCTACTAAGCATAATCTTTTCCAACTCCATCCATTTCATCCCAAAGGACACAATATTATCTTCTCATATTTCTGTGTATTACTCCATTGAGTATATGTCCCATATCTTTTTTATCCAATCATCTGTCAAAGGGTATTTTGGTTGCTTCAGCATTATGGCTATTTTGAATAATGCAGCTGTGAAAACAGGGGTGCATAGATTCCTTCATTAGTCTTATTGTCTCTTTTGGATAAATGCCTAGAGTGGAATTGCGGAAATATAGGGTATTTCCATCTGTATTTGTTTCAGGATTCTCCATACTGTTCTCTATAGTGGTTGCACCAGTTTGCAACCACTACAGAAGTGTAGTAGAGTTTCTCTTCCTCCACATGCTCTCCAACACTTATCCTTGCCTGTTTTGTTGATGAAGGCCATTCTGACAGGTGTGAGGTGGAATCTCAGTGGAAAAACTCAGTTTTGAGTTGCATTTCTCTAATAATGACTGAATTGGAGCATTTCTTTGGGCCATGTGTAACCTTTCTTTAGAGAACTAACTATTCATATCTTTTGCCCACTGAGGGATGGCTGAGAGTAGGTCTAAAGGGATCAAGGTTTTATTAGGGCAGTGCAGATGTATGGGACATTATTTTAGGTACTGAAAAATAAGCAATTATCATCAGGGGTTAAGAATATGCTAGGTCCATAAAGTCCATGAGTAGTTATCAAAAGTTCAGTCCCATGACATAAACAATTATCTGTAGAGGAGTCTTAGAGTTTACCAGTTAGCTGAGTTACACATGTTCAATTTCCAGGAGATGTAGCCATGGCAGGCACCTGGAACAGCCTCAGGTGAGATGCCTCTGACCAGGAGAAGAAGCAACAGCCAAAGAGAGCAGACTTCTGGTTGGTTGTGCTTTTAAGTCTGTTCAGTCCACCCACAATGCTTTGTGCATCTGCACAGACCGTGTTTCTCTTCATAAACACTAGAGGCAAGGAAAGAGTAGAATGCCATATTCAAAGTACTAAAAGATAGGGAATTCCAGACATGGATCTTGTATCCTGCAAAATTATTCAACAAATATGAGGGAGAAATAAAGGGCTTCTAAAATACCCCAAAGCTAAAGGAATCTGCCACCATCAAACACACCTTGCAATAATTAGTGAAAGTAGTCCCACAAGAAAAGAAGAAGCAAAGGAATACACATTCTAATTGAGGTGAACAGCAGTAGACCTGAACTAATAACACAATAAATATTGGGAAAGAGCTATAAAATAGGAAAGGGGAGGGGATTGATAGACAAAGCAGTTCTATCAAATGTTAAGACAAACTTAAAAACAGACTTTTTCTTTTCATCCCGTCCTCTTCAGGAATTCCTATCACTCTTAAATTTGCCTGTTTGATGGAGTGAGCTATTTTACAGAGACTCATTTCATTCTTCCTAAACCTTTTCTCTTCCTCATTTTTAAATTTAAATTGAAAGTGAGGGTTAATTTATTTTCTAGCTTAGATATTCTTTTTTACTACATGACTGAGTCTACTTCTAAAGCTTTCTACCTAAACTTGTACAGTACTCAAAGTGTCTTTCACACCCTGAAATTCTGTTTCAGGTTTTTTTCGTTTTTTTTTTTCATGCTTCCTAACTTCTTAGTGAACTCTGGTTGAATTTCTTCTGTTTTCTGTTTCCTTAGGGAACTTTGTTTGGAATTTTTCATTTGTGTTTCCTCACTCCATAGTGAAATATTCTTTCAACTCTTGAATATGCTTACCATACTATCCTTAGATTAGTGGAGAGTCCTCACAATGAGCTTTCTGTAGTCATTAACTACAATTACTGTGTCTATAATTTCTTTAAGTCCTCCTGCTTCATTTCTAACTTTCTGTTTTCTCGTATCTACAAGTTTGTTTTTGCAGTTTTTCCTTTTATGTATTTATGTGCTGTTTATTACTAGCCAGCAGATTGTGCTATTATTGTGATCATCTGGCTTCAGCTGGTTAATGAGGGGTGGAGGCTGGGGTTGTTTCTTATTTCCTTGAGCCATTTTGTACTCTGAGTGGTATGTATATATGGTTTATTTGTATGATTTTTGTCTGATACCAAGCATCAGGGGTTTGCTGCTCAGTGGCTGTTGTGTTTAGAAAAGGAGGCTCAATTTACCATTTAGCTGCCAAGCTGCTACAAATTTCCTTTCTGTATGTCTGCCTTTCTTTGGTGAAAAATCAGCCTGTTTTCAGTCATAAATTTCCTCTATCCTATTCTGTAGTTCGGTAGACTAACCCTACAGTCATGGATTAAAATCTCTCAGGTTCCTTTCTCATAGCCAGCACTCCTTGGCTATGTATAGAGGGAAAATGGTGCCATGCTCTGCCAGAGCTGTTCATCTCTGTGTGTTTGACTTTATCCCAGCACCCTTTCTGTCCTCGGCCATGCACTTGATTACCCATTGAAGCTGCAGTGTTTCTGTGGATGTCTCAGATGTAGATATTGAGGTTTCTTTTCTTTCTTTTTTTAATATTTATTTATTTATTTATTGGGTAGAGACAACCAGAAATTGAGAGGGAGGGGGAGATAGAGAGGCAGAGAGACAGAGAGATACCTGTTTCACCACTTGCTAAGTTTTCCCTCTGCAGGCAGGGACCAAGGGCTTGAACTTGTGTCCCTCTGCACTGTAGTGTGTGCGCTCAACCAGGTACGTCACCACCTGGCCCCATTGTTGAGGGTTGTTAAGATTGATAGCTGTAGATATTTGTTGTTTTGGTGGAGAGTCTGTTCTGTTTGCTGTTACTCCATGGTCATGCATTCCAGAAGTCCTCTATCTCCCTTTTAAGTCTTTCACTCTCCTCTCAACCTCTCTCTATCTCTATTAAAAAATAAACAAACAAATAATAAAGAACAAATTATTATAATGCAAGTTGGAAGCACTATACCATGAATGTGTTAGAGGTATTAAGGGAGTACAGAGGTAGGCATTTGAGTCAGTTACAAATACCGGGGTAAGCTTCCTGCATCTTTAGAATGAGGGGTTGAGTATAAATTAAAAGAGAGGGATGTGCTGCCAGGGAAGTGACTCAGCTAGTAGAGGAGAGTTGCCTAGATCTGGGACACCATTCAGCTTCTGACATTGCATGTGCAAGATTGGGCACTGGTCTCCCTCTCCCTTTCTCTCATGAAATAAATAAGCAAAACTTTATAAAGTTAAATATTTTTAAAAGAGTGAGATGATGATAACATACATTGTAAGGGTGTATATAAATAATTCCAGGCTAGATATGGCAGTGTACACACACACACACACACACACCTGTGTTTTGGAGATTCTTAAAGTAAAAGGATAGAGAATCAAACATTGTATTGCACTAAAGTAAAATACTTTGGGGTCTGTGGGGGCAGGGAGGGAGGGTTCAGGTCCTGGAACATGAAGGCAGAGGAGGACCTAGAGAAGATTAAATTGTTATGTAGAAAACTGAGAAATATTACACATATACAAATTACTATATTTCACTGTTGACTATAAACTGTTAATCCCTCAAATAAAGGGAAAAATTTTATGTTTTATTAAACATTTCATACACACATAATAAAATGTAAAGCCAATGAGACAAAAAGGTGAATGTGGTCAGATCAAACTGGTTAGTATGGAGAGATTTCATTCTGGGTGAAAGATAATGTTTGCTTTTTTTGAGTCACCTCTGTGGAGGGAAGGAAGACTGGAATCCCACTGGAACACTTCTTATCCTTCTGAGATAATTCAATCTTGGTCAGTGCATAAATGAGCCATCAATACCAGTGGTCGAGATTCAGAAGTGAGGGGACTTCCCCACCCCTGGGAACCACACAGCATCTACATAGCAGAAAAAGGCTGGGAGCTGCCTAAAAGGAAATGTGATCCAAGCCCTCACAGGCCTCTTTCCTACACTTCCCTTGTGTTTCTTGCCACCCCCTCCCCACTTGCTCTGAGTCTGTAACCTCCTCCAGTTTTAAAAATTAGATACAAGTGGAAAGGAATCCCCTTTTCTTATTTTCTTTCAGCACAACTGAGACAGGCCATAATTTTCAGGAGCTGCCATCAAAAAAGCACTACTACAGAAAACACAAAGGGAGGATGAAAGGGAAAACAACAAAGAAAGCTGTAAAGCAATTATACTTACAAAATAGAGGTTTTTGTGCCCCACAATGGGCCACATCCCTGCCTGACCCACAAACCGTTTCTTTAGTAGTTTGCCTGCCTCATCCCATCCCCATCTCTTGAGATCTTGGCCTCTTGGATTTGAGGACAACTGCTGAATGTCAACGGTAAAGGGCCACCACAAGGTGGGCAGTGCAAAAGTCAGTACCCCAAAGTCATCTTCAGACATCCTGTTGGGCCAGTTCCCAATTCCCTGAAAGGTGCTAGGGTGGAGGGAACAGGGTCCA
Organism: Erinaceus europaeus; assembly: GCF_950295315.1. NCBI lineage: Eukaryota > Metazoa > Chordata > Mammalia > Eulipotyphla > Erinaceidae > Erinaceus > Erinaceus europaeus. The sequence continues at coordinate 35,011,938 of NC_080168.1, forward strand.
AGTCTTCTCACAGTCTCATCTTCCACCTTCCCCTTCATTCTCCCTAGTCCCACTCAAAGTCAGACTTTTGTTACCTCTTGTTCAAACTCTTGCACTAATATAGCTACAAATCCTATGACTGTGTCTTTATTCTGGGTAGTGTTGTGGACTGGTGAAGTTTCCCTTGAGACTCTGGGCAGTTGATTATTATAATAATAATTATTATTATTTTCATATATAAAGGAGAGAGAGAGACCATGTGGAGTCAAGGCAAAACAAACATCTAATCCAGTAGGGCTATTTGTGCAGAGACATCTTTTTTGAAGCTTAACTCTAACCTGACTCCCTTTCTTCCACTGTTTGGTCAGTTAAAAGAGAATTTTTCATTCTGGTGATCAATGTCAGTTCAATTCCCCAGTCAAATATCTCTTGCAGGCAGCCTATGCTTCACATCATATTTCCTTAACACACCCCTGTCTTTGTTCATATGGGGAGCCACTGTCTGGATGCATAGTTCATCTTCTGTACTTATTTTGCTCTGATTTGTGTTAATGTTTTTAGTACAAATATCTCATTCCTACTTGACTCGCTGACATATACTCAGACTTAATGAGAGTCACAGAGTCTTTGGGTATAGGAGTAAAATACTTTACAGAATTTATGGATTTCAGTGTAAGAGACCACATGCCACTTGCCAGCATGGACATTGAAGCCTAATGAAGACTTACTAAATGTCATCTCGGTTTGGAGCACAGTAACAGTGGGCAACCTTGACTTGTACCTGATTGAAAAGAGAAAACTTTCTGTTTTGCACTCTTGAGTACGATGTTGGCTGTGGGTCTTCGGTTTATAAACTGAACAGTTTTGTGGAATTTCTCATCTATTCCCATTCTTTTGATCATGAAGGGATGTTGAAGCTTATCAAAGGTTTTCTCTGCTCTCTTTATTTTCCTGTCATTTCTACTGAAATAATGCAAAAAGAGATGGATGAACACTGGATGATCTCACGTATAGATGCTACTTAAGAAACAAAGACAGAAAAGGAAAACACAGAGCAAAACCTGGGGAAAGGAAGGAGGAGGAGGGAGAAAGGGGATGGGGGGAGTTCTTGGGCCCCTGGTGCAGGATGGTGGGAAAGGACCTCAGTTGGGGATGACAGCATTCTGCTCTAGATGCCTGTCCTGGAACTGTACTGTAAATCACTTACCCAGCCCCAATAATGAGTGAATGAAATCCCCCCAATAAAACAAGGTCAGTTTTGCCAAACCAAAAAAAAAATTGCATTACAGATTAAAAACAAAAAAAGGTTTGGAGTATTGATCTTAAAGTCACTTAATCTCTTGGATCCACAGTTGTTTCATTTATGAAAAAGGATTCTTTGTGCCTCTCTCTCTCTCTCTCTTTCTCTTTCCTTCATGTAAGGTGGTGGGTTAAATGCCATTGCAGATAAAAAAAAAAAAAAAAAAAAACTTCAAGGAGACCAGGTGGTGGTGCACCTGGTTAAGTGCACACATTACAGTGCAAAAGGACCCAGGTTTAAGCCCCTGGTCCCCACCTGCAGGGGTCAAGCAGGGCTAAAGATTTCTGTCTCTTTCCCTCTCTGTATCACCCCCTCCCTTCTCAGTTTCTCTCTGTCTCTATCTAATAAATAAATAAACAAAAATGTGAATAAATCTTTAAAAAAATAAATAAAAGCACTTCATGTAGTGCTTGGCACTTAGCAGTCTCATAACACACACAGGCTTATCATCACAGGACCAAGAACAGTGCTTCACCAACACACGCTTGATGGGAAAATTGAGCCTGGATGTGTTTCAGCTGCAAGAACTTCCCATCATATGTGAGTCTGGATTTTGTTCATAGGAATTTAAGTCTCTCTTGCATTCTTGCTGCTTCTCTGGGAAAAGATATTATCTGTTCCACAGCACTTGGGGTGAACATGGTTGGCACCCTCCACCTCCACCCAAGGGCAGCTGACTTGTTGCTAAGTAGCTCTCCACCACTGGACTCCCTGTGATTTGCTTGTGAAGATGGGGTGGAAGAGAAACAGCTCCAGAGGACCTACATTTACTGTCTATTCATGAGATGATGCCCACCCCTTGTCTATTTTAAACTAGTTAAGGTTTAAGTAAGACTGTAAAATATTGCCAATACTAACAAAAGAAAGAAAAATAAGGTGGGGAGCACTGGTGCATCCCCAGAGTTGAGTGCACACATTATCATAGGCAAGGACCTCCATTCAAAGGCCCTGGTCCCCACCTACAGGGAAGACTCTTCCTGTGAGGTGGCTGTCTCTCTTTCTCTTTGCCTCTCTCTCCCTCCCCCTCCCCTCTCAATTTCTTACTGTCCTAACTAATTTTTTAAAATTTTATTTATAAAAAGGAAACACTGAAAAAAACATAGAATAAGAGGGGCACAACTCCACACATCTCCTACCACTAAAACTCCATATCCAATCCCTTCCCCCAATAGTTTTCCTATTTTTGTATCCCTCTGGGAGTATGGACCCAAGGTGGAAGGGAAAGGGAAGGGAAGGGAAGGGAAGGGAAGGGAAGGGAAGGGAAGGGAAGGGAAGGGAAGGGAAAGGGAAGGGAAGGGAAGGGAAAGGGAAGGGAAGGGAAGGGAAGGGAAGGGAAGGGAAGGGAAGGGAAGGGAAGGGAAGGGAAGGGAAGGGAAGGGAAGGGAAGGGAAGGGAAGGGAAGGGAAGGGAAGGGAAGGGGAGGGAAGGGAAAGGAAGGGAAAGGAAGGGAAAGGGAAAGGAAGGGAAAGGGAAAGGAAGGGAAGGGAAAGGGAAGGGAAGGGAAGGGAAGGGAAGGGAAGGGAAAGGGAAGGGAAGGGAAGGGAAAAGGAAGGGAAAGGGAAGGGAAGGGAAAGGGAAGGGAAGGGAAGGGAAGGGAAAAGGAAGGGAAAGGGAAGAGAAAGGGAAAGGGAAGGGAAAGGGAAAGGGAAAGGGAAGGGAAAGGAAGGGAAGGGAAGGGAAAAGGAAGGGAAAGGAAGGGAAGGGAAAGGGAAAGGGAAAGGGAAGGGAAAGGGAAGGGAAGGGAAAGGGAAGGGAAGGGAAAAGGAAGGGAAAGGGAAGCGAAAGGGAAGGGAAAGGGAAAGGGAAAGGGAAAGGGAAAGGGAAAGGGAAAGGGAAAGGGAAAGGGAAAGGGAAGGGAAGGAAAGGAAAGGAAAGGAAAGGAAAGGAAAGGAAAGGAAAGGAAAGGAAAGGAAAGGAAAGGAAAGGAAAGGAAAGGAAAATGGCCACCAGGAGCAGTGGATTTGTTGTTCAGGCTTTGCCCACCGTGTATAAGCCTAGTGGCAATAAGAAGAAAAGAGAAAAGGGAGGTGTATGCTAGTGTCTATGTGAGAGGAACCATACAACTCAATGCAGCCAGGAGGAATAGAAGAACTGCCTTGCAGGCTGGCCATGCTTTCCAGTCCTGGAACATTGGCCACAGATTGCCTGTGGATATTAACCCGCCATCCCACCAAAGGTCTGTTTCCATCCCCACTCTGTAGGAAAGATTTGGTCATTTTCTAAAAATTTACTAATACACCTCAAGACACCAGTCAATGAGCTGCAAGTGGGGAGCAGGACACCACCTCCAGTGCTCCAGCCATAGCAGCAATCCAGAGGCTACAGGGTATAACTGAAGTTTACAGGGGTGGAGGGGGATGAAAAATCATGGAGCTACTCCCCCAGTCATGCACTTCTGATTATTAATCCTGAGGAGTCACAGTTGCAGTCATAGATTTGGTCATTTTCTAAAAATTTAGTAAGCTTTGATGAGTCTCACAGAGCTTTTGTTTTCTTATTTATTTAAAAAAAGGCAGAAGAAGATAAAACTCGAGTGTTACTCTGGTGCATGCAATGCTGGAGATCAAACTTGGGACCCCATGGCTGGAGAGTACAATGGTTTATCCACAGTGCTACCTCCCAGACTGCATTCTTTTCATTTGTTAAGAGAGACAATTATGTACCTCATGGCACTATTTCAAGGGTTAGATTATAGTTGTAATAGACAGAGGCAAATTACCACAAAGCCAAAGAAGCTTAAGTTCCTTATCTGCAAGGGCCCTTTTCAAGATCATGTACCTGACTTTGCATGCATAACTGTGTATCTCTTTTCTTTTTTTTTCTGTTTTCTTTTCTTCTTTTTTTTTTTTTTTTTTACCAGAGCACTGCCCAGCTCTGGCTTATAGTGGTGCAGGGGATTGAACCTGGGACTTTGGAGCCTCAGGCATGAGAGTCTCTTTGCATAGCCATTATGCATCTACCCCTGCCCCCATCTCTTTTCTTATGAAAGGTTAAAAATTCTGTAAGTTGCAAACTCCACAAACCTGAACCTTTTGTGGGAGATGTACCAGGGAGGTACTGAGGTAGCTTTGAAGGAACTGATTAGGTCAGCAAAACAGAAGACTGAGAAGAGAAGGTGGGAGTCTCTCCAGAGACTTGTAGCTTTATTAAGCATAAACCCAGTGCCAGAGCAGCTGGCACTCAGCTAATTGCTAAGGCCTGGAAAGGATCTCGCAAATTATGCTCTAAAAATAGGAGTGGATCCTGGCATAAGCTGTTACCTCATTTCATAGGAGCAGGGCCCACTGAAAAGTGTTCCTACCGGAACTGATCTCCTCTGGTAGAAATCGAGGCAGGGGGGCTGGGCGGTAGTGCAGCGGTTTAAGCACAAGGACCAGTGTAAAAATCCCAGTTCAAATCCCTGGCTCCCCACCTACAGGGGGTTCGCTTCACAAGCGGTGAAGCAAGTCTGCAGGTGTCTATCTTTCTCTCCCACTCTCTGTCTTCCCCTCCTCTCTCCATTTCTCTCTGTCTTATCCAAACAGCAATGATAGCAATAACAATAATAATAACCACAACAATGATAAACAACAAGGGCAACAAAAAGGAAAAAACAGCCTCTAGGAGAAGTGGATTCCTAGTGCAGGCACCGAGCCCCAGTAATAACCCTGGAGGCAAAAAGAAAAAAGAGAGAAAAAGAAATCAAGGCAGGGGAGACTGGCTGGCAATCAGGGAGAAGCCCTGGGTCACCTCTGAAATGACATCAGGCTAGCAGCCTGGTGGGGCAGTCACAGCTCTTTCCAAAACAGGACAGACAGGTCTAGCCTGGCCATTGCAGCCCCCACCAGGTCAACTCACGGGAAATCCTTTCTAGCTTGTGGGCCCTCCCTCTCCCTTCCTCCCTGTCACTTTCCTGCTTTTCTTCTTTTCTGTTCCCTCCTCTCTTTCATGAATCATGATACAAATTCCAATCCAAGATAAAAATGTACTTCATTTCACCCTTTTGGCTGTGATTAGGCCCTGTCCACAGCAAGAACATTGCTGTTTCCAAGGGAACCAAGTACACTCGTGAGTCGATGAGGATGAGAGCAGAGAGGGAAAGAGGAGCAGAAGGTTGGCGACAGTCGATTCTCACCTGCCATGGAACACACACAATTATGGAACCCAGGGGCTGTGGTGGGATCCATGAGGTCACTCAATTATCTTCCCACCTCCGGAAGAGTACATGAAATAATGCTGGAGACAAGCAAATGGTCTTTATTTGAAAGGCGACCCAGACACATTCTCTTAATCTCCTTTGAAAAGTCATTCAGCTGTCTTTTTTTTAAGGTCAGTTATTCAATGGATGATGTGAACATTGCCTAAGTGCCTGAGGTGATTGGGGAGGGGGTGCAGACAGAGCCCGGAAGGGGCAGCAGTGGAGGGAAGGATGTCCCCAGCTTCCCCAGGGTAGAGACTTTCCTGGTTCAGGCTTGCATTCTCCCAAGGACTGTGCTCCACCTTGTCACCTTCCACCCTCTAAACTCTCCTTTCAAGTGCTCAGGACCCACCAAAATAAAAGCAAACCCTCTCTTCCCTGCCCTTCTCCAATTCTCTCTTTAAAGGAATGCAGATGCTGCCAGTCCTCCCACATTTATTTATACTAGTCTGAAGCATATAATATATGTCACTGTCAGGAATGAATGTTAATGCTGTGACTTGAGCAGAAAAACAAATAGAAGAATAACTCTCAGATCAACAGAAGTGGGTGTGGGGATCCAGAGAGAATTGTTCCAGACTTCCACATCCCAGCGGACTTGACAGCACTTAGTACAGGTTGAGTCCTTGATGTTTGTTCACAAGAAACACAGAATGTATTGCTGAAAAACCAAGGACTCAGTGGAGGGGATGGGAGGATGGGGAGGTGGGGATTGTAGACTGATGGTGGAGGAGGACTTAAGCTGATGGTGGAAGGGACATACAGACAACTATCAGGAAGAGATAAGAAACTGTACTCATCTGTCAACAACTGTTTTGTAACCCTTATTTCCCCTAATAAGTTGGGGGGGGCGGTATCACAGTGAGTTAAGCACACAAGGACTGGCTTAAGGATCCCAGTTCGAGCCCCTGGCTCCCCACCTGCAAGAGGGTCACTTCACAAGTGGTGAAGAAGGTCTGCAGGGGTCTTTCTCTCCCTCCTGTCTTCCCTCCTCTTTCAATTGAGCCCCAGCGCTAACCCTGGAGACAAATAATAACAATAGTAATAATAATAGTAGTAGTAATAATAACAATGATAATGATATGAGCAAGAGGGAAAGGGAAGGAAGGAAGGAGGGAAGGAAGGAGAAGAAGAGGATGAGGAGAAACACACAGGAGCTGGCAGTCAGGCCACCTTTGAAACAGTCAAAGATCAGAGTAAGGAAACTAGTTTGCACTTACTCTCTTTAGCTGTTGAGCTGTGAGCACAGGATGCTGAGAGGAAATTTACTTGTTAGAAAGGATGCTGACATCTAGAGCAGCATTTTCCTTGATGTTGAAGTCTCAACTAATGATGGAATTTTGCTATTGGCTCTCAGGCTCAAGGTGCTGCTTCATGGTGCCAAAGAGCTTGTGGAGACTCGGGTGGCCTCCCTGGCTACATGTCCTGGGCAAGGGGAATTACTTCAAGACTTCATTTCTCCACTTTCTTATTTCAAGTGAGGTGATAATATCCACCTCAAACAGGAAGTTAGCTGAGAAGTGTGTAAACCAATTAGCGCCGTGCCTGACACCTGGCAAATTAAAACTGCTCATTAAACAATGTCTATTGTTATTATTAATATTCTGTCATTCTGCCATCTAATGAAGTTCCCTTGAGGAAGGTGGCTTGGCCTTCCTTCAGCTCCTGTGATTAAACTGGAACTGAGGCCCTTCTCTCACACACAGGCCTCTGGGAGTGCAGAGTGGAGTGATAGGTCACTGACTAAGCACAGGGTGATTTGACTTAGGCACCTCAAGTCACAAATTCTGGTGGTCTCTTTCACCTTCTTGGCCCCCCTCCCTGATAATGCAGACTACTTCTGGCTGCCCCCTCTTTTCTTGGAGAGGGATGGAAAACACATGGAAGCTGGTATGGAAAGAAAACAAGACAAACACTGTCTGAGCTCCCTCTCTTCCTTCCTCCTCACTGTTTGCTCCCCTAATGCCCAGAGTAGACACATCCCTGACAATGCCACAGTCTTCTGCTAATGCCAGCAGTCCTGGAAGTCTGGATTCTGGTACTCTAAAGAAAAGGAACTCCCATTCAGTGGGCTTTCTTGTATCCCCTAACAGCTCTGACACATGTCAACTTCAGACCACCACTCTGGAAGTTACTGGTGTTCCCAGCCTCTGAGCCATCCTCTGCTTCCACTGGGACAACACTCTCACACTTTCAGGCCTCTTGAAACTGTCTGCCATGCTGATGGCAGTCTTCTACCTTTTTCCTGGCTAGAATCTTCTCCCAAATCACATTCTATAGCACTCATAGATAGATAGATAAAAGGAAAAAGTATATAGCTCTATATACTCTGGGTACCATCAGTGTTCTCTCCAGCCTTTAGAATGTGGCTCAGATTCATCCTTTGAGCCTTTCTCAATCTTGGTCCCTTACCTATCCAACTTGGTCTTTATTATTATTATTATTATTATTATTATTATTATTATCTTTTTAAAATTTACTTATTGAATAGAGACAGCCAGAAATTGAGAGGAAGGGGGAGAAAGAGAGGGAGAGAGATAAACAGACACCTGCAGCACTGCTTCACCACTTGTGAAGTTATCCCCTTGCAGGTGGGGACCGGGGACTTGAACCTGTATCCTTGTGCACTGTAATATGTGCACTCAACCAGGTCCACCACCACCCAGCCCCACAACTTGGTCTTTATCAAGCCCCTCCCTGCATCCTTGAGCTTTCTGAACAGCTACCTAGGGGATCCTGGACTCATACCCTGTCTAGCTGCTTACCTGCTCCCAAGGTCTTAACTGCCCTTCTCCCTCCCCCTTCTCTTCCCACCCACTGACTAGTGAACACCACTCATCTTGCAAAGCTTAGTTCAAACATATTTGTTTAAAGAGACTTCTGTAAAGCCTCTTCAGCCGCCCCCCCCCCCCCCCCCATGTAGACTGCTCTGTGCTGTGTCCACACTCTGCCCACAAGTACTGACAGCCCCCTTGGTGCACTGAACCTATGTGCTCATTGATCTGTCTCATCACTGAACTGTGAGATCTTTCCTGGGGGAAGGACAGCAAGTTTTATTCATCCTTGCAAGCCTTGTGATGATCATCTTTCCTTGTACCACAGCAAGAACTGAATAGATATCTCTGCTGAATGGATTGTTAAACAATCTAAAAAAAAAAAAAAAAACCCCTCTAAATCAAGTCCATGTAATGGGTCATGAACCTTGACCAAGACCATTCCTTTGAAGATAATAGTGAGTCATTCTGTGGGTGCAGAACCTGGTAAATGGGGAACCTGTTACATTACTAGCAAGGAATCAGTCCCCATCTTTGGAAATATGCAGGCCCATAGTGACACTCAACACACCAAACACCATGGCAGCATTAAAGGCAGAATACACCCCAAGCATGCCAGCAGCAAGGCTGCCTGGGATGAGAATGAGCCTATGCTAACAGTCTTCCCCCCCACCAGGGGTATCACTGGGATCAGTGCTCATACAGCCCTACTGTTCTGGGACACCGTTTTTTACAGAGGGTGAGAGACAGAGATATAGATTGGGGGAGACAGGGAGGAGAGACAATTTCAACACCACCAGTGACACCACCTGCGGATAGGGACCAAATGTTTAATCCCATGTCTTCACACATGGTAACAAGTGTACTGTACCACCTCACCCTTCCCATGTTAATAATCTTTGTGGAACTCTTGTTTGTATAATTTTTTTTTATTAGAAAATATATCACAAGACTGATAGACCCATTTAAGAAAGTAGTTTAGCAATGAGGATTTTGAATAGTTGATTGAGCAGTGTTACTTAAACAGCCACGCCAGTGTACATGAAGGCACAGCATAGTGTCAAGGCATGGCCTTTATCTGTTCAAGTCCAAGAACAATCTCACCATGCTCTTTATTTATTATCAGACAGGCAGGTCCTAGCTAACTTTTATCTCTCTCATCACAGATAAGAGGTAGCAATGCCGCTATGTCTTACAAAGGCATGGTTCTTTAGCACTTTTCTGTACTGAAACAATATGTATCTCTGAGCATCTACAGTTCTGTGATACCAAGTATTTCATGCTGGTCATGGAATTATCCATATTGTCACATTGTGCATCTTGGGTGTTTCAATAGTTCTTCTAAAGTTTTGTACTGGACTTTGTTGACAATGAACAAACATGCAAGATTCAGCCAGTCTATGCAGAATAATGTGGACAATAACTCACTTTCTAGTCAAGTTTTCCTTTTGTAATTTTATAGTATAAGGAATATAGTATGAGCTTCCCTTTAGATAGCTATCCTTACATTTCTAGAATGTGAACTCTATCAGTGTTGTGCAGTCTGGTCAGAGACAGTGAGGCAACTGATCTATGGACTGAGTGAAAAGAGTCATCCTATTTCTTCAAGGGAGGCTGTTCCCTTGTTAATAGTGACTCTGAAGATAAGACATTTACCATATCCATTGAAAGCAAGAGAGTGCATTAGTCACAAGAGTTTACTGACTGTGCGGCAATTGCTCAAAGCTCTAAAAGCACAGACACCTTGGAGGGGTCTGCCTGATCAGTGACCTGTGGAGAAGGTCACCTCTTCTAGGTGTCCAAAACAGGGAAAGTATACAGATTAAAGGGCTCTAGGCTGCCTCTCCCCAATATGGATGCTGTAGTTGAGGTAGTTCTATGGTTAGAATATAGTAGGTAAGAGCCAACAGGAACCCATGAAGGTAACTCAAGACCAAGGATAGACAGGGGATCATCTAGGTCAGACACTGACTATCTCCTGTGTTTAGCATCAGTGAGAGTCACCCCAGACCAGAATGTTGGCACCTACCTATTGACCCAGCCATGCAGAATTCTGGAAAAAGGGATGGCTTTTCATTCAATGGCTGTGATCTGATGATGGAGTGACTCTCCCACCCTGTCCATGGGCTATGACCGTCCCATAGATAAAAATCATAAAAACAAAGTAGAATTTGACTGATTTTGGAGTATTTAACCAAAGTGAAAAAAAATCTCTGGGTGGGGGGGAAGGGTAGATTGTTATCTTTGCTATAGGGGGTTGGGGAGGTGGGTACACAGGCCTTTGGTGGTAGGAATGGTATTAATATATCTTTTTAAAAAAGGAATCACAAAAATCCCCCAGATTGATTCTACATACTGAGTAAGACAGCATTCTGATTGAGAACTATGGAGTTAGCCTTATGCTACCATTGAGAAGAATTGTCCTGTCAGGTTGGTCTTGGCATGGGCACTGGGGGTAATGAAAGCCTTTGAGGGAATGAGTGCAGGTGGGGAGCAGGGACTTGAACATGGGTTCTTGTACATGGTAATGTGCATGTTCAACCACTTGCCTGGCATCAGACATAACCAACTTAAAAAAATCATTTTATTTCCTTCCACAAGCCAGAAGGTCCATTTCTAGTCACTTCAAACTGGATGCTTGTTAAACCAGGCTCTCAAAAAGAATGAAATATCATTAACAAGATTTACCCAAGAGCTACCCAAATAGGAAAAAACAATGTGAGCAATGGTCTGTTTCACAGGAATGAGGCTGAATCAGACATCTGTTTGGCTTCCTTCCTCTCCTTCACCCCTCCCTGGTGCTTAATGTTTAAAAGTCAGTGGGAGCTAGCCTCTGAGGTCCCAGGATCAATCCCTTTTACCTCCATAAGCCAGAGCTGAGTTTGAACTTGCATTACTTCCCTTTCTGAAAGACCCCTGAATTTTCCCATGTAATCTAAGCAGTTGGTCTTTCCATATGCTTGTTGAGAATAAGGGTAAAGATACTACTCTCCCCTGCATAAGGAGTATGGAAAAAAGTGGTTTCTTCTTTATGTGTTCATTCAGTTTCCTGGCAGATCAGTGACAGTTGGACTCTTTTGCTTCCAAGATATGGGATTGCACAGAGATTCAGTAAAAACTGGGAGTTAAAGAATGCTCATACACAAACACAAAATAAAATTACCTACCAATTAAGATTATTAAAAGGTATGTGCTTCCTGGTTCACTACTTAGACAGATAATGCTTTGTGGAGGTAGAGAAAACCTCTCCCTCCTACTTATTGCATTTAGGCTGGTACAAAGCCCCATTGGTCTCTTCTCCCAGGCACCTGTCAGTGTACAATCCACACAGCCGTGCATTGCCATGTGCTTTCACCCTGGCTTTTCCTGTGCAGCATGATCTGGTCCTCAGGCCACTCTCTTTCACACTCAAAGTGCTGCTTTTTTCCCATCAGTGTGGATTCCAGGATTCTGTCTTGTTCTCCCTTTAATCCCTGGAACCTGACACAGAGTAAGCACTCAGCAAAGAGGTGCTAGTTGAATGAGTGATCAAGTTTAAAAAATACAGGGGCCAGGTGTTGGTGTACCTGGTTAAGTCTACACATTAAAGTGTGCAAGGACCCAGGTTCAAGTCCCTGATCTTCACCTGAAAGGGGAAAGCTTCATGAGTGGCTTCAGGTGTCCCTCTGTCTCTCTCTTTCTCTGTCTCCCTTGCTCTCTCATTTTCTTTCTGTCTTTATCAAAAAATGAATAAATAAATATATTCAAAAAATGCTCAATGCAAAAATCCTGAAAGGCTGAGAAGTCGTAGCAGTAATAGCACAGAAACACACCCAAATGATATAAAAGCTCTGTTGCTCTTAGAGTCAGTCAACCTATATGATAATACAGGGCTCTATTGGAATGAAATTAGAAAAAGGTGAAAGTGACCTTGAAGAAAGTGGCAGTGAAGTGCCTGTTTCTGAGAGGTTTGAGTAGAGAGTCCAGGAATCAAGGATACCATGACAAGAAGCCTGCTTTGCTGATTTTCTTTCTTCATTTTATAAGTGGTTAGTATTCTGCTTTGAAAGAGTGTAATTTTCACTTGGCAGCAATCAGTTGCAGAACACCACTATGGGTCTAACATTTCTATAGGAAAAAATGTTCTAAAGACTTGCTCTTTAGATTTCTCAAAAGCCAAGTGGACACACATGGAATTTAAGCAAGTCTGGTTGCTATGCATCTTTCTGTTCCTTTCTTTCTTCGTCTTCTTCTTTTTTAATTTTATCACCTCAAATGAAGTACCCTGAGATGTTAACACCAGAAAGAACTTGGACTCGACACTGACAAATGGACTATAGACAGGAGCTGGTAGAAAGATAAATCAGATGGCCTTGGCACTCCTGCATTTCTTATTTCTATGATACCAGGGGATCGAGTCATCTGTTCCTATGTGTAAAATGGCAGCTTTAGTTTTTGTGAAAGAGCAGCAAACGCTGTTCACTTCCGCTCAGTTGGGGTACAGCTTTGGTACATGCTAGCAGCATTTGCTTGCAAGGCCAGCCCAGGACAGGAAGCAGCTCTGCCAGCTAGTCTCCTTAACCAACAGCCTCCCAGGACACCTTTCTCTGTAGAAAATGGCAAGGTGGTTTCAAAAGAGTAAAGTGCTATGAAACACATTCATCCATTAAACCTGCACTTCATTCACAGACTGACCATTTAACTTTCTGAAACAAACAAAAAAAATTCACATTTGTTCAGCTCACGGATCAGTGGTCACTCAAAGTGTTGAAATAACAACTTTATCAAAGCAACATGACATAGCCAACTTTTGTTTGTTTATTTCCACCAGGGTGATTACTGGGGCTCAGTGTATGCACTAGGAATCCACAGCCCTCAGGGGCCATCCCTCGCCCCTTTTTTTGCTTTCTATTTTTATTTGATAGAACAGAGAGAAATTGAGAGAAGAGGATAAGGCACAGAGGAAGAGAGAACTTTAGATACCTGCAGATCTGCTTTGCTGCCAGGTGCACCACTTGCCTGGCCTTGGACATAACCAAGTTTAAAAAAAAGATCATTTTATTTCCTTTCACAGGCCAGAAGGTCCATTTCTAGTCACTTCAAACTGGATACATGTTAAACCAGGCTCTCAAAAAGAATGAAATATCATTAACAAGATTTACCCAAGAGCTACCCAAATAGAAGAAGCAATGTGAGCAGGAATGAGGCTGAATTAGACATCTGTTAGGCTTCCTTCCCCTCCCTCACCCCTCCCTGGTGCTTAATGACACTGAGGCACTTAAACTTTGCACATTCCTCCGCTAATTAAATTCCTGTGAAGCTGTCTCATGAATCAGGTGCTTTGTGGAGCAAGAGCAGGGCCCTGCTTCTGTGTGGCTGGTGCCTGCCTAAGTCTAGGTAGAAGCTGAGCAGAGGCTGGGCCTGCTCCTGAACTTTACCCAAAAGACTTTAAGAGTTCTCTTTTCCACAGAAATTTTCCTTACCTTGTTTATTGCTTGTGCTGTGAAAATGAAATTGAAAAAAATATATAGAGAAATGAAGAGTTAAGCTGCAAAGATTTAAGGATGTGCAAGTGTTTGCTATGAAGGGACAGGATTATTTTGCTAAGCCAAGCAGAAATAAAGAAAAAGGGCAACTGGTTTTTCCCAAAGAGAAATCCTATTTCCTTACATTTGTTTATTCATTTATTTCAACAAGGAAATATGCGTGTGGGGGGGGAGTGGCACCCAGGTATGAAACACAAGGTTCCACGAAAGGATCCTAGTTCAAGCCTCCGGCTCCCCACTTGCTAGGGAGGTCTCTTCACAAGTGGTGAAGCAGGTCTACAGGTGTCTATCTTTCTCTCTCCTTTTCTGTCTTCCCCTGAAATTTCTCTCTGTCCTGATATATATATATATATATGAAAAAAATATATATCGAAGAAAAAATGGCCTCAGGAGCAGTGGATTCATAGTGCAGGCACTGAGTCCCAGCAATACCCCAGAGGTTAAAAAATAAATGAGAAGGAGAGGGAGAAGGGGAAGAGGAGAAGGAGGAGGAGGAGGAGAAAAGAAGGAGGAGGAGGAGGAGGAGGAGGAGGAGGAGGAGGAGGAGGCGAAGGAGAAGGAGGAGAAGGAGGAGGAGAAGGAGGAGGAGGAGGAGGAGGAGGAGGAGGAGAATAAGAATAAGAAGAAGAAGAAGAAGAAGAAGAAGAAGAAGAAAAAGAAGAAGAAAAAGAAGAAGAAATATGTATCGAGCAAAACCGCTTTGTGATCCTTACTCTGCTGGTCCTAGGACTTAAGGACAGACCCAGCCTCTTCACTCTTGGAGATCCTATTCTGCATCCCAAACCTGAGAACCCTCAATTGAAAACCAGAATAGAGTGGGGTCCTAAGCAGTTACAGAAGCCAGAACTCCTCCCTTCTGCACCCCAAAAGGAATTTTGGTCCATACCCTCAGAAGGGAGTAAAGATAGAGGAAGATGACCAGGGGACTGTGGACCCCAATTCAACCAGGAGCTGCAACGTTTGTCAACAGGAATCTTTGTCATTAAATCATCACTGAAAAGGAAGCAAATCTAGAAAACACCATAGGAAGTCAGGCACTGTTTCATTTATCTAAGAAGAAAGAGTAAAAACAAGCACACTTGGAAGTAGGAATAGGTGTAGGTGTGAATTAGAATGGAAGTGAAGGTAGGACCATAGAAAGAAATGGGGAAAAATATATGCATAGACAGACATAGACTTAGACATTAACTTGACGTAGCCATTGACATAGACATTAACATTGGCATTGACATAGACATTGACATTGATATAGACAGATACAAATAGTCAAACCATATCTGTGACCTTGGGATTAACTACTGCAGTTTCCACTCTAGGTGAATGGGAACACAGAACTCTGATGGTCGAGCTGTGAGGAATTGTACCCTATTATTTTTAATTTTGTAAATCACTAATAAAAATAAAAAAAGAGTTGGTGATCAGAATGATGAAATAAATTTTAAAAATAAAAAAGTTTTAGTAAAAAAAAAGTGTGATCCTGTGGCTCAGTGGGTAATATGTTGAACTTGCATGTGTAAAGTCTTGAGTTTGATCCCTAGCACTGCATATGCCAGAGTGGTACTCTGGTCATTCTTATAAAGTAAATGAGGAAATTTAAATTTTTTTCACGTAGAAGAGAATGTGTAGTGACGTAACTAGTTGTACTGGATTCAAGCTTCTATTCCCCACCTGCAGGTAGGGATGTGTCATGAGTGATGAAGAAGCAGGTCTGCAGGTGTCTTTCTTTCTCTCTTCCTCTCTATCTCTCTCCTCCAGTCAATTTTTCTCTGTCCTAACAAATAAAAATTACACTTACCAAGAAAAAAAAGATAAGCTTTTATTTTTTCATGAAAAGTAAGAGAGACTGGAATTACTCCATGATCAGGAAATGAAATGGTGATTGAGGGTATAAGGGAATTTGGCTAGGGACTCTAAAGATTGACTCCATCTGATTCAGGGTTGATTATTAAGTGAATACAATGGATTGTAGAAACAATGTCCAAAGTTAGCTGCTGTTAGGTGTATGCAATACACTTAGATGATCTCTCTAAGGCTTCAAAGCAACTCTTCCTTATAGTGACCCCCCTACTCACACTTTTGCAGATAGGAAAAACAAATCCATAGAGAAGTTGAGTTCCCAAGGTCTAGCTAACCCAAAATCGCTTTCTCTTGCTTCCTGGAGAACAAAGATACCATCATCTTGCCCAAAGCAGGTGCTCCTTGACTGTGGCTGGCATCTACTGTGTCCGTGTCATCTTCTGCCCTACTATTGCATGGGTGCTATCCCTCCATCTCACTAAGACAAAGCTCCCATCAGTACCTGGGGTCACTGAAGTGATGGCATAATGCACAGTAAAGGTAACCAGCCTGAAAGGTAGGGCTTACCCTATTCCTCAGCCTTCTGCCTATAACAGTAGCCAAGCAGATGGAAGTCCCTTTGGGACCTTGGGCCTCCTTGCTCCTACAACTTCACTGGTATTTTTCTCTTTGCCTCAAAGAACTCATCTACTGTTGTCCACCTTGCTGATTCCCACTAATTATTCAAAACTTAGCTCAGTGGGCACATAATATGTTAGGATCACAGAAACTCAAAATCATAGTAACTAAGATATATGAGTTTATATATATTTTTTCATGTAAAAAGAGTGCAGGAGGTGGTGACTGAGAGATGTATGATGAGGAGGGACTTGGATTATTATTTGTTTTCCTGCTTTTGTCCTGATATTGTTTTTTTCCAGCTTTTGACCTTGAATCCTATTCTCAGATCCACTTAAAGGCTAAAGGTGACTGCTGGAGCTCTAGCTAACACAGCTGTGTTCTATATAGGAGAGAAGGCATCAGTAAAGTGAAAGGAACAAGTTTTGGCTATCTGTCCTCCCTTTAAGGATCTGTCTGGCCCACTGGTCAAAATGTCCTTTTTGTCTTACTAACTATAACTTAGGCATTGAGGAGATTTAAGAAAATGTGATCCTTCAGGGGCCAGGAGGTGGTGCACCTGGCTAAGAGCACACATTACAGTGTTCAAGGACCAGGTTCAAGACCCTGGTCCCCACCTTCAGGGGGTAAGCTTTACAAGTGATGAAGTAGTGCTGCAGGTGTCTCTCTGTCTCTTCCCCCCTCAACATCCCCCTTTCCTTTCAATTTTTCTTTGTCTTTATCCAATAATAAATAAATGAAAATACTAAAAATATATATCTTAAAAATGTAATCCAGGGGCAGAGCCAAGATGGTGGCATGAGTACATCTCTTGACTTTCTCTTTGCAAAACATCTGCTTAAAACCTGGGAATTTTGAGTGAGGGTATGATTTCCAGGCCAGTGGTAGAGGAAGTATACAGGAGGGGTGGAAGTGGAACCAAGGAGGAGAGCTGCAGGTCACATATAGGCTGACAACCAGCTGGAGAAAGGACAAAGAACATACCAGATCCTGAGCCGAGCTGTCCACCAGGTTCTGGATGTTACCATGATGCCAGCCTGACTTCCCTGGGAAGATGACCCCACCAACGTGTTCTGGAACCCTGTCTCCCCAGAGCCCTGTACCACTAAGGAGAGATAAACAGGCTGGGAGTATGGATCAACCTGCTAATGCTCATGTTCAGGGGGGAAGCAATTACAGAAGCCAGACCTTCCACCTTCTGCACCCCATAAAGATCCTAGGCCCATACTCCCAGAGGGATAAAGAATAGGGAAGCTATCTGCTGGCACTCCCATGGAGGGGATCCAGCCAGAGGGCAAGTCTCTGACCCTCCCTCACCAGCTCCCAGGGACCCTGTGATACAGAAAGGAGGACTCAGGGAGTACTCTGGTAAGAACACTCATTTATTTGGAGATAGGTACAGGTTTATATAGAGAGTTAAACAAAGAACATTTTTCACATATGTCATAAATTACAGGTTTCTTAAAGGTCAGCTTGCCCCTATAGTAGGGGGCTGGCATGACAAGAATTGATGTGATACATAAAGGTCAAAATAATTATTCTCCATGACAGAGGCAGGTTAATTATCCAAAGGCATTTGAGAGAAGCGTAGGGGTTAAATCAGTAAGGTGAGGTAGAGAAAAGAAAAACAAAACTTGATGTAAATCACAGATATCAAAGGACACAAGGAAACAAGATTTGGGGGGCTTTTAACTGTCTGGTGTTGGGAGTGTATGATAGAATGTATTCTCCTTTGTAATCAAAAGGTGAAGTGGATGTGTAAACTTTGAGTGGACCATAAAACAGGCAACCATTTGGCCTGCTGTTAGCAGGGAGAACTAAGTGTGAGAGGCTTGTAGGCTTTCTGTGATCTTGAGAGACTAATAAGGAGAAACTGAGTCTGGGAGATTTTTCCCTCTTGGCTCATCTCTATAAAGAGAGAGGCTAACAAGACCTCCATCCAAGGATGGGTGAGCTCCCCTAAGCTCTACCAAGCTTTCACATAGTCCCACAGCTATCAAGGGAGGGGATGGGATATGGAGCTCTGGTGGTGGGAATTGTGTGGAATTGTACCCCTCTTATCCTATGATCTTGTCAATATTTCCATTTTATAAAAAAGTTCAGAAAAAAGTATATTCCTTCCATGGAATAAGTTGCCAAACTAGGGTAGATGCTGGTAGTCAGCAACTTTTATCTACATACTACTATCTCTCCTAAATCTTTCTGGGCTACTTCTTTCTTGTCATCCAGCCACAAGGCAGACTCTTCTGAGTTCTTAATGTGCCCTGTGAATGTCTCTGTGAGGAAGTATATTACATCACACTGTCATCCTCAGGACTGCCCACCTGTGTCTTCCAATGACTGTGAGCTCCTGATGGCAGACGCCAGCTTTATTACATAAAAATTTCCTGGAGCCGGGTGGTGGCGCACCTGGTTGAGTGCACATGTTACAATGTTCAAGGACCCAGGTTTGAGTCACTGGTCCCCACCTGTAGAGGGAAATCTTCACCACTCGGTGAAGCAGTGCTGCAGGCATCTTTCTCCATCTATCACCCCCTTCCCTCTCAATTTCTGGCTGTGAATATCCAATAAATAAATAAAGATAAAAAAATGTCTAGCACAGGGCCTGGGAAATTAGCCCCTAAATAAATTACTGATCAGCATATCTCTGGGTATCTCTAGGGTCTGGCTTTCCACTTTTGTCTTTTTTTTTGTGGGGGTATGGGGGGTAGTAATGGTATTTTCACAGAGTAAATACTAAAAATATCTAGAAGGTTATTCCAAAGTGTGACTGTCATTGGTGCCAATTTTAGAGCAAGGAACTCATGGCTTTGAAACCAAACTTAGAATAATGTTGGCATGTTGACTCCAGGTTACACCCATGGAGGTCATTTGTGATCTGCCACTCAGGACCTTCCCAGAATATGGTGGGTGGCCAAGATCTCCTGACCAGGCTATTACAATTAAAAAGGATCAGAACATGAATTTGAACAAATATTTTAAATTACACTTACTTTTTTAAAAACAAATGCAAAGTATTAAGGGGGGTAGAAATGTGGTGACTGCTAGAAACAAGATGAAACATGGTCACATAGCTCAGTTAAAGTCATATTTTAATTATATTTAAAAGTTTGGCTCTTCCTTTTTGCGGGAGAAGGAAATATAGAGTGAACACTTTAAATGAAATATTGAAGGCCAACACACAAGGAAATCATATTAATGTGTCATAAAACCTTTAGAAAATGTGTTATTGGGATCAACCTGTCAATGCCTGTTGTTTTCAACGGGTTAGGTTGTTTTCGCCGGGCTGGCTTCACGGGCAGGTAACAGACGACCAGGGACTCATAGGTGAGCTGTAGGCAGTATCTCTTTATTCATGCAGGACACAGCACAATCTAAGACGAGCTAAGCTGAACTCAAGGTAAAGTACTCTAAAACTCACAATGCTGTCTTTATATATACTTCCCAAGTAGGGTGGAAACAGGATGTGACATAGAGA
The DNA here is from genome assembly GCF_950295315.1 of Erinaceus europaeus. Classification (NCBI taxonomy): domain Eukaryota; kingdom Metazoa; phylum Chordata; class Mammalia; order Eulipotyphla; family Erinaceidae; genus Erinaceus; species Erinaceus europaeus. The sequence goes on from NC_080168.1 coordinate 35,031,586, forward strand.
GGGTGGAGAGAAAAGTGACTGGTGAAAATCAGGGTGTGATAAAGAAGGGATCAGGGTGTGACAAAGAGGGGGGGTGGAGCAAAAACATATCATGAAACAGTGGGGATTGAACCAATGCCCTGGAGGGAGGTGCTTGTTAACAGCGGTTATATAAATAGAATGAAGTGGTTATGTAAATAGAATAGTGTTAAGCAGGGGGGATTTAAACCAAATGAAACAGAAGGGGTCTCATGCATACCAACAAATGCCCATGTTCAGCAGGGAAGCAATTACAGAAGCCAGACCTTCATCCTTCTGCATCCCACAATGACCTTGTGTCCATACCCCCAGAGGGTTAAAGAATAGGAAAGCTATCAGGGGAGGGGATGGGATACGGCATTCCAGTGATGGGAATTGTGTGGAGTTGTACCCCTCTTATCCTATGGTTTTTTCAATGTTTCATTTTTATAAATAAATAAATAATTTTTAAAAAAAGATGCCATTTAGTGCCACAGAGTTGTCAGTGACTTCTTACCCTAGTGGTTCTTTATATCTTTGATCAATCTGTTTGGGATCTCAGTGTCATCAAGTTGGTTCAGGTCCTTAGGATTTTCACTTGGATGTGGAAATCGTTTGCTTCCCAACACACACATTGTATCCACACCCTTCACCATCTGCCTTTCCCCTGTCCTTTCTACCCTCCCCAGGCCTCTCACTGTCCTATGCTGACCCTTCGTGTCTTATCCGTCTGTAGGTGAAAATTCCCATAATTCAATCACTTTATAAGTTCTGTCTTATACTCTCTCATGTTTCCCATCATCTAGTTCAGATCTCTACTAATCACAAGTGCTAAAGATCTGTTGACTGACTCACTCAGAGATTATGTCTCTGCTTGACATAGTAGAAACAGAGTCCCCCCTGAATATTTCAAGAAACATGAAAATGGTCTGATTTTCCTTTCTTTCAAAATTAGAAAAAAACATATCCCCAGGAGAGGAATTACCAGGTCATAAGGTAGATGGGTCCACTTCTGCTTTCTGAGAGTTCTCCAGACTGCTCTCCACAGGGGTTGGACCAATTTACATTTCCACCAGCAGTGCAGGAGGGCTCCCTTACCCCCTGCAACCTCTCCAGCACTTGTCAAATTGAAAAGCTTCTGCACAGCAAAAGAAGCCACCACCCAAACAAAGAGACCCCTTACAGAATGGGAGAAGATCTTTACATGCCATATAGCAGACAGAAGACTACTAGCAAAAATATATAAAGAGCTCACCACACTCAGCAACATAAAAGCAAATGACCCCACTCAAAAGTGGAGAAAGGATATGAACAGAATATTCACCAAAGAAGAAATCCAAAAAGGCCAACAAACATATGAAAAAAAATATTCCAAATCATTGTTAGAGAAATGTAAGTAAAGACAATGAGATACCACTTCACTCTTGTGAGAATGTCATGCATTAGAAATGATTAAAAAATAATAAAATAAAATAAAATTAGAAGAAAACTGGGTATAATATGAGTGAACATATATTAATGAATCCAGCCTGAATGATATTCATCTCTCTACCAACAAAGTCATAAAGATTATATATTTTTATCCTGAAGCTTCCCCCTTGCAGAGGGGAACTGGGGGCTTGAACCTGAGTCCTTTCACACTGTAATGTGTACACTCAACCAGGTGGAGGAAGGAGTCTGGTAAGGCAAATGTGCCTAGAACTTCCTAAAATCATAATGTATCCCGAATTATGTAATTAAAAGTAACTGTGAACATGAAAAATAGAAAAGAAAAATTGCAATGTATTTTCCCACAAATACTATGGATCTCTCCTATTTTTCTGCTGGTCCATTGGTGATTACTAGTCTAAAGTGTGCAGTCTTCTTCCTGGATTTGACAAATCAATATAGATGGAATGTGACAAGTTACTGGGCTGTTTTGTTCACACAATAACCCCTTTGATGGCTCAGTAAAAGGTGGAAGAGTGAAACTTCTGGTATCTGTAAAATATACACCACACTCAATCTCTGTGTTTCAAGACATAAAGCTCTCTTTCCTGGCTCTAAAACTCGAGTTTCTATGCCAGGGCCAAGTGGAATGTGTTTGAGCCAGCTCTTGGGTAAACACAGAAATGTAATCTTTCTCAAAGTTGAACCTGCTCCACACACTGTCTGTATGTGGAGTGTTTACTTCAGCAGACAAGGATTAGATTTGAAAAAGATTTGAAAACAGAGTTTTTCTTAAAGCATTTAAATCTAAGGGTTTAAGAAACCATATTTTAAATTATCATTTGTTATTCCTTCTTCCAGGTAAATTATATTCAATTTGAATTTGAAATTACAGAAATAATAGCAGTGCTTTCTTCTCTTTCTCTCCCTCTTTCTCTTTCTCTGGTTGTGGGGGGGGGAGCATAAAAGATGTTCTCCAAAGAACTGACATTATCTTTAATTAGGAGTTTCACTTATTTTTACCTAAACATAATTATCCCTAACCCAAATAAAATCCCAAAAATGACTTGACCTTTTCCTTTGCACCATAAATTATAATTAAGGTCATCAATAGCTGCTATAATCCATTAATTAATTTGCTTTTCTGTCAGAATGTTACCTGACCCTTTCTAACATTATAGTCAATTTTCATAAACTTTCTATGATTTTCTTCTTTTATTCTTCACATTTTTTTTCTTCTCACATTCCTAGAATTATAGTGTGAGAATGATTTTGACTGTTGCCTGGCCAAGTGCCATGCTTTTGGGTGGTCAAAAGCCTACAAAGTTTCATCTGGAAGAGATGGCTCTTCTCGTGCTCAAGGTCAGAGAATTCAGCTTTCTTCAGTGATACCTTCCAGTTTAACCATTCTGACCATCTGAAGAGTTTTCCCCCTGGAGTCCAGTCCAGAATCTCTTTTGTCCTTCTGGTTTCACTTTGTCCACAGACATAGCAAATACCTTTCCAGCATCTTCCTAAAACTCATTCTCCTCAAATTGAAAGACCACATTGGGTAACAATTTTAACATCTTCTTCAGTATAATCAATATTTATACTACATCATTTTTCTACTGTTTTTTCCCTTTTATTGCCCTTGTTTTTATCATTGTTGTGGTTATTATTATTGTTGTTATTGATGTCATTGTTGTTGGATAGGACAGAGAGAAATCAAGAGAGGACGGGAAGACAGAGAGGGGGAGAGAAAGATAGACACCTGCAGACCTGCTTCACAGCCTGTGAAGTGACCTCCCTGCAGGTGGGGAGCTGGGGGCTTAAACCCAGATCCTTACGTAGGTCCTTGTGCTTCACTCCACCTGTGCTTAACCTGCTGTGCTACCACCCTAGCTGCCCCCCCCCCCATTTTTCTACTCTTAAAACACCTGCGAACCTAGTAAGGGAGCCCTGGGGTTCCCACACAGACATGATGAGCCTAGACCTCTAACAGATCCCTCTCTCCACTGTCACTGGTCACCTCCATCAGTAACAACATAATGGATCCCTTTGTGTGCCTCTATAGGACCTTGCCCTCAATGTGGATTAATAATGGTAGAGACCTGAGAAAGTTGGGTCCTGAAATTAGTGCAGCCTGGAATGTTCCTAGCTGTGACCACAGAACATGAGCTCAGACCAACAGGGAAATAGTGGTTACATAGACTCCTGTGCTGAATATGGGCCCCAGATCAAGCTGATGAGGTTTACAGTTAACAATATACACTTTCCCCATATTTGGGAGCTACTCTCTTCCCTGATGCAGCTTTCCAGTCCTTTTTCCAACTATGACACCATCTCCCCAGACAATAACCTGGGTCCACTTGCATATTAAATGTCAGGCTAAGACAGAAATTAGTAGTTATAGGTCCTCTGGAATATACCTAAAACAGACCTACTAGCTTTTCCCAAAATGGAGAACCCAATCTTCATCAGCAATATTCATGACTTTAGGTTCATGATTAGTCAACAATTTGTTCTGCTTTATATCTTAACTCTTTTTTAAGCCACCAGGTTCCAGATGCTACCATGATGCCAACTTGACTTCCTTGGGCAGATGACCCTACTAAGTGTCCTGAAACCTCACCTCCCCAGAGCCATGCCTCACTAGGGAAAGAGGTAGACAGGCTGGGAGTATGGATTGACTTGCCAACACCCATGTTCAGTGGGGAAGGAAGCCTGACCTCCCACCTTCTGCATCCCATAATGACCCTGGGCCCACAGTCCCAGAGGGATAAAAAATGGGGAAACTATCAAGGGAGGGGATGGGATATGGAGCTCTGGGGGTGGGAATTGTGTGGAAATGTGCCCCTCTTCTCCTATAGTCTTATCAATATCTCCATTTTATAAATAAAAATAAAAAAACATTTGTCCATGGTGAATCTATACAATGGACTACTATCAGTCATGAAAAAAGAATGAAGTGCTGAAATATTCCACTTCATGAATGAACCTCAAAAGCATTATACTAAGTGAAAAGAACCAAATATCAATTATAATACAGGCTTATTTATGTGGAAATTCATAGCAGGCAAATCACTGGAGACAGGAGCTGGAAGCAGAAGGAAATAGGGGCATATGTTTCTTATAGAATGATGAAACTAGTCTGAAGTTAGTGGTCAGAGCTACATAAACACATGGATAGGCTAGATGCCACCTAACTGTGTATTTAAAATTGTTGAGCTGGTTAACTATATTGCCATAGTATTTAAATGGTTCCCTGAAATTCTTCCATTTTCACTTAATCATCCATTTTGAGGGTCATGGTGAAGAAAACAGTGTCTTAAAGATCTAAGAGGTGTGGGGCCCAGGTGCATCTGGTGGAGTGCACATATTAGCATGCACAAGGACTCAGGTTCAAGCTCCTGGTTCCCACCTGCAGGAGGAAATAAGCTTTATAAGCAGTGAAGCAGAGCTGTGGGTGTCTTTCTTTCTCTCCCACCATGTCCTCCTAACTTCTCGATTTCTTTCTGTTTCTATCCAAAATAAATAAAATAAAACATGTATCTAAATAAAAAAAAGTCTAAGTGGTGACTTCAGTAAAGTACTACAAAATCTGGATAAGGTGTGTGTGGGGGGTTGAGTGGTAGAGCTGCGGGTAAAGTGCATATGGCACAAAGCCTGAGGACTGGCTTAAGGATCCCGGCTCAAGCCCCTTACTCCAGTAAAGCAGGTCTGCAGGTGTCTATCTTTCTCTCCTTCTCTTTGTCTCCCCATCCTCTCTCTTGATTTCTTTCTGTCCTGTCCTACAACAACAGCCATAGCAACAATAACAAGGGCAACAAAGATGGGAAAAATAGCCTCCACAAGCATTGGATTCAGTCCTGGCACTGAGCCCCAGCGATAACCCTAGAGAAAAAAAAAATCTGGATAAGGGTAAGAGACTGCCTTACTTAATGTTGACCTTTTTGCTTAATTCCAGGCCACCCCATCACCCTGGTCCCTAGTCAGGGAATCCTTGGAGTCCTCCATAGACACTATGGGCTAAGACGTGTAATAGGTCCCTCTCTCCACCATCACTGGCCACTTCCGTCAAGAACGTTATCAAAGAGTTCCAGTGGCATATAATCGGTTAGTGCTTGGTACTTATACAGGAATATCATCATAAGACCTCTTGTGGGCCACTCAGGGTCCTTGCTCTCCCTGTAAAGTAGCAATGGTAGGGGCTGCCCCACTCACTAAAGGGAGGCTAGGTCAGCCTACTCTGCCACTAGAGGAAGACAGGTCCTGAAATGAGTGCAGCCTAGATGTTCTCAGCTGTGACCATGAACTGTGAGCTCAGACTGACAGGGATTCAGAGGTTACACTAAATGTAACCTCCTATGATAAATGTGAAAATATGTATATATATACCTTGGGTCAGAGCAGTGGGGTCAGCAGTTAATAGTATTTATATACTTTCTTCAAGTTTGGGAGAAACACTCTACCTTGACCCGGCTTTCTAGTTCTATTCTCATCTCTGACACCATCTTCCCAGACAATTCTTTCCTCCCACCTGCATGTTAGCTACCAAGCTCAAGCAAAGATTACTAAAGTCATGGACCTCTTGCAACATACTTTAAGTAGACTTCCTAGTTTCTTTACAACCCAGGTTCTCAATCTCATCTGCTCTATTCCTACTTTTTGGTTCCTGTTTATTAAACACTTTGCTCTGCTTTATATATCACTGCCTTTCAACCACTAAGTTGTAACTGCTACTATGATGCCATCCTGATTTTTCTGGGCAAATAACCTCACCAATGTATCCTGGATCCTCACCTCCCCAGAGCCCTACTCCACTAGGGAAAGATAAAAACAGGCTGGAGGTATGGATCTACTTGCCAACACCCATGTCCAGTAGAGAAGTTAGAACTCTTATCTTCTGCTCCCCATAAGCAACTTTGGTCCATACTCCCAGAATGGGAGAAATGTTAGGGGAAGATAACCAGAGGGCTCTGAACTCCAATTCCATCAGGACCTGGAGAGAGAAATGGAAAAAGGAAGGACATTTGGGAGTAGTAATAGGTATAGGTGTGACTTAGAAAGAGAAGGGCTCTCTACCCTTTCTCTCTTTCCTGGGACTAACATGTGAGCAGTTTTCAGTTTTCAGCCCTGTTTCTTTCTTTTTCTCTACCTCTCTCTCTTTCCCTCTAATGTTCTGTTTTCAATGAAAGTTTAGTTTACTTTAATAAAAATATATAAAAAATGAAATAAAGAGAAGATAGGATCATAGGAAAAAGGGAAAATATTAAATTACTAATAAAAATGACATCAAAGATAGGCAGAGCTAGAATTCTGTAGGTAGAAAACATGATTTAGAGTAAGGTTCTGGATTAATTTGCTGGTGGCTATCAGCAGATACTTGTTGAGTATACACTATGTGGCACTGTTCTATGCTAGGAAATGGAAACACTTATATGCATACCCAGTGTGTGAACACTCCAGATATGGCCAAAGTCCTCAGGAATCTTATAATCCAACTAGTCACTTTCATGGCTTTGTGAGAGTTAGGAATCAACTCATTCTCTTACCTTTATTGATAAAAGAGAAGGTAGTAATAATTTGTCATATCTACCTTTCATTACAGCCCATAGTTATTGCAAGAATTAAATGGGTTAATACATATGGGTGTGATTTATTATCATTATTATTGTTATTATTACTTTGTTGTAAAACATTACACAAGGGGGCAGGTGGTGGCACCCTCAGTTGAGTGTATGTATCACTAAGAGCAAGGCTCCAGGTATGAGCCCCAGCTCCCCACCTCCCCACCTGAAGGGGGGGACACTTCATGAGCGATGAAGCATGTCTACAAGTGTCTATCTTTCTCTTCCTCTCTGTCTCCTCTTCTCTCAATTTCTCTCTGTCCTGTCAAATAAAAATAAAGTAGAAATTAAAAAAAATAATAAGGCCCCCAGGAGCCAAGGATTTATAGTGCCGGCACTGAGTCTCAGAGATAACCCTGGTGGTAATAAAAAAAAATAATACACAAAATTTCAAGCACTGCTGTTATGCAATTCTAGCTTAATGTTAACATTTTCATAGTAGGACTGAGTAGTCAGTTGCCAGACTAGCTTTGTGGGTAGGAGACAGATGACCAGAGACTCATGGCTGAGCTGTACACAGTATCTCTTTATTCATGTGGAACATAGCACAATCTAAGCCATCTAAACTATCTATAATCACAATCCTGTCTTTATATATATATACTTGCCAAGTAGGGTGGAAACAGGATGTGACTTAGAGAGGGTGGAGCAAAAAAATTCTGGTGGAAATCAGGGTGTACTAGGAGAGGGGGAGGAGCAAAAAGACATAATGAACCAGTGGGGATTAAACCAATGCCCTGCAGGCAGGGTGGTGCTTAGTTAACAGTGGTTATGTAAATAGAATACAGTGTTAAGCAGGGGGGATTAAACCAATGAATCAGAAGGGGTTTTAGAAGCATACCAACAATTCCCCCTTTCTTTTTAACTAATGGCCATAGTATCAGGAGTGTGGGGTGAACAGAAACCTATATCTTACAGGCATTTTCAAAAGAACTGGCACAAGACATGGAGGAACAAGTAAGAGAGCAGCAAGAACCAGTGTGATGCCAAGGGGAGGCCTGAGGGGGGGTGCTTACTGCCTCAAAGGGCAAGGCCTAGCAGGTGAAAGGGCATATCCTGCCTCTGGGGGCAGGACCTAGTAAGGAGGGGAGGTTTCCTGCCTCTGTGGGCATCTCTTGCCTCTGGGGGCATTTCCTGACTCTGGGGGCAGGACCTAGTAAGGATGGGAGGTTTCCTGTCTCTGGGAGCAGGGCCTGCAGGTGAGTGAGCATGGCCTATAGAGTCCCAAGGCTCTGGCTGCAAAGTCCATGGACTGATGCGGTCAGTCTTTGATTAATCCAACAGTGTAAAGGGAAACTGCTGTAAAATTGTGTAAAGTGTCCAAGAGGTGTACCAGTAAGTCCAATAGAAGTGTCAGTCCAAAGCAGATGACCACAGAAGAAATGCTAGGGGATGAAATGCTGCACGTCTGTCTTGATGAGGAATGTCAGCCACTGGAATTCCGCTTTTCTTTAGAAAGTGAGCTTTGGAGTCTGTGAATCTGTTTCTTCAGGTCGTGCCAGGTCACATCATTGGTTTCGGGGGGAGCTGCTCTAGTCCTGCCATCTTATGGGTGATGTCAGAGAACAGGGGTCCAAATGGAGTTCCAGGGATTTCATTTGAGCAGATGCTTTTTCATGTGAAGAATTGACAGCTGTAATTCACTTACTTGTCAAACAAAACTTGTAGCAGATTAGAAGTTTACTATAATTGATAACTCCATTATAATTGGAAGTCCTTTCTAGTATGATTTCAAGGTTGTATAAATAGTCAGTCACTTGTAAAACTGGTGTGGTTGTGTCTTACGACATGTTGGTGTTAGGGCAGCTGGGGTTCAGTTGCAGCTGTGATATATATTCATTGCAGAAAATTTAGCAAGTCCAGAAAAGTACATTTTTGTCAGCTATACCCTTTCCCCCAGCTATATATATATACATATATATATACACACACATATATATAATATGTGTCAAATATATAAAATACATATACATGTATATATATATATGTTTCCCATCAGAACACCGCTAAGCTCTGGCTTACGGCATTGCTGGGGGTTGAACCTGAAACCTCAGAGTTTTGACCACACAAATCTTTTTTCATAACCATTATGCTATCTCCCCAGTCCTTTAATATTTGTTCCTAAGCAGTGATAGCTCATCTAGCTAAAAACATGAAAACTGCTGGAGATGAATTCTCTCACTTTTTGACTTTGGAGGAAGTGTTCCACCTTTGTAAGTTTTAAATATATATATATATAGTGTGTGTGTGTGTGTGTGTAAGAAATAATAATGGCTAAACCACTGTGAGGATGAAGATACTCAATGTTTATCACTTGACTAAAAAATCAGTACATAATATCAGTCTATTTATCTATCTGCCTGCATATTAATCTACATATATATATACATATATATATAATGTATGTATCACACATAAGATAGGTAAAAAGAAATACAATTTTCTGTTTGCTTCTTATTATCAAGACAGTAATAAACACATCTATCTCAATCAGTGCTTTAGCTCATTAAGTCATTACTTAATGAGTTTGCCAAGTGTATTGTGGTGGAACTTCTTTCAAATTAAAATATCCAACTCCTTCAAAGAGTAGATCTTATCAGCTGTGCATGGAAGTTCACATATTGTTTTCTGTGCATCATTCTTCATTGCTTGTAGTATATTGAAACAAATCATATTTCAACAGACCCCTGTCTATTGTCAGGTCCTTATAGATGGCTGTTTTGTTTGGCAGAAACATTTTCTTATTTTTATTTTAATTTATTTATAAAAAGGAAACATTGACAAAACCATAGGTTAAGAGAGGTATAACTCCACACAGTTCCCACCACCAGAAGTTCCTATCCCATCTCCTCCCCTGATAGCTTTCCTATTCTTTAACCCTCTGGGAGTACAGATCCAAGGTCATTGTGGGATGCATAAGGTTGAAGGTCTGGCTTCTGTGATTGCTTCCCTGCTGAACATGGGCATTGACAGGTCAATCCATACGGCCCGCCTGCCTCTCTCTTTCCTTAGTGAGACAGGGCTTTGTGGAATCGGAGCTTCAGGACACTTTGTTGGGGTTGTCTGTCCAGGGAAGTCTGGTTGGCATCATGCTAGCACCTGGAACCTGATGGCTGAAAAGAGAGTTAACATAAAAAGCCAAACAAGTTGTTGACTAATCATGAACCTAAAGGCTAGAGTAGTGCAGATTAAGAGTTGGGGGTGGGGAGGTCTGTGTTGTGTAGATATCTAGTAGGCATATTTTAGTTATATTCCAAAGGGCCTATGGCTATAAATTTTTTTCCCTGAGCCTAAAATCTTATATGCAGTTGGATCCAAGTTACTGTCTGAGGAGATGATGTCATGCCTGGCAACAGGACCAGAAAGCTGGATCAGGGATGAGAGTAGCTCCCAAATATGGGAAAGGTGTATAAATATTATTGACTGTAAAAACCATCAATTTGATGTGATCTGGGGCCCATATTCAGCTTAGGAGCCTATGTGACCTCAGCATTCCTATAGATCTGAGCTCACATTCTGTGGTCATGAGTAGGAACATTCCAAACTGCCCCAATATCAGGACCCATCTTCCTCAGGTGTAGCATAGAGTATGTTGTCCTGCCTCCCTTTGGAGGATGGAACATTCTCTACCATTATTGATCCAAGTTGAGGGCAAGGTCCTATGGGGGCCCAAAAAGGGGTCCATTGTGTTGTTCCTGACAGAGATGACCAGTAACAATGGAGAGAGGGATTTATTTGAGGTCTAGGCCCATCATGTCTGTTTGGGAATCTCAGGACTCCCCGAATAGGGCCCCAGCTGATGGGGTGGTGATAGTGACTAAAGAATCATTGTTAAAGTATGCCAGTTTTTTGCCTTAATTCAGCTTTTGCAGACTTGCTTTGATAAGGATAGCTTGGGAGTGAGTGAGGGAAGTATAACAGAAAGTAAGTGAGGAGGGAATCTAAGTCTAAGTAGACACTATTTCATTATGAACTTCATACTGGCTTACTGCAGACTATTGTGTACTTTTGCTTTCAGGTATATATTTTGCCCTAATTTGGATACATGTGAACATATGCTCTATTTCATGGGACCTGGTCAATATCTAGGTTTTGGGACTTTGTTAGGAAGTGGACAACCTGGAATGAAATTAGAGAATCCTATGAAAGGAAAGGTCTCACCCAAGTAATGAGGCTGAAGGATTGACATTCCATGCCTGACATCTCTGGACATAGTCTGAAGTGAAGCACACTAAAGTGGTATTTGTTTGTTGATTAGATTGGGATCAGCGGATGCAATATCATTTGGTGTGAATTGAGAGAAGCATGCAGGAAAGTGAGCCCTACCCTAGAAGTTCCAGAACTGGGGGAAATATAGGCTCTATAGAGGAAGCAGGAGGTTCCTGCTGTCTTAGGGCTTAAGAAGACAATAGATAGTTATTGCTATAGTCACATTATTTGGCAATTGGGTTAACTTTGAAAATCCCTTTGTTAGGTTTCACTATACAAATAATTTATAACATCACCATATTTATGTCTTTTGACATTATTTGTATGTAACTGTGCCATCAATTGCTTCTGTTCTCCCTGGTCTAAGCTTTTAAGAGAGTTGACACATCAAAGACTAAGCCTATGGTCTGTGCATTTAGAAGTTTGAAACATTCAATCAATTTTCCCCCTCTCATATTAATTAAATAGTGATTTAAATGACTACAAATTAATAGGAATGTACATAAATACCATTCTCACCACCAAAAGATTGTGTTCCATCTCATCCCCCCCACCCCATGAAGCTGAACATACACCCTCACCCTCAACCCAGGGTTTTTACTTTGGTGCCCTACTACTAATTTAGTCAGATGCTGCTTTGAGTTTCCCTTTCTGTTATTCTTTCTCAACTTCTGTTTATGAGAGGGATCATCCAATACTCATCTTTATCTTTCTGACTTAACTCACTTAACATAATTACCTCTAGATCCATCCATGATGGGTCACAGAAGGTGGGTTCATTGTTCTATTTTTTTGTGTGTGTGTTTCTACTTCTTTTTTTTTTTTACATGCATAACATTCCCCAGATTCCCATTTAGCAATACAACCCCCACTATTTCATTCATCATTTTTCATGGACCTGTATTCTCCCCACCCACCCATCTAATCTTTGACAAAGGGGCCCAGACTATTACATGGGGAAAGCAGAGTCTCTTCAACAAATGGTGTTGGAAACAATGGGTTGAAACATGCAGAAGAATGAAGCTGAATCACTGTATTTCACCAAATACAAAAGTAAATTCCAAGTGGATCAAGGACTTGGATGTTAGACCAGAAACTATCAGATATTTAGAGGAAAATATTGGAAGAACTTTTTTCCGCATAAATTTTAAAGACATTTTCAATGAAACGAATCCAATTACAAGGAAGACTAAGGCACGTATAAAGCTATGGGACTACATCAAATTAAAAAGCTTCTTCACAGCAAAAGAAACCACTACCCAAATCAAGAGACCCCTCACAGAATGGGAGAAGATCTTTACATGCCATACATCAGATAAGAGTTTAATAACCAACATATATAAAGAGCTTACCAGACTCAACAACAAGACAACAAATAACCCCATCCAAAAATGGGGGGAGGAATTGGACAGAATATTCACCACAGAAGAGATCCAAAAGGCCGAGAAACACATGAAAAAATGCTCCAAGTCTCTGATTGTCAGAGAAATGCAAATCAAGACAACAATGAGATATCACTTCACTCCTGTGAGAATGTCACACATCAGAAAAGGTAACAGCAGCAAATGCTGGAGAGGGTGTGGGGTCAAAGGAACCCTCCTGCACTGCTGGTGGGAATGTCAATTGGTCCAACCTCTGTGGAGAACAGTCTGGAGAACTCTCAGAAGGCTAGAAAAGGACCTACCCTATGACCCTGCAATTCCCCTCCTGGGGATATATCCTAAGGAACCCAACACATCCATCCAAAAAGATCTGTGTACACATATGTTCTTGGCAGCACAATTTGTAATAGCCAAAACCTGGAAGCAACCCAGGTGTCCAACAACAGATGAGTGGCTGAGCAAGTTGTGGTCTATATACACAATGGAATACTACTCAGCTGTAAAAAATGGTGACTTCACCGTTTTCAGCCGATCTTGGATGGACCTTGAAAAAATCATGTTGAGTGAAATAAGTCAGAAACAGAAGGATGAATATGGGATGATCTCACTCTCAGGCCGAAGTTGAAAAACAAGATTAGAAAAGAAAACACAAGTCGAACCTGAAATGGAATTGGAGTATTACACCAAAGTAAAAGACTCTGGGGTTCATTGTTCTTAATAGCTGTGGAGTATTCCATTGTGTATATATACCACAGATTTCTCAGCCACTCATCTGCTGTTGGGCACCTGGGTTGCTTCCAGGCTTTAGCTATTATGAATTGTGCTGCTATAAACATAGGTGTACACATATCTTTTTGGTTGGGTGTTATGGAGTCCTTGGGGTATATCTCCAGGAGAGGAATTACTGGGTCATATGGAAGGTCCATGTCTAGCCTTGTGAGAGTTCTCCAAACTGCTCTCCACAAAGGCTGGACCAATTGACATTCTCACCAGTAGTGCAGAAGTGTTCCTCTGTCCCCACAGCCTCTCTAGCATTTGTTGCTGCTGTCCTTTTTGATGTATGCCATTCTCACAGGGATGAGATGGTATCACAGTGTTGTTTTTATTTGCATTTCTCTGACAACCAGTAACCTGGAGCAATTTTTCATGTATTTGTTAGTCTTTTGGGTCTCCTCTGTAGTGAATGTTCTGTTCATATCCTCTGCCCATTTTTGGATTTGCTTTTTTGTTGCTAAGTTTTCTGAGCTCTTTGTATATTTTGGTTATTAGTCTCTTGTCTGATGTATGGTATGTGAAGATCTTCTCCCATTCTGTGAGGGGTCTCTGTTTGTATGATAGATTCTGTGTGTGTGTGTGTGTGTGTGTGCCTTTTTAATTTTTTTTTAAATTTCTTTATTGGAGAATTACTGTTTTACATTACACAGTAAATATAATAGTTTGTACATGCATAACATTTCCCAGTTTTTCATATAACAATACAACCCCCACTAGGTCCTGTCATCCTTTTTGGACCTGTATTCCCCCACCACCACCACCTCAGAGTCTTTTACTTTGGTGCAATATGCCAATTCCAGTTCAGGTTCTACCTGTGTTTTCTCTTCATGCAGAAGCTTTTCAATTTGATGTATTCCCATTGGTTGGTTGGCAGAAACATTTTCATACCGATTGATAGAAGATGGCCTCTTTAAGGCAGAGTATGAAGACATAATGACATAATACATTTAAATAAACCTCTTAAGCAATTAGAACTGGAAGGAAATGCAGAAGAATGAGATCCAGATAGGAAAAGATGGCAAGGTGGACAGAAAGGAGAAGGGAGGACAGACATAAAAAGCAGGGTTCCAGGTTCTGATAAACAGCTATAAATTTTTGTGGTAATGTTAACTAAATGACATTTAAGGACCTAAGTTTTTGATGTTCTAACTTTGTGTATTGTTAAATTTGTACTAGATTCAGACCTCCAAAATTTCAATGAAGTATTTTGTTCTCCCTTTGGGTGAGGAGGCCGGGCAGTGGTGCACCTGATTAAGTGTACATAGTAGTAAGTGCAAGGAACCTGGTTCAAGCCCCCACTCTCCAACTGCAGAGGGATTCTTCCTGAGCTGTGAAGCAGGTATGCAGGTGTCTACCTTTCTCTGTCTCTATCTTCCCTTCCCGTCTCAATGCCTGGGGTTTCCAGAAGATCAGAAGGCAAGAAAGAATCATCCCAGGAGCTCACAGAGGAAGCCTGGCCTTACAGAAACTTTGATTTCACAGTTTAGGGCTCTGGAATTGTGAAACAATAAACTTCTGTTGTTCTTCAGCCACTCAGTTTGTTGGAACTTTACCACTACAGTCCTAGGAAACTGATAAGCTCCTGGAAAACAGCCCAAGCCCTGCAGTAGGCATCAAATTTCCAAAGCATATGGAGAAACTAAAGTTGAAGATGGATATATTTAATATTCAAAAGACAGACATGACCTCTGCTGTCACTTTGCTTATTTTATGTAGAGACGAGATCTTGTCTTTTAACTATAAACCTTACCAGTATGTTTCTAGTTCTTTCGCAAATCTTATCTTGACATTCTCTGATCAAACAGGCTTTTTGTTTATTTCCCTTCACTTATAGGATATATGCAACCTACCTCAACTTTTGATAGTTTTGTCTTTCACCACTTTTATCTTAAATTTAGAAAGTGCTGTTGAATTTTGGGAAAATGTCACACTAGTTTGCTCCTCTAGCTCTTTAAACTTACTGTTCACCCTGACTCCCTTGCCCTGGTGCTGGTCAACACTGCCTGATAAATGTCTGCTCACCTCCAAATGCTGCTTCCTCTGGGAAGCTTACTATCTCCAGTCAGAGTTCTTCCTAGTGCCTGAATATATATATATAATCTCCATCCAGAATGGTAGGCTTCAAAGAGGTTTTTTTAATTTTTTTTATTTATAAAGAGTATTTTATTTGCTTGTTCTTACAACTGTTTTCTGCTTTCTCATCCAATTGCACATTGTGAGGCCAAGAGAATAAGGCTTTCGTTCTTGTATCCCAAAGCTGGCACTGTGCCACAGTGCTCAGCTGGTTTTGTGTAGCAGTAACTGATGTTCAAGTCCTTAGACCTGGCTTGAGTCTAGGGAATCTCCATTGCTGCCTATGTGACTGCAGCCTAGGCTATAACAGAGTTAGTCCTCCATATCCTCTGATAACAAAATCTCAGTTCTGTTCAAGTGTATGACAGAGTTTTTCATCTCAAGGAAGGTAGATCTAACCATTAACCTAGTGTGGAAGTTACAACTCAGTTCTGGACAATCAAATGTAGAAGGATGTCATCAGAATTTCCAGAAGTGATCTCTCTCCCCTGATAAAAAGAGGAGGAATATGTGAAGGGCAGCTCTCTGCCCTGTACTTCCTCTCAGTAGGTAGTGATAATACAGACTTCTTTTTTAAAAAATTGTGATTAATAGTAAGATGTATTATTACCAGTGATTTACAAAATTATAAAATCTCAGGGGTACCATTCCACACCATTTCCACCACCAGAGTTCTATGCCCCCATTCCTTCCACTAGAAACTGCAGTGGTTCTCTCAAGGTCACATATATGGGTTGACTATTATTTCTATGTTTATCTATCTATCTATCTATCTATCTATCTATCATCTATCATCTATATTATCACAGTTTATTCTATAGCCCTGCCTTCTCTTCTATTTTAAGTCACACCTGCACCTATTACTACTTCTCAATGTCTTTCCTTTTTCCTCTTCTCTCTCTGTGTCCTGATGGAATTGGGTTTCAGAGCCCTTTGGTCATCTTCCCCCTAACATTTTTCATCCTCTAGGAGAATGAACCAAAATTATTTGGGGGGGGGGGAATTGGAGTTCTGGCTTTTGTAATTGCTTCTCCGCTGGACATAGACCTTGGCAGGTCAATCCATACCCCCAACCTGATTCTATCTTTCCCTAGTGGGGTAGGGCTCTGGGAAGGTGAGGTTCTAGGATACATTGGTGAGGTCTGTCCATGGAGTTAAATATGGAATCTTAGTAGCATTTGCAATTTGGTGTCTGAAAGGCAGTGAGTTATGAGGCAGGACAAAATGCTTAATAAGTAGGAGCCATAAAATATGAATAGAGCAGGTGCAAATAAGAAGCTAAGATGTTGAGGCCAGATGGTGGCACACCTGGTTAAGTTCACACATTAAAGTGCACAAGGACTCATGTTCAAGCCCCTCCCCACTTGCAGAGGGAAAGCTTCACAAGTGGTAAAGCAGGGCTTCAAGTGTCTCTCTTTCTCTTCCTCTTTTTCTTTCTCTTTCTCTTTCTATCTTAACCTCCTCTCTCAGCTTCTCTCCATCTCTGTCCAGTAAAAATAAATAAAAATCTTTAACAATAATCTAGGAAGTCAATTTTAGATATGTTCCTTGGGCCCATGACTATAGTGATTTTTGCCTAAGCTTAATAGTTAAACATGGAGGTGGACTAAAAATATTGTCTGGGAAGATAGTGTCAGAGGTGAGAATAGAACTAGAAAACTGGGTTAGGGCAGAGGGTAGCTCCCAAACTTGAAGAAAGTATATAAATTCAATTAACTGTTGACCACATTGATCTGACACATATATATTCAAGGCATATATATATATATATATATATATATATATATATATATATATATATATATATATATATTCATATTTAGTGCAGGAGCCTATGCAAGCTCTGTGTCCACTCCAGTTTTACTGCATTTACTTGTTTGATGATTCTAATAAAGGTTTTTATAGAGACAATAATTGTCCTCTAGTTGTCCTTCAAAACTATACAGAGCAAACCCTCACAATAACATGCTTATGGACTCTGCCTCATCATTTTTGTATACTAAGCTTAGTTTAACTAGAATTGTTTGGTTCTAGTATCTTTTCTATCGTGTTCTCCAGATTTTTCTCTGAGATTATCATAGTGAGCTGGGAACTCAGACCACTTCCTCTTCAAAATATTATGTCTCCCAGTCTTTTCATTCACCTAACAGTTCCTAGGACCTTCAGCGCAGCATTAAAAAGAAAGGTGCAGGCAGAGCCAAGATGGCAGCCTGGAGACAACACCTGGTGTTTTCAAGGAAGCTGCTTTCAACCTGGAAGTCTCAAGTGAGACCACCAGGTTCCAAATGATACCATGATTCCAACTGGACTTCCCAGGGCAGAGGACCCCACCATGTGTCTTGGAGCTCCACCACCCCAGATCCCTGCCCCTAGGAAAAGAGAAAGAAATGCTGTATGGATCAATCTGTTCAGTGGAGAAGCAAATACAGAAGCCAGACCTCCCACCTTCTCCACCCCACAATGATCCCGGGTCCATATTCACAGCGGGATAAAGAATAGGGAAACTATCAAGGGCGGGGATTGGATATGAAGCTCTGGGGATGGGCACTGTGTGGAAATGTACCCCCTCTTATCTTACAGACTTGTCAATATTTCCATTTTGTAAATAAAAATTTTAAAAAAAGAAAGATGCCACAGAGCAAGCTTTGCCTTGACCCTGATCTTAGAGATGAAGCCTTCAGTCTTTCACAGTTAAGTGTGGTGTTGGCCATGGGTTTTTGAGTGGATTCCTTCATTCCTAGCATTCTCTAAGTAGTGTTCTTATCAGAGAAAACATTATATTTTCTCAAATGTTTTTAGTCTGCATCTCTTTAACAAATGATTGCTCTTATTTAGACTACTGATACAGTGAAATACATTGATTATCGAATTCTAAAGAAATCTTTCACTTCATGAGAACTATGGTAGTTGAACTTTGGTGGCAGGTGTGATTTGAAACTATATCCCTGTAAGCTTACAATCTTGTAAACCACTATGAAATCAATAATAAAAATAGAAAAAAATCAAATTAATATGTAAATTAATCTTTCATTCTATAGATAAACCCCACTCAGCCATGAGGTCTTCCTTTGCATTTAGAAATGTGTAACTGAGAGTAGGGCATGCTTCTGTTGAGAGGGAAAAGGTATTGAATCCTAACTGTCTGTGAGTAAAGTGAAGCCAACGTATTTAAACCAAGCCATCAGTTCTCATGCCAGTTATACTTCACAGGTAATGCACCTGCTTTTCCATGTCCACAGTCAAAATCTAAGGCCCAGAACTATATGGGAATGCTGGAGCATCGTGGGCAGCTCTGATTCTGTTCTCCCTCTTTCTCTCTCTCCATCTCTCTCTCATTCTTTCTCTTTCTTTGTATGAATGAAAATATGTCCTTGAGAGTAGTGGAATTGCACATGCAAGGCCCCAGCATCAAAAGACAAGAAGATCCTAATGACTCTCAATAATTATTTTATGATAAAAGTCTTTAAAGCCCAAAATATAGCCTAATGGTTATGCAAAACACTTTCATGCCTGAGGCACCAGAGATCCCACCCAGATTCATTCAATCCCACAAATTACCAAAAGTCTGAGCTGAGCAGTGCTCTGGTAAAACTATATATTTTTATTAGGAAACTTTAAACAATAAATAATCATTTTCCCTAGTTGGCATTGAACAAAGACAGCTAAACAAAGGTGCTGATTGGCTGTGACATTGACAGACCTTTATTTTGAAAACTTTCATCTCATCTGATTTTAGTTCTTTCATAACAAGGATTGTGTGCTTTCAAACACCAGGGGCCTATTTTGGTTGATTAGGCAAAGGAAAAATAGTATTAGAAAGCTACTAGTGGCTCACAAACTTGAATTGAGGACTGAAAAACAAGGCTGGGAAGAAACAGTAAGCAAAGTAGTTGTGGAGAAGTAGGTAGCAAGAAACTAATATATACAGTTTCAATTACCTGTAGAGTATCACTCACCAGGTCCCTGTCAAGAATGAGACAGTGATGGTCATTTTAATCTTGTAGAACTTAACCCCATAATTTATGTGCTTTGACATTATTTATATATAGCTGTGTCTTATAGAGTAATGCCAGTGGTTCCTTCTGTTCTCCCTGGTCCAAGCTTTTAGGAGAGTCAACATTTCAAAGAGCTATATATAAATAATGTTAAAGCGCATAAATTATGGTGATGTTGTGTATGATATAGCAAATCCTAACAAAGGTATTTTCAAAGTTAACCCAAATGCCAAATAATTTTATTATAGCAATAACGATCTATTGCCTTCTTAAACCCTAAGATAGCAGGAACCTCCTGCTTTCTCTATATTCCTCCAGTCCTGGAACTTCTAGGGTGTGGCTCACTTTCCTGCATGCATCTCTCAATTCATACCAAAGATATTGCATCTGCTGACCCCAACCTAATCAATGCAATGAGTAGCACCTCATCATGCTTCACTTCAGACTGTGTCCAGAGACATCATGCATGGAATGTCAACCCTTCCACCTCATTACTTGGCCACCAGGTTCCAGATGCCACCATGATGCCAACCAGACTTCCCTGGGCAGACAACCCCACCAATGTGTTCTGGAGCCTTGCTTCCCCAGAGCCCTGCCCCACTAGGGAAAGAGAGAAACAGGTTGGGAGTATGGATCGACCTGTCAATGCCCATGTTCAGTGGGGAAGCAATTACAGAAGCCAGACATTGCACCTTCTGCACCCCATAATACCCCTTGATCCATACTCCCAAAGGGATAAAGAATAGGAAAGCTATCAGGGAAGGGATAGGATATGGAGTTCTGGTGGTGGGAATTGTGTGGGGTTGTACCCCTCTTATCCTATGGTTTTTGTCAATGTTTCATTTTTATAAATGAAAATTAATAATAATTTTTAAAAAGAATTTAACTCCAGATTGGTTTCATCTAGCTCATGGTTGGCCCTTTACCTAGTGAAGGGAAGCTTACCTTGGTTCATGGTGCTCCCAAGGACCCACAAATGGAGGAAGGACAATTCACAAAGGTGATATCAGAGTGCTAATGTCAAAATTGGAGGAGCAGATTCTAGGTAGCAAAAGAAATAACATTTCTTCTTATTATTATTTCTCTTCTTATTATTCTTCCTCTTCTTCTTCCTTCTCCACCTTTTCTTCTACTTCTTCTCCTTCTTTTCCTCCTTTTCCCCCTCCTCCTTCTCCTTCTCCTCCTCTCCCTCCTCCTCCTCCACCTGCTTTTTCTTCTTTTTATTTGACAGAACAGAGAGAAACTGAGAGGGGAGAGAGAAGATAGAGTAGAGAGAAAGTGAGACACCTGTAGGCCTGCTTTACCACTCATGAAACTTTCCCCCTACAGGTGAGGACTAGACATTTAAACTAAGGTCCTTGTGCATGTGAACTCATCTGGATGTGTCACCACCCAGCCTCACAAATGCACTCTTTAAAATGATGTTACAAATTATCCTAGGTATCTGTGCTTTTGTTTACAATAATGATACATTCAGAAACAAGTTGGTTTTCATTCTATTTAAGAATGAACTTGTGACTTCTGGGAGTTATGGCTATGGAGTAACAATGAACAGCATAAACTCTCCCCCAAACAACAAAGATCTGATAACTGAACTTAACAAACCTCATAAAACAACAGCTGAGTTCCAGATGGTGGTGCACTTGGTTAAGCACATTCATTACAGTGCA
Source organism: Erinaceus europaeus (assembly GCF_950295315.1). Lineage (NCBI taxonomy): Eukaryota > Metazoa > Chordata > Mammalia > Eulipotyphla > Erinaceidae > Erinaceus > Erinaceus europaeus. The sequence goes on from NC_080168.1 coordinate 35,052,726, forward strand.
CAAGGACCCAAGTTCAAGTCCCTGGTTTGAACTTCCAGGAGGAAAGCTTTATGAGTGGTGAAGCAGAGCTGCAAGAGTCTCTCTGTATCTTTTCCTCTCTATCTACCCCTCCCTCTCAATTTCTCTCTCTGTCTCTACCCAATAATGATTAAATAAATCAAAAGATTATTTTTTTAAAAAATGAAGGAACTCCCTTTTATTTTCTGTGAGATCTTGAAGTTATTTCACCTTATAAAACCAACACTACTGGTGTTATCAGGCCACATTATCCTGCTACTGACTTGTCACTGCAGATTGTCTCCAGAGACACCAAGTCAGAGATGTCAACCTTCCAACTCCTCTAATATGGTGAGATCTTTCCTAAAAATACATGGGAATACTTAGTTCATGTCAGATGGTGTGTTTTCTAACAAAGTTAAAGATCCTGGACAAAGTTAAAGTTTTTTCTAACAAAGTTAAAGATCCTGGGGCCTAGGGTACTGGGTACACTTGTACACATATCCATAAGTTAGGGGCAATTGTATACCTCACATAGAAGTACTTAATAATCCTCTGTAATTAGACTTAGATTTAATGCATTTGACAATCTTATAGAATGACCAAAAGAAGGCACCATCAATTCTCTAATAAAATAGTTATTACTTAAGCCTAGACACCCTCCCCTCCTAGCCCCTGCTTTACTTCTCTCACTCTATATACTCAAATAACTATACAAAGGAAAGAACTATTCTTACATCTAGTAATCTGTTTTGACAGGATACCAGCATTATCATCACTCCTTGACAATCTTGAGAAGAAACACTGTATACAATTGTCCAAGACTTATAATAGCAAAAGCTATATATCAAGTAAAGGACAATTAATGTTCCTGTGATAATTTTTAAAAAATTAGTGATGTAGGGAGTTGGGCAGTAGTGCAGCGGGTTCAGTGCATGTGGCACAAAACACAAGGACCAGCATAAGGATCCTGGTTCATGCCCCCCGGCTCCACAGTTGGTGAAGCAGGTCTGCAGGTGTCTTTCTCTTCACCTCTCTGTCTTCCGCTGCTCTCTCCATTTCTCTCTGTCCTAACAATGATGGCACCAATAACAACAACAATAATAACTACAACAACAATAAAAAAACAAGGGCAACAAAAGGGAAAATAAAATATTTTTTAAAATTAATGTTGTAAACTTGATTACAAAATTATAAGGTAACAGGGGCATAATTCCACATCATTTCTACAGTCCACATTCTGTGTTCCCATTCCCTCCATTGGAAACTGCAGAGGTTCTCCCAAAGTCACAGATATGGGTTAACTATTATTTCTATAAGTGTCTACATCTATATAACTACAAATATATATAGAGATTTGCCTTTTTTTTTCCTATGGCCCTGCCTTATCTTCCTTTCTAAGTCACACCTATACCTATCACTACTTCTGAGTGTCCTTCCTGTTATCCTCTTCTCTCTCTGGGTCCTGATGGAATTGGGTTTCAGAGTCCTCTAGTCATCTTCCCTAACATTTCTCCCCTTCTGGGAGTATGAACCAAAACTCTTTATGGGGTGCAGAAGGTGGAAGGTCTGGCTTCTGCATTTGTTCTCCACCACTGGTCATGGGCGTTGGCAGGTGGATCCATATTCCCAGCCTGTCTCTTATCTTTCCCTAGTGAGGCAGAGCTCTGGAGAGGTGGGGTTCCTGGACATATTGGTGAGGTTAGGTTGCCTGCCAAGGGGTTCAGATGGAATCATGATAGCATCTGCAGCTTGGTGGCTGTGGTTTAGTGAGTTTCTGAAGAAATCCTGGTTGTATTTTGTTGAGGTTTCAGGTGACCTTTTGTTGTTTTTTCCTAGTTTAACAGGAAAGCAATCAAAATAGTTCCTACTCCATAGCCACACCCCCAGAAGTTCCCTCCTATGACCAACTTTATTAAAGTCATCAAACATGTAAATGCAAAAAAAAATAAAATAAAATAAAATAAACCGAGGTTAATTTAGACTCCACTAAAATCCTAGGTGTATTTTCTCCCTAACTTGAGGCCAGACCCTATAAACCTAATACTGACTTAGATACACTGACAGTCAACACTTTAACAACTGGGAGAAAGTCTAAGCTCCTTATACAAAGGAGGGACTACAAATTCTAGGAAAGATCAAGAAAATGACTTGCTTAATGGTGGCCTTTTTAAAATTTAATTTATTTATAAAATAAAAAATAGAAAATATCAACAAAACCATAGAATAAGATGGGTAAAATTCCACACATTTTCCACCACCAGAGTTCCATGTCCCAATCCTCTTCACTGGAAGCTTTCCTATTCTTTATCTCTCTGGGAGTATGGACGCAGAATCATTATGGGGTGCAGAAGGTGGAAGGTCTGGCTTCTATAATTGCTTCTCCCCTGAACATGGGCATTGGAAGGCTGATCCACACCCCCAGCCTGTTTTTAAGCTTTCCCTAGTGGGGTAGGGATCTGGGGAGGTGGGGCTCCAAAACACATTGGTGAGGTCGTCTGCCCAGGGGAGTCAGGTTGGCATCATGGTAGCATCTGCAACTTGGTGTCTGAAAAAAGCATTAAAATATAAAGCATTACAAATTGTTAAATAATCAGGAACTTAAAGGCAAGAATATGGCAGCGATATTTGGGGTTTCTATTTTGGAAAAAGCTGATAAGTTATTTTATGTATATTCTATAAGGGGCCCATGACTTTACTAAATTTTGCCTGAGGCTTGCTCACAGCTAACATACAGGTGGGCCAAAGGTATTATCTGGGGAGATGGTGTCAGGGCTGGAAATAGGACTAGAAAACTGTATCAGGGAAGAGAATAGCTCTGAAATCTGGAAAGAGAATATAAATACCATTAACTGTAAACCCCATCAATTTGATCTGGAGCCTATATTCAGTGCAGGAGCCTTTATAATCTCTGTATCCCTGTAGGTCTGAGTTCACATACTGTGGTCACAGCTAGGAACATTCTAGGCTGCACCCATTGCAGGACACATCTTCCTCGAGTGGTAGAGGATTTTGGTCGAAATTCTCTTCAGAGAATGCAGCAGTCCTAACTATTGTTGATCCACATTGAGGTCAAGGTCTTATAGGGGCCCACATATGTGTCCATTGTGTTGTTCCTGATGGAGATGACCAGTGACAGTGGAGAGAGGGATCTGTTAGAGGTCTAGGCCCATCATGTCTATGTGGGAATCCCAGAACTCCCTGACTAGGGCCCCAGAAGATCAGGTGGCTTGAGAGCCAGAGTAAGCCAGAGAGCCAAATGATGGCCTTTTTTTGTTAATGCCAGACCATCTCATTATCTGAGGTCCTAGTCAGGGAATCCTTGGATTCCTCCTTAGATACTATGGACATTAACCTATAACAGATCCCTCTCTCTACCATCACTGGTCACACCCATCAGGAATATCATCATAAATCCTTTTGTGGGCTTCTTCTCTAAGACCTTACCTTCTCTATAAAGTAGCAGTGGTAGGAACTGCCCCATTCTCTGTAGGGAGGCTGGGTCAGCCAGCTCTGCCACTCCAGACAGACTAATACAAAAATGAGTGCAGCCTAGAATGTTGCCAGCAGTGCCCATGAACTGTGAGCTCTCACTGACAGGAACTCAGAAGTCACACAGATTCCTGTGCTAAATATAAATATATATGGGCCTCAGGTCTGATCTATGTAGTAAACAGTTAATTGTATTTATTTACTTTCTTTAAGTTTGGGAGCTACCCTCTACTAATCCAGCTTTCTAGTTCTGACATCATCCAGACATTTCTAGTCCACAATCATATTAACTATCAAGCTTAAGCAAAATTACTAAAGTCATGGGTCCCAGGAAAATACCTAAAACATATCTCCTAGCCTCTTTTCATCCTAAGGTCTCTATTATCACCTGCTTTATTCTTACTTTTTGGTTCCTGTTTACTAAACATTTTGTCCTGCCTTATATCTTACCAGCTTTCAGCCACCAAGTTGCAGAAGCTACTATGATTCTGTCCTGAAAAGATGGATCCAACCTTGACAGATGATGTCACCAATGTGTCCTGGAACCTCACCTCTTCAGAGTCCTACCACACAAGGAAAAGATAGAAATAGGCTGGGGATATGGATTGACCTGCCAATGCCCATGTCCAGCAGAGAAGCAATTGCAGAAGCCAGAACTTCCACTTTCTGTACCCTAAAAAGAAGTTTGGTCCCTAATTCCTAAAGGAGTAAATGATAGAGAAAAATGACCAGAGAGCTCTGAACCCCAGTTTCACCAGAACTGGAAGTGCCTATCACCAAGAATCTTGTTTTTATGCAGTCACTAAAGGGAGACAAATCTGAAAAACACCAAAGGAAGTATGGTATGGTTTCTCCTGAGAGAGAAGAGGGGGGGGGGGAGGACAGTTAATAGTAGTAATAGGTGTAGGTGTGTCTTAGAACAAAAGTGAAAACAGGACCACAGAAAAAATAGGCAAAAAAAATGTTGATATAGATAGTGATAGATATAAAGCCCACCTACATATCTGTGACATTGGGGGAACTACCTCAGTTTCCAATGGAGGGGGCTTGTAACACAGAATTATGTTGATGGGAATGGTATGAAAGTATTCCCCTATTATCTTATAATTTTGTAAATCAATATTAAATCACTAATTAAAAAATGAAAATCTCCTTAAGCAGAAAAAAAATGAACTTGTTGAGTAAATGTTTTAAGATGGATGAGATTTTAAAGAATGAACCATGACTCTCTCCATGTATGGTCTGGGAGGAACAAAATCACTCCTGCAAATGTCTGGAGCCACTACAAGATGCTGGGTATTCCTCAGTGTTTTTTGCAAGATCATGCTTCACTCTGAAATGTGAGTCAGAAAGGAAAAAAATAATGAAGCAGAACCTTACCATTACCTTACCTAAGCAAGTACCTTACCATTATCTAGTTGTTTTCAGTGTGAGGTTACCAGAAATTAAACTGTGCTATAATTTACCTGAAGCTACAAAGTGATAGTTAGGTTTTTTTTTTCCCCAAGGATTCAGGAAATTTTCTGAAAGCCATTTGGTAAAAGGAGAAATATTTATACAATCTTAAGAGAAACCAGAGTTGAAAGCCATTTGCAAGGGGGGAAAATAGCATGAGAATATTTTGTCACAGTGCTGAAGCATGAAACTTGATTTACTACCCAAAGGTCACTGCATTGTTTTATGAGAAGGAACATTTCACTTCATGCTAAAAAGTTGCAGGGCAAAATGTACTGTAATTGCAGCAGCTACATATTGCTGTGGTCCACTACTTATGCTGCCTGCCATTATATTGTTTGCATGGTACCAGAGTCCTGGAATGAAACCACACAACAGCTGTTTCCCTTGAGATGTCTCTGGAAACAAGATATACATCTCTTGTGACTCTCTCAGCAAAACACATCTAAAATAAATAAATATCCCATCTGTTGCTCTCCCTCCACATTTTCTAGTCTCTTCTGCTTTCTCTGTGTCTGTCTCACTCTGTGAACTGGCCTGTCGGGTGGCAAACAGGATGTCCAGGTTGCCCCTGAAGATTTCTTCAACACAGTAGACTTTCCTGTCTTTCCTGCTGGATGTTATGGCAACACATTGATTCTGTTTTCTCTCTCTCTCTCTCTCTCTCTCTCTTTCTTTTCTTTTTTGAGCAGAGTTGTTGTGAAAGCTGTTGTCTAAGGGAAGTTACCAGTTTAAGACACAAAAAGAAAGGGAGCTTCTAGGAGGAAGTGATACTTAATTTGGACCATAAGGGACAAATAGGAATTCCAGCTTGGGCTACAACCTACCAAGACTCCATGTGAGCAGGTGCATATGTATTTGTTGATGTGATCGTGAATGTGTGTGTTCCTGAGTGTGGAACCGGCAGAGAGAGAAGACTACCTCTTCTGCAGTCTACCAAGTCTCAGCTTGAGTGGGTGTATGTTTATGTATATGTGTTTATGTGAGTGTGAATGTGTGAGTGCATGCTCACGTGCATTTGTGCATAAGTATGAGAAGTCATTTGGGATGTATCCAGAGGCTTGGAGGCTGGCAAGAGATGAGGCTAGAAAAATAAAAATGTACCTGGTTCCTCTGTGGTTTCAGTTCTTCAAATTAAACCTTCCAATCCAATGCCTCTCCTACCCAGTGGACAAATGAATCATTAGAACTGACTTCAAATATCAAAAGCTCAAAATGGCATCACTCCAGGCATCTCCCATCAGTCCTTGTTTTAAAATCAGGTTGTTTTGTCTTAAGTTCAGACTACCCACTCACTCATTGTGAATCCACAGTATTCAGCCTCCTGAGTTCCTGAAAGCCATTATTGCCTATCCTCTCTTTCTGTGATAGTGTATTTCAGCCCTCTAATGTTCTCACTCTCCTAAATTCTGCTCCTACTCCTGGTTAATGGACTATAGAACTGAAATATGTTGTTTTTATTAGGTCTAATTTGCCTAAGATTTTTTACATGCCTAGTTTTAATTTAAAAATAAACTATATTTATCGTTCTCCAAAATAACAATGATAAAATTGTCAGTGACTTATACAAAGTCCTTGGTTAAGCAAAAAAGCAGTTACAGAAACTGGAAATCCTACCTTCTGCACCCCAAAAATAATTTTGATTCATATTCTCAGTGGCAGAGAAGTGACAGGAGGAAGAAGATAAGAAGGCTCTGAAGTCTCTAGCTCCATCAAGATCCAGAGAGAGAAGAGAAAGAAAAATAAAGGACATTTGGATATAGTAATAGGGTTATGTGTGACTTGGATAGGAAGAGAAGATGGAACTTAAGAAGGAGGGGGGGCAATTATATACAAATACAGACAGTTGTAGAAATAGTAATTAATCCATATCTGCAACCTTAGGAAAACTGTTGTATCTTACACTAGAGGTATTAGGGATTCAGACTGGTGATCAGAACGATATGGAATTATACCCCTGTTGACAAGAAATTTTGTAAATCAATATTAAATCACAAATAAAATTTTAAAAACAATTTTTAAGTCCTTGGTTAAATTGTGGCATGCCAGTGGTCTTCAGAAGCAAGAACTTCCACTCTGCTACAGAGAGGTACTGTAACTACTTGTCTTGCTTCCAGGGAGCACTACCTCTCCTTTCATGTGCCATGTCTAGGAGCAGAGACCATCTGCAGCAGATGGCAAGACTTACAGGGACTCTGGAGTTGATAGTCACAAATGGGCTCATGAAGGGAAAGCTCTGGCAGGCCTGCCCTGTCTACCTCATGTCTACCACTCCACTGGCAACCAGAGAAGTATCATAGAGGAGGAAGAGAACAGGCCACGGTGGGGGTGAGCGTGCAGAGTGACCACAGGGGATAGTGTGTTTATTGAAGAAAAGGGCAGGGTTTGTATGTGGTAAAAAGAAGCCAGGTGCTGGGGTAGGATGCTGGGACAACAAGCTGATAGGGGCAAACGTTTAACAGCAAGAACCAATCAGATATTTTAGACTTTAGCTTTCCTCTAACAACTCCAGCTCTTGACTTCCCTTTACCCAGGGCATGGAACTTAAGAATGAGGAAGGGGCTCTTCATGTTTATACACATTCCATTGAGCAAATCAAGTTTATCCAGACCAGGTGGAGGGGGAACAGTTGCAGCCTCTGGATCTAACAAGATGGAGGTCAGGGAGGGCTGGAGAGGCTTATAGATGAACGCCTTCCATCCTCATGGAGAGGTATCTGGGGTTCCAACCAGGCTCAACCCACCGTGTCCCCACAGGCTCGATGCTCTTTCCCTCTTTTTTTTTATTTACCCCTTTTGTTCTTTACATACTTCTAACTTTTGCTGTCTTACTATTTGTTTGAATTTTTGTAAAGTCCTTCACATCTATTCTGAGATAAGATAAAGTATAAGTTTTTTTAAGTAGCATGAAAAATGCATGCACTATTTATTTTAAAAACAAAATGCTATGTTTCTAGCACTGGGAAACTTTTGCTCATTTTATGGTTAAGGAACTCAAGACTGAGAAAGATGACACATGCTTCAGTCTCAGCAATATCAACCCTCTGTTATTTTGCTACATCACAAATTCTAAAGAAAAAAATTTGGTTTTCTTTTAGAATTTGGTAAAAACTGCTAGTGGGAATGCAAACTGGTAAGCCCCTTTGAAAGATTGTATAGAGAGTTCTTAAACAAATAAAAATGGAAGTACCTTGTGATCCAGTAATACCACTCTTGGGAACTTATCCAAAAAACACTCAAACCCTGACTCAAAGGGACATATCTACCACTATGTTCACAGCTGTATTATTCACAACAGCCAAAGAGTGGAAGCAGCCTAAAAGCCCATCAACAGATGACTGGCTAAAGAAGTAATGAGATATATACTCCATGAAATACTATATAATTAAAAGAGATCATTTTGTGTCTTTTGGGGCAAAATAATCAGAACTGAAGGTGATTATGCTTGGCAAAATAAATAAGCAGATGAAATATAAATACTTATATATGGAATCCAGAGACTAATATACATGAACTTGAAGAAGAGAAAAAAGAAGCAACCAAACTGTCTCTAAGACTTGTGAGAACTATGGTTCTCACATTGGGAGGTGGGAAGGTGGGGACATAGGACATTGATGGTGGGTGTGATTGATGGTGGGTGTGATATAATCTTAAATATTACTACCTATTATTAATTACAAATGAAAAAGTTAACTTGGTAAAATGTCTGCAGCCATCCTGAAGCATCAAACCACGGGCGGGGGGTGGGGGGTGGGAAGGGTTCTTCTATTCCTTTCTGACTTCTCTGTTACCCACCAACACTTTTGTTTATCTTCAATACAAATAAGAAAAGGGCTAATAGTGAAAGTTTGACTTCTTCTTTTCCAATCTGTATCCCTTTAATTCCTTGCTCCTGCCTGATTGCTATGGCAAGAACTTCCAACACTATGTTGAATAGTAATGGTGATAGTGGGCAGCTCTGTTTAGTACCTGATCTAAGGGGAAATGCTTCCAGTTTTTAACCATTGAGTATGATGTTGGCTGTAGGTTTGCTATATATGGACTCCACTATCTTCAGAAATTTTCCATCTATTCCCATTTTTTGTAGTATTTTGAGCATAAAGTGATGTTGGATTTTGTCAAAGGATTTTTCTGCATCTATTGACATAACCATGTGGTTTTCGGTCTTGCTTTTATTTATATGGTAGATCATGTTGATTGATTTACCAAACTTGCATCCCTGGAATAAAATCCACTTGATTTCACCACAGTAAAAGACTCTGGGCTGATGTTAAGGGCTCAGGTCCTATAACATGATGGCAGAAGAGGACCTAGTGGGGTTGAATTTTTATGTGGAAAACTGAGAAATGTTATGCATGTACAAACTATTGTATTTTACTGTTGACAATAAACCATTATCCCCAATAAAGAAATTTTAAGAAAAACCACTTGGTTATGATGAACAATCTTTTTGATATACTGCTGTATCCAGTTGGCTATAATTTTGTTCAGTATTTTAGCATCTATGTTCATCAGAGAAATAAGTTTGTAGTTTTCTTTTTTTGTTGTATCCTTATATCTGCTTTTGGTATCAGAGTGATGTTGGTTTCATAGAAGCTGGAAGGGAGTATTCCAGTGTCTTCAATCTTTTGGAAGAGTTTTAAAAGTAGAGGTATAAACTCTTCCTTGAAGCTTTTGTATCATTCATTTGTAAAACCATCTGGTCCAGGACTTTTGTTATTAGGAAGGTTTTTGATAGATGATATGATAGTATACATAGATAAACCTAAAGAATCCCACAGGAACCTATGTCCCTGCAGTTCCTCCCCTGGGGATATACCCTAAGGAACCAAACACACCCGTCCAAAAAGATCCACATACACATATGTTCATAGAGCACAATTTGTAATAGCCAAAACCTGGAGACAAACTCGGTGTCCAACAACAGATGAGTGGCTGAGAAAGTTATGGTCTATATACACAATGGAATACAACTCAGCTATTAAAAATGGTGACTTCACTGTTTTCAGCCAATCTTGGATGTAGCTTGAAGAAATCATGTTAAGTGAAATAAGTCAGAAACAAAAAGATGAATATGGGATGATCTCACTCTCAGGCAGAAATTGAAAAACAAGATCAGAAGAGAAAACACAAGTAGAACCTGAATTGGAGTTGGTGTATTGCACTAAAGCAAAAGACTCTGGGGTGGGGGTGGGGGGAAGAGTACAGGTCCTGGAACATGATGACAGAGGACCTAGTGAGGTTTGTATTGTCATATGGAAAACTGAGAAATGTCAGTGCACTTTTTAAAAATTAAGACTGTAAAGAGTACTAAAACTGTGCTATTCAAAGTTTGTGGACCAAACAGCAGCAGTAGCACTGGCACTGTCTGGGGGGTTCATTATACCCATGAACCTTCCAGCCATGTAGAGCCCTAAGCATTCAGGAGCCCTATGCATTCAGTAGTTGAACCATATGTCCAGGTGATGTCTATCTCACTAATGCACACTGTTCTGACCCTACTTTACAAGTGATTTAAAAAACAAGTCTATACTCAGGTTATAGTAATAGATAGAATGTTGCTATATTTGATTCCATACACTCTAGAAATGTGAAGCTCTTTGTATTTGTATATAATTGCCCCCCCTCCTTCTTAAGTTCCATCTTCTCTTCCTATCCAAGTCACACATAACCCTATTACTATATCCAAATGTCCTTTATTTTTCTTTCTCTTCTCTCTCTGGATCTTGATGGAGCTAGAGACTTCAGAGCCTTCTTATCTTCTTCCTCCTGTCACTTCTCTGCCACTGAGAATATGAATCAAAATTATTTTTGGGGTGCAGAAGGTAGGATTTCCAGTTTCTGTAACTGCTTTTTTGCTTAACCAAGGACTTTGTATAAGTCACTGACAATTTTATCATTGTTATTTTGGAGAACGATAAATATAGTTTATTTTTAAATTAAAACTAGGCATGTAAAAAATCTTAGGCAAATTAGACCTAATAAAAACAACATATTTCAGTTCTATAGTCCATTAACCAGGAGTAGGAGCAGAATTTAGGAGAGTGAGAACATTAGAGGGCTGAAATACACTATCACAGAAAGAGAGGATAGGCAATAATGGCTTTCAGGAACTCAGGAGGCTGAATACTGTGGATTCACAATGAGTGAGTGGGTAGTCTGAACTTAAGACAAAACAACCTGATTTTAAAACAAGGACTGATGGGAGATGCCTGGAGTGACGCCATTTTGAGCTTTTGATATTTGAAGTCAGTTCTAATGATTCATTTGTCCACTGGGTAGGGGAGGCACTGGATTAGAAGGGTTAATTTGAATAACTGAAACCACAGAGGAACCAGGTACATTTTTATTTTTCTAGCCTCATCTCTTGCCAGCCTCCAAGCCTCTGGATACATCCCAAATGACTTCTCATACTTATGCACAAATGCACGTGAGCATGCACTCACACATTCACACTCACATAAACACATATACATAAGCATACACCCACTCAAGCTGAGACTTGGTAGACTGCAGAAGAGGTAGTCTTCTCTCTCCACCAGTTCCACACTCAAAACCTAGCCCACTGGTACAATGGGAAGTACCTGGCAGTCAATCCTCCTGCCTCTCCTATAAAAAAATGATGAGAGAGAAAGAGAAAAGAGAAGGGAGTAAAGGAGGGAAAAAGAAAAGAAGGGAGGGAGCGGGGTGAGAGAGAGATTGACTCTCTTATGGAGGTTAATAAGTCCTTGGCAGGTCCTCTGGGTACCCAGAGGAGCAGCCATTTGGTACTAGGTGTTTATTTTGATGAGGAGGTGCTTAAGGGATGAGGTTTTAATGCATGTAAAACAAATGCTATTGTGGGACAGGCAGCTTTGAAAACTTACAGGAAAATTAGGAAGAGCTCTGCCCTTTCCAGTGAGTTAACACCAGTGTTTTTAAACTTAAATCCTTTCCTACTTTTAAAGTGAACAATATTATAATAGACATTTGAAAATATATTCGTAGATGATAGCCTAATAAAACAATGGTTTAGATTATAAATTTTCTGAGAATCACTGTTTTGGAGTGTGTGTGTGTGTGTGTGTGTGTGTGTGTGTGTGTGTGTGTGTGTGTATACTCAGATTTTCAGCAAGGGTATCACAGCAGACACACACATAGATACACCAGTTGCCCCCAACCCTGTCTATATGGAAGTGAGCATATAATAGGAGTGTACTAGGTAGTATAAACAAACGCTGACTCCAAAGAAGGGAAGAGACAAACTCTTCCCTAAGTATCTCAGAAACAAAAATGATCTTAAAGGAGAGAAAAAAAAATATTGGACTTTGAGTTGTGTAAATGCATCTCCTTTGAGACCGATAAATACAGGATTTTAGAAAGAAAAAAAAAAGGTGTCCATGCAATGGGGTTCAACTTGGTAAACACATCATAGGTTCAAATTGGTGTATTTTGAATATTGAAGCTTGGTCAACAGAGTAAGACAGGATGTCTTACTCTCATCTTGTGATGAGATGTAGACCGAGGGATAGACCTTCAGTCTGTTTCTATGTTGCTGTGTTAAAAAATGGGCCCAAGACAGCCCAGAGAAATGAACATTTGTGAGCTTCACATTTCAGAGTGTATGGAATCAAATATAGCAACATACTATCTACTACCATAACCTGAATATAAAGACTTGTTTTTTAAATCACTTGTAAGGTAGGGTCGGAACAGTGTGCATTAGTGAGATAGACTACTGAATGCCTAGGGCTCCTGAATGCTTAGGGCTCTGCATGGCTGGAAGGTTCATGGGTCTAATGAACCCCCCAGACAGTGACAATGCTACTGCTGCTGCTTGGTCCACAAACTTTGAATAGCACAGTTTTAGTACTCTTTACAGTCTTAATTTTTAAAAAGTGTATGTTTCTAGTAGGTTATATAATATCTCCAGAATACCTACTTTCTTCAAAAATCTTGAGTTTCCTCTGTTGGCATATAGTGTAAATTATTCTGTATTTGCATTATTAATAAAGAACAATGCCCACTATATGTCTAGTGTTCAGCACTGATAGTATTTATTTTAATTTATTCAATCCTCACAACAGCCCTCTAGATAGTGACTATTATTTAAAATTTACTTTTTATATGTTTTTATCAGTGATTTAATAATGGTTCACAAAATCACAAGATTACGGGGGTGTAGTTGTACACACAACCATGACCATGGTTCTGAGACCTGTCCCTCAACCCCAATAACCACCTTCAAGTCTTAAAGTTAAGTTGGCCAACTGCTTTTGCAAGTTCATGTGTTTCAATGACTAGATTCCATGCATGAGCAACACTATCCATTAGTTATCTTTAATTTCTTCCTTACTTCACCAAACACAACCATTTCAGTTCCATCCACTTTGTCCTGAAGAATACAACATCGTTTTTTTAATTGCAGAGTAGTATGGCACTACTCCATAACACAAGTTCCAAAGCTTCCGTATCTACTCATCTGTCAATGGGCATGTAGCTTCCTTCCATCCTTTTTTATTCCAGTTGTGAATAAAGCTGGATAGCTATTACTTTAAGCCCTACCTATATATTGGGAAACTGAGAAGTATATTCTTATTACAACTTTTGGTTTTCACTAAATGTCCCTTATCTTAATCTGCATTTGCTACCCATATTGGGAGGATTAACAGTTTACAGTTGACAATAAAATACAGTAGTTTGTACATGTTTGATATTTCTCAGTTTTCCATATAATATCCCAACCCCCTACCCAGATCCTCCTCCACCATCATGTTCCAGGACTTGAACACTCCACCCCACCCACATCTTACCCCAGAGTCCTTTACTTGGGTGTAATACACCAACTCCAGTCCAAGTTCTGCTTTGTGTTTTCCCTTTTGTTTTTATTTTCAACTCCTGTTTATGAGTGGGATTATCCCATATTCATCCTTTAATGGTAATTACTTTGAAAATAAGATGCAAGACTTTTTCTGCTAGAACAAATTACTAAGTTATAGTTATCTTCATTTTAGAGGTCAAATACCAATAACTTTGCCTGATTTATCTAGATAATTATCAAGCCTTGTAATATCCCACACATATACTAGATAGACCAGGAGCTGCATAAGTGAAGATCTGTTACCACTCTTTATCACTTAAGAAAAGAAAAAAATATACATATTTGGTCAATTGATTTTCTGTTTGAAATTACTTCACTGTCCCCCCACATTTGAGCAAGTAGATGTAACTTTTTATTGCTAAATTTGGTGGATAATGCAAGTAATTTTAAAATTTTATTTGTTTTTTAATGACAGAGAGAAAGATACACACAGACAGCAACCAAATAAAAGCTTAGCTCTGGCTTATGGCAGTGCTGAGGACTGAACCTGGGACTTTGGAGCCTCACGCAGAAATTCTTTTGCATAACCATTATGCAGTCTTCCAGCCTATAATGCAAGTAGTTTTTAAACTGTTTTTATTATCTTTATTTATTGACTAGAGACAGCCAGAAATAGAAAAGGACTCAGGGGTGATAGAAGGGAGAGAGACAGAGAGACACCTGCAACACTGCTTCACTACTATCAAAGCTTTCCTCCTGCAGATGGGGGACTGGGGGATTGAACCCAGATCCCTGCACATTGTAACATGTGCACTCAACCAGGTGTGCCACCACCTGACTCCTATGCAAATAATTTTATAGGGTCACAATCCCCCAGTGATAGATACAAAGCAAACACACATTGCAGTTAATGTCTCAAGTTCCATCAAATAAGTGCTATTCATTCATTCAGGCCAGTATTTCTTAAATGTCTGCCATGTGTCAGCTGCTATTGCAGGAAGCAGGGATTTAGTCATCAACAAGACAGACAAAGTCTCTGACTATGAAGCATTTGCTGCACAGAAAACCAGTAAGAAGATTGCCTTCTGAGTCTGATACAGAACTAATCGATTTGCTCTCATATTTACACACAAAGCCTTTTCATTTTTGACAAATTAAAAAAACCCTCATAAATAGGAAAGAACAGTGGACGAAGAGAAATGAACCTGAGAACTCTCAAAAACAAAGCAAAAAAGGAAAAAGAAAGAAGGAAAAGAAAAAGAAGAAAGAAAGGGAAAAAGAAAGGAAGAAAGAAGGAAAGAAAGGAAGGAAGAAAGGAAGGAAGAAAGAAAGAAAACATGGTCCTACTGGCCAGTTGTAACTAGGAGCATAATTTATTCCAAGCAAGATTGTATGAGTTTCAATTTGGGCAGTTCCCTAGCTAATCAAAATTTCAAAGGGCACAGAAGACCATTTAATAGGATTATACTTAAACCTATTATAGATTAAATTCTCTGGCTGTTTGACACCTTAGTTACTAGCCCAGATTTCTATTTATCAAACAAAGGGAGACAGAGAAAGAGTCAGAGAGGGAAGAGTGGGACAATTCCTTCTCAATAGGTACAAGAAAACAAAATATCTTACCTCTCTTTTTTCCCTCTCCCACCAAAAACTAAAGGGGGGGGGGACAGAAGCCAGGAAGCAGAAAACCTTCCTACAGAGAGCAACATCTCTCCATGCCATTTGATGCAAAACCCTGCTATCCATTGCTTCAATGACCTATTACAAGACCTAACATTTTTCCCTATGGCAGGAGTAAACTTCTGTGACCAGGTGGTGGTGCACCTGGCAAATTGCATACATTAACCTGATCAAGGACCTAAATTCAAGCCTCCAGTCTCCACCTGAAGGGGAGAAGTTACATAAGTGATGAACCAATGCTGCAGGTCTATCTATCTATCTATCTATCTATCTATCTATCTATCTATCTCTCCCTTTCTATCAATTTCTTTCCATCATTATCCAAAAAAGAAAAAATAATCATATGCATACATAATCTCTGTGGGACTATGTGAAAGCTTGGTAGAGCTTAGGGAAAACTCCCCCCATCCCTGGATGGAGGTCTGGAAAAGACACCCCCTTCTTAGCCTCTCTCACAGAGGTGAGCAAAGGGAAAAAAGGTCTCCCAGATTCAGTTTCCCCTTGTAAGACTCTCAATCCCACAGAGATCTCACAGTTTCTCCCTGCTAGCAGCAGGCCACATGGCTGCTGCCTTAAGGTTCATTCAAAGTTCACATAGTCACCCAGAGATTGTCACATAACCACCTCACTTTTGATCGCAAAGGAGAACATACTCCATCAAACACCTCCCCAACACCAGGCAGTGAAGTCCCCAAACACTATTTCCTTATATCTTTTGATATCTATGATTTACATCAATTTTTGTTTATCTTCTCTCTATCTCACACTGCTGGTTTAACCCCTATGCTTCTCTCAAATGTCTTTAGATAATTAACCTGTTTACATCATGGAGAATAATTGTCTTGACCTTTATGTATCACATCAATTCTTGTCGTACCAGCCCCCTACCATAGGGGCAAGCTGACCTTTAAGAAGCCTGTAATTTCTGACGTATTTGAAAATGTTCTTTGTTTAAATCTCTATAAACCCAAGCCCACCCCCAAATAAATGAGAGTGTTCATACCAGAATCCTCCCCGGTGTCTCTTGTGTATATCACTGAGCCCTTGAGCTAGTGAGGGAGAACCGGTAAGATTACCTTCCTGGCTGAGAGTCACTCTGCGTGAGCACCAGCAAATCTCTAATCCCAGGTGTCATATACTGTTATGCATTGACTGAATTTGAACTTAAAAGCATGAAAAGCCCTGTCTCTGAGTTGCAACTACTAATCTTACTCTACTTTCAGAACTGAGAGGAACTGCAATGAACACCAGTAATAGCCAGGAGAAAAGACTTGAATTGCAATGGGAGGGAAGTGAATAAATTCATTTTAAAACACAATGGATAATATCTTAACATAGATATGTACTCAACCTGTAAGGTAATTAATATCCAGGCAAAGCTGCCAATTCCACTATCAGTTCAAGAGACAAAAATGTTCATAAATAGAAAATTCAGTAAGAGAGAGTCTAAGAAAACAGTTTTTTTTCTGATATCTTAAGACATATATCTGTATTGAATTTCACCATCTGGAAAGATATTCTGCAGCTAATAAATCTGTTTTCCAAATAATTTTCTTTTATTTATTTATTTCCTTTTTGTTGCCCTTGTTTTTATTGTTGTTGTAGTTATTATTGTTCTTATTATTAATGTCGTCATTGTTGGATAGGACAGAGTGAAATGGAGGAGGGGAAGACAGAGAAGGGGCGAGACAGACACCTGCAGACCTGCTTAACCACTTGTGAAGTGACTCACCTGCAGGTGGGGGGGGGCTCGAACAGGGACGCTTACTCTAGTCCCTGCGCTTTGTGTCACCTGCGCTTAACCCGCTGCTCTACAGCCCAACTCCCTCTCCAAATAATTTTCTAATAAGGTCAAGTCAGGTCTTAAAAAGCCTGCTAAATAGCAGATTGGGGAAAAAAGTGTTAAGAGTTAATTCAGTTTCACCTAAGATTGCTGACTCATTCCACTTGGCTTATATTTTTATAGGCTTTATAAATTATTCTTATTTACAAGTTTTTTCCCTGCCAAACTTCACTGCTCTGAACTGACTCAAATGGAGAGAGAGACTGTAGCACCAAAACTTTCACCAGCACCATGGGAACCAGGGGTTTGATCCCAGGTCACACATGTGGCAAGACAGGTGCCTTCCTAAGTGAATCATGTCACCTGTGCTCATTTTTTTAAATGTTGACTCCATAATTAATGATTAAGAGCTTTTTTTCCTTTTTTATTTTTTAAAATATTTATTTATTCCCTTTTGTTGCCCTTGTTATTTTATTGTTGTAGTTATTATTGTTATTACTGATGTCATTGTTGTTGGATAAGACAGAGAAAAATGGAGAGAGGAGGGGAAGACAGAGAGGGGGAGAGAAAGATAGACACCTGCAGACCTGCTTCACCGCTTGTGAAGCGACTCCCCAGCAGGCGGGGAGCTGGGGGCTCAAACCTGGATACTTAACGCCAGTCCTTGCACTTTGCTGCGCCATGTACACTTAACCTGATGCGCTACCGCCCGGCTCCCGAGAGCTTCTTCTAAATGGACTTATTTGCTGCTCAGTTGATTCTGTGAGCTAATACTATATAGACTTGAAAATAGAAGAGAAATGTGTTTTAAATGTAAGATGTAGTTTGTGATATTTGGGGCTTTACCACAAAGAGGAGCCAGCTATGTATGCCCTTCATATGACTTCACTGGATCAGTCATGTCAGTAATTTGTCACAGTTAGATGACTTGAGGCTTTTCAGATACACCCTCCATTGTACAACAAATATTTACATTTGATTTGTCATGTTTCTAACAGACATCCACATTTATTATCTATAAGCATGAATACACGCTCACAATTTGCCTTTATACTAGCAAATAGGTACATTATTGTGTACTCAAGAAATTTTTTCTTAAATTTGAGACCCTGCAAAAGAAAAAGATGTCTTAAGAAATCATTCCTGCTTCTTTCTTCATGCAGCGAATAGTAGTACAGCTAGGGAGCCAGGAGGTCACGCAGCAGACTAAGCACACGTGGTGCAAAGCCCAAGGACCCGAGTAAGGAGCTGGGGGCTCGAACCAGCTCCCCACCTGCAGGGGAGTTGCTTCACAGGCGGTGAAGCACATCTGCAGGTGTTTATCTTTCTCTCCCCCTCTGTCTTCCCCTCCTCTCTCCATTTCTCTCTGTCCTATCCACCAATAGGAACTACAACAATAAAACAAGGGCAACAAAAGGGAATAAATAAATAAAACATTTAAAAATATAGTACAGCCACCCCACGATGTGGCAGAGAAGAGCAAGTGTTGGACTCACAAAAGAGAAGTTGAGTTGGATCCTCAGCGTTGAATGTGCTGTAGTGGTTCTCTGATTTTTCTTTCACTCACTCACTCATAAATAATTTTTTTCAACAATACCACAGGCTCTGAATCACTCAAACATTGTAGTTGTGTCAGCAATTAAACTCTTAGATATAAGTTTCAGTATCTATAGACTACAAAAGAAAAAAATCACTGCAGTACAGTTATACAACGAAAGTCTAATGTATTTGTTTTCCCTTCACTTAGAAGTTTTATCTTACATTTATTTATCAGAATAGTGTTTTTAGTTGGAGATGCATACTTTATTTCCTAGCATCATTAACAATGTATTGGAAGAAAGTTATCAGTGGAAAAATGGGTTAAGATATTTCTAAGCTTCTTCATATTCTGAGTCTGACTCCTAGAATCAGTTTTTGACACATCATTGCTGACACTGATGTTTTTCCAGGCAGTATGCTTTGGGCATCAAGAGTGCTGGAGGTACTGAATCCTCTTTAAAGAGACTGACATTCTTTCTGAAAGTTGTCATGCTGGTGCTTTTCAGATCTTACCAAAGAGCAGGCTTCATTCAAGAGTCAGGATGGCGTGTTCTTTCTCAAACAGACATGAGATAATCTGTTCACTGAAACATCAAGGATATTACAAGGATATTGTTTTGTCACACTATCAGGAATAACTAACAAATTGACATATGCACCGGGACACCAAAAGTATGTATTTTAGAATTGATGAGATGCAGAGTTCTCTCTGTCACTTTTTTTCTCCCTCAGATGAGTAAAAGAAAAATTGTCAATATCTGCAGTCAACATGAAATTGAAAGTTAGGTACATTCTTTTAGAATCCAGGTGTTTATCCTACCAGTATCCAGAGAGATTCAACATTTGTTGGCTACGTAGTCAATTACCAAACATAAAAATGTTTGGAGAATCTATTCCAGGGATACATATTGACTGAGGTATCAGGAAATCAAAGAGACTTGTGAAGACAAATGCACCCCCTAGTTAGTGGAGAAAAGCCAGCCCAGAAGCAAACACCTGCCGGGCTAGCTTCGCAGGCGGGAGACAGAGATGACCAGGGACTCATGGCTGAGCTGGAAAACAGTATCTCTTTATTCATATGGAACGCAGCACAATCTAAGCTATCGCTAATCACAATCCTGTCCTTATATATACTCGACAAGTAGGGTGGAAACAGGATGTGACGTAGAGAGGGTAGAGCGAAAAGACAGTGGTGGAAATCAGGGTGACTACTAGAGGGGGTGGAGCAAAAAGACATCGTGAACCAGTGGGGATTAAACCAATGCCCTGCAGGCAGGGCAGTGCTTAGTTAACAGTGGTTATGTAAATAGATACATTGTTAAGCAGGGGGGACTAAACCAATGAAACAGAAGGGGTTTTAGAAGCAGAATTAGAAGCATACCAACAAACACCAAATAATGAATCACAGATTTGTGTGCTGGGTATACTAATGACACAATGGAAACTCCAGTGGATTCTAATTGAGTCTGAGATAGGAAAATGCAAGTCCCCATGCAAGCAAAAGAAGAAAGATTACCACATGCAGGGGAGATGGTGCTCCAAGGGAAAGCTGTGCTTTCTAATTACTTTTCAACTTTCTTTTATATGTCTGTCTGTAGTCCTTACAGTGATAAGTTGAAATCTTTTCTTTTCTCTTTTGGAAATTATGACTAGGAAATTGCCCATTGATATCTTTTGTTAATTCTCCTCCTGGATTATATACGCTTGTCGACATGTAGAACCTTTTTGTAGAGTGTTGGCATTGACTCATTATATACTTTGAGATGTAATCCTCCATCATGTCATTTATTTCTTAGTTTTGATAATGTCAAATTTTACATTTCAACAATTTAAACTATTTCCCCTGTCAACCCTGTTGATTTTTCCCTCTTCTAAATTTTAGATTGGCTTGTAAAAGTCTTCCTTATATATTACATTCCTTATACATATATTCTAAAATGTCTCAAATATTTTCTCATTGAGACTTTTTTTCACAATAAAGCCTAAAGTTAATACTTTTAATTTTTCAAGAAGATATTTTGACATTTTACTTTAAAATATAGTATTGAATTTAAAACTAACTTTAGGTATGTTAGGTCTTGGCAGATTACTATTAGATTGGAACACTAGAGGCTGTCAACTTTCAGTAGTTCATGTCAAAAAGAACAATAGTGTCACAAATGAAATAAAACCTGTTCTTTTAGCTTCAGGTGTCAGGAATTTCCATCAAAATAGCTCTAACAGAGCAAGACAATGTCATAAAGGTGGACAGGGATGATCATGATTGTCCTCAGGAATGGGTGACTCTAGGCTTGAGGAAGTCATGGAAAGCAAGTCTTCTTGCCTCTATCTATATATATCATCTATCTATAAAAGGAAGATAATCATATTCTGCCTAAAGAATTTTTATAACAATGGGGCCAGAATGTGACACACCCAGTTGAGCACATATTACCATCACTCTCTCTGTGTGTGTCTCTGTCTCTCTCTCCCCCCCACCTCTTCTCCAGATGTAAACAGATTTTTTTTCCCATATAATAGGAGAAATGGGTGCAGAATAGTCTAGTCATGCATTCCCTCCCCAGGGGCTGGAGGGCATGGGAAACTTTTTTTTTATTTATAAAAAGGAAACATTGACAAAACCATAGGGTAAGAGGGGTACAGCTTCATACAATTCCCGCCATCAGAACTCAGTATCACATCCTCTCCCCTGATAGCTTTCCTATTCTTTAACCCTCTGGGAGTATGGACCCAAGGTCATTGTGGAATAAAGAAGATTGAAGGTCTGGCTACTGTAATTGCTTCCCCAATGAACATGAGCATTGAAAGTCAATCCATATTCCCACCCTGCCTCTCTCTTTCCCTAGTGGGGAAAGGCTCTGGGGAAGCCGAGCTCCAGGACACACTGGTGAAGTTGTCTGTCCAGGGAATTCTGGTCAGTATAATGCTAGCATCTGGAACCTTGAGGTTGACAAGAGAGTTAGCATACATAGCCAAACAAATTGTTGAGCAATCATGGACCTGAGGGCTAGAGGAGTGCAGTTGAAGAGTTGGGGGTCCTCCATTTTGTAGATAGCTAGTAGGCATATTTTAGTTAAATTCCAAAGGGCCTGTGGCTATACTAGTTTTTTCCCCCCTTTTTGTTTTTTCCCCTGAGCCTGAAATACTATATGCCAGGGGGTCCAAGTTATTGTCTGGGGTGATGATGTCATGGCTGGAAAAAGGACCAGAAAGCTGGATCAGGGAAGAGAGTAGCTCCCAAATATGGGAAAGCTATATAAATATTGTTGACTGTAAACCCCATCGATTTGATGTAATCTTGGGCTCATAATTAGCTTAGCAGCCTATGTGACCTCTGCATCCCTATAGACCTGAGCTCACATTCTGTGGTCATGAGTAGGAGCATTCCATGCTGCGCCAATATCAACCCATCATCGTCAGGTGTATCATAGAGTCTGTTGTCCATCCTCCCTTCAGAGGATGGAATATTCTCTACCATTGTTGATCCAAGGTGAGGCCAAGGTCCTATCGGGGCCCCAAAAGGGGTATATTTTGTTTTTCCTGATAAAGATGACCTGTAACAACGGACAGAGGGATTTATTTGACGTCTGGGCCCATCAAGTCTGTTTGGGAATCTCAGGACTCCCTGATTAGGGCCCCAGCTGACTGAATGGCCTGAAAATGAATAAAGAGCCATCTTTAAGTATGTCAATCTCTTGCCCTTATTCAGCTTTTGCAGTTCTTGCTTTGATAAGGTTAGCTTTGGAGTGAGTGAGAGAACTGTAGTAGGAAGTAGGTGAGGAGGGTATCTAAGACTAAGTAGCCACTATTTCATTATGAACTTTATACTGACTCACTACAGACTATTCTGTATTTTTGCTTTCAGGTATATGTTTTGCCCTAATTTATGGATACTGTGTACTTGTGTTCTGTCTGGCAGCCCCCCTGCTCCATCCTCCATTGCTGACACTATGGCCTATTTACATAATCATTGTTTTGCCTGATCTATCTTCTTTCTACCTCAAGACCTGCCCTGCCTGCAGGGTGTTAATTAATCCCCCCAGTTAAAACCATTGCAACAGTTGCTAAGGATGCTTCCACCTTCCCAGCATGCCTTTTGCCTCTCTCCATCCCCTTTCCTAGCCATTTCCATTTCCAACTTGCCAGTTCTGGTATTATCCCATAAAACCCACTTCTGTTCCTGGTTTTGCTCTCATCCCGACCTGGAGAAGGGCTGGTGTGCAGAGCGGGAGGCAGCCATTGTGGTTTGGCATCACGTGGCCTAACCTGCTGTGCTCTGGGGCCCCACATCAATAAAGAATTGTATTACCACTTTGCCATGATTCCCTGGATCCTCTCTCCCACCCGCAATGCTAGCCTGGCAATGTTCTATCTTATGGAACCTGGTCTATATCTAGGTTTGGGGACTTTGTTAGGAAGTGAACCTCCTGGAATGGATAAGAAAATACCATGAACAGAAAGGTCTCACCTGAGTGATGAGGGTAAAGGGTTGGTATTCTATGCCTGATGTCTCTGGACACAGTCTGAAGTGAAGTATGCTGAGGTGGTACTCTTTGTGTTGATTAGGTTGGGATCAGTGGATGCAATAGCACTTGATATGACTTGAGAGAAGCATGCAGGAAAGTGAGCCCCACCACAGAGGTTCCAGGACTGGGGGAAATATAGGCTTTATAGAGGAAGCGGGAGGTTCCTGCTGTCTTAGGTTTAAGAAGACAATAGCTGATTATTGCTATAATCACAATGTTCCACCATGTTGTGCCTTCAGGGCATTGTCTATTTCCCTGTGATATTTAGAGTGCTTTGGTTACTCCTCCCCCCTCCCATTCTCATGAGAGTTATTATCCTATCCTGGAGGGCTATGGTTACTCCTCCCCCTTCCCATTCTTGCGAAAGCTGCTCCTATAAAAGCCCTTCTTCTTCCACACCTCTCTCTCTTGCCGGATTCTTCACTTTGGTGTTTAGACACAGGAAAGGTTACTGCGTGAGGTGGCCATTTTCGCTACCTCTGCATGGCCCAACCTGTTTCTCTCACACCCAACTCTGAGGTGCCAGCGCAAATAAAGATTTGTGTTCCCTCTTCACTCCTGACCTCCTCTCTCTCTTCTCCGTGGCGCAGAACGACACTGCTGTCTTAGGTTTAAGAAGACAATAGCTGGTTATTGCTATAATCACAATGTTTGGCAATTGGGTTAACTTGGAAAAATCCCTTTGTTAGGATTTGCTGTATCATACACAATATCACCGTATTTTATGTCCTTTGACATTATTTGTATATGGCTATAATACTGGTTGCTTCTGTTCTCCATGGACTAAGCTTTTAAGAGAGTCAACATATCAAAGACCTATGTATTAAAAAGACTCAGTCTGTGCTTTAAAAAGATTGAGACATTCAAACAGTTTTTCCCCTCTCATATTACTTAAATAGTGATATATATGACTACAAATTAATAGGAGTGTACATAAACACCATTCCCACCACCAAAAGACTGTGTCCCACCCCCTCCTCCCTGCACTCCCCTCACCCCAGCCCCATGAAGCTGAACATCAACCCTCACCCTCAACCCAGGGTTTTTACTTTGGTGCCCTACTACAAATTTAGTCAGATCTTACTTTGAGTTTTCCTTTCTGTTATTCGTTCTCAGCTTCTGTTTATGAGTGTGATTAACCCATACTCGTCTTTAGCTTTCTGACTTAGCTCACTTAACATCATTCCTTCTAGCTCCATCCCAGATGGATCAGAGAAGGTGGGTTAATTGTTCTTAATAGCTGCAGAGTATTCCAGTGTTTATATATACCACAGCTTTCTCAGCCACTCATCTTTTGTTGGGCACCTGGGTTGCTTCCATGTTTTAGCTATTACGAATTGTGCTACTATGAATATAGGTGTACACATATCTTTTTGGTTGGGTGAGAGGGAGTTCTTGGGGGTATATCCCCAGGAGAGGAATTACTGGGTCATATGGAAGGTCCATGTCTAGCCTTGTAAGAGTTCTCCAGACTGCTCTCCACAGAGGCTGGACCAATTGACATTCACACGAGCATTGCAGAACAGTTCCTCTGTTCCCACATCCTCTCCAGCATTTGTTGATGCTGTCCTTTTTGATGTATGCCATTCTCACAGGAGTGAGGTTGTATCTCAGTGTTGTCTTTATTTGCATTTCTCTGACAATCAGTGACCTGGAACAATTTTTGCATGTGTTTGTTAGCGTTTTGGATCTCCTCTGTAGTGAATGTTTTGTTCATATCCTCTGCCCATTTTTTAGATGGGATCATTTGCTTTTTTTTGCTAAGTTTGCTGAGTTCTTTCTATGTTGTTGAGTTTCCAAATTATGTGACTTTTAGTAATTTTCTGTTTGTTGTTGAATATTATCTTTACTCCACTGTGGTCTGAGAAGATACTTGGGATGATTTCAATGCTCTTGAATTTGCTGATGCTGTCTTTGGGACCTAACATGTGGTCTATCCTTGAGTATGTGTTGTGTGGATTTGAAAAGAATGTGTATTCCAGTTTTTTGAAGTGAAGAAGTGCCCATCTCTTCATTTAATTTTTTCTTTGTTTATTTTCTGCTCCACTGTTGTGTCTAAGTGTGAGAGTGGGGTGTTAAACTCTCCCACTATTACTGTATTACTATTGTTGTGCTTTTGTAGTTCTTTCAGTAGGTGTTTGATTTATTTATATGGTGTCTCATTGGGTGCATAATGTTAATAATTGTTAAATAGTCTTGGTTGATTGATCCTCTAATCATTATGTAATGGCCTTATCTATCTTTTATTACTTTATTTTATTTAAAGTCTATTGTGTCAGAGATAAAATGGCTGTTCCCGCTTTTTCTTGTGGTACATTAACCTGTATGATAGTTTTCCATCCTTTCACTTTAAGTCTTTCCTTATCTCTTTCCTTTTTCACATCTTATTATTTTGTGTCAGGGATATTGCCTGTTAGGAACTCCAAGCCAGCAACCATAATCAGAAATATCTGTGATGCCAGTTGAATTCTATGTCTAGGACTTGCTCAAACTCTGTTGGAGTGAGAATTAGATACTACGTAACTCCTATAGCTGGGGAGATACAAACCAAACAGTGACTGGATGGGGAGTAGAACCAGCAGACATAACAAATACAAGTGTACCCTATATTTTAATTTGGCAGCACAAGGTGAGAGAGCTTTCTAAACAGGTAAAATTAATAACCAGTTATCTCTGTTGTTTCCTCAGGAACTGTTACAAGCCACTTAATCTCTCTCTAGGCTCCTCTCTATCCACCAGCTACAAGTGCACTCACTGGTGATTTGGTGGGTTCATGAAGTCATTCTAGTCCTGTCTTGTTTCAGTCCCAGGTGGTCTTCTTTGGTATCCCTCATTGATCTGCTGCTTTTAGCTTTAATCAGTGACATTCCATCAGTTTATCCCACTGTCACAAACATAAGCAGCACATCATCAAATATTTGCTAATGATATTGCACAATTAGCAAGTCCATCATGTTGTCACCATTTTAATGATGCTTCTTAGTCAAATTATTTTTCACACATCTGTCCTCTTAAGGTTTATTTTTACTGTGGGCTTTCTATCCAACACGGCATTGGTTTAAGTGATTTTTTAGAGAATATGCATGAGCTGAACTCATCATCTTGGTTTCCGTTATTTCTGTTGTAACCTTACAATCTGAGGAAACAGGAGTAGGACTGTTGAGCAAGTGTTGATGAGAGTGTTCCAAACTTGTATTGTTCCAACTTGTATTCCTCAAGTCACCTGCATGATCATAAACTAGGGCAGAGTTCAGATTCTCTACCTACAGAGTGAGGGTACTTGGGTTAAGTGATATCTCAATAGTCTTCCAGCCCTAGAAGCACCGGGTTTGGCGGGTGACTAGGCATACCGTCACTGAGATCCTGTAAAGATGGTGACCTGTCATTGACGGTGATGTCTTAGTAAGTTTGCAGCAGCCTTTGATTCAGGCTTAGCACATGTTTATGGAGCCTAGCAGACTTGTATCTGCAAGTGGAGACTGACACTTTACATCTTTCTCCCTTAATCTTGCAACTCATATGTCAAGTAAGAGACAGAAATATCTGCTTTCATCGTGTCATCATGATGATGACGAATGTATGAGAAGAGAAAATAGGAAGTTCTCTGGCCAGGATTAAGCAACTAATAAATCCCCAAACCATGCTGGCAGCCATTATGTTATTATATGCTGCATAATAAACAGAAGTAGAAAAGCATTTTTCTTGTTTATTTTTTTATTTCTTCTCTGTGTGTGTGTGTCTCTCTCTGTCGAACGGATGCTAACCGTTGTGGTTTGGCGGCACGAGCCTTAACCTGCTGTGCTTACACCCAAATCTGGGGCTCCCGCATGAATAAAGAATTGTATTACCATGCTGTCATGAATTCCTGGTCTCTCTCTCTGCCCACAAAGCTAGCCTGGCATTTCTCTGTCTCTTTCTCTCATCTATCTATTTTGAGCACTCCTTAGCTTTGGTTTATGGTAGTGCTGGGAATTGAACCTGAGAACTTTGGTGCCTCAGACATAAAAGCATTTTTGCATATCATTAGGCTATTTCCCCAGCCCCCCACCTTTAACTCATTTTTATCTGTGATAAAATGTGATAGTGGTTTACAACACTGTAAGATTACAAGGATATCGTTCCACACCGTGACCAACACCAAAGTTCTATGCCCCTCACCCTCCCAACAATAACTACCATAGTTTAGAGAAGCATTTGTAATAATTAATTTCCACATTCACTCAATTATTCAATCATAAAGAAACTGTATCTGCCAGGAGTCAGGTGGTGGCACAGTGGGTTAAGCGCAGGTGGAATGAAGTGCAAGGACTGGCATTAAGGATCCCGGTTCGAGCCCCTGGCTCTACACCTGCAGAGGAGTCACTTCACAAGTGGTGAAGCAGGTCTGCAGGTGTCTATCTTTCTCTCCTTCTCTCTGTCTTCCCCTCCTCTCTCCAATCCTTTCTGTCCTATCTAACAATAATGACATTAATAGCAATAACAATACAACAACAATAAAAAAGGGAAAATAAATAAATAAAATATAAAAAAAGAAACTGTATCTGCCTAATAAATATGTGTATGGGTATGGAAATGGTCTCTTACTATAGTCTTCCATGGAACAGCTTTTATCCTATCCACATATCTGTCATCTATCTATCTATCTATCTATCTATCTATCATCTATCTATATCTCTCTTCCCTCCAACATACTACAAAAGTGAGGAGCATTTTAGAATGATTATCTTTAAGAGTTACATGACCTTGGCTTTAATTATTCTTGGTCCCTAGCTTTTTCATGAAAAGAAAAGTTAGACACTGCAGTGTCTATTTCCAGAGCTGATGAGTTCAGTCATTTGTGTGTGTGAAACTGCCAAAGGCAGGCTGGGTTGCTGTCCTGTGGAACATCTGCACAGTGTTTATCATTTTGGCATTTGAGAAATATGTAAATAAGTGCAGACCCATGACAAGCCCAGGACTTTATTTCCAAATGTGCCACCGATGAATAACGACCCAAAAGAACAAAATCATCTAGACAACAATTTGGGTGGAGCATAATAATGGGAATTATAATGTGTTTCCAAGTGCTCTGGGCATAAAAATCCGTTGCTATCATAGCAAAGCAATAAGATTTCTGGATACATAATAATGTTTAGGATAGCTTTAGAATCAGACAACTTGCTTTTGTTAGGGAGCACAGCTTCCAGCCTAGCCTAGCATAATCACTGGCAGAAGCAGTTTCCTGATGAAGTCAGTCCCTTGAAAGAACATATGTCTTTATTACAGAGAGTGCCTTCTCCTAATTCCCACCTTAGAAGGCAAGGCCAACTTCTCATGATCTGAGCTCATGGCTCTCTCAACTTAGGACTCAGTGCCTTAGGAACTACCGCTGGTGATTTGAGACAAATTCTGCTCGTGCTGTCTGTTAGTGCCCCAGTTGTTCTATCTCCTTTCAAATGTCTCAATCTTTTGTCTTCAAATGGTATCTTAGAGATGTGCAGAGGCACTAAGGTAATTATTTTTGACTGTCTCCTAGAATTTTAGAAACCCTTTCATATAAGTTTGAAGCCATGCCTGGTCATTTAATAACTGACTAGACTTAAAAAAGCATCAAATACAAATAGAATCTGGGAAATAAATCAACTTTACGCCTTTTACTGCTGAAGGCTGAAAATAACTCCCAAAAAGGCTAATTAGGGCTTTTTTGCTAGGTAGTTGAGCTTAATAATAAACACCAAACATATGGCTGAGGTTGGACTCCATAACCCATCCAAGCCTTCTGTTCAGTAGCAAGGGTGTTGGTCTTAAAGGAAATAATACACAAATACACTGAAGCTTATACATATTAGTAGTTGTAGTATCTATTATTGCTATAAGTGAAATGCCAGTGTAGTTTATAAACAGTTTTGTTCCTCCTCCTCTTCCTCCTCCTCCTCCTCCTCCTCCTCTTCCTCCTCCTCCTCCTCTTCCTTCTCTTCCTCCTCTTCCTTCTCCTTCTTCTTACAGAGCAATGTTTAGCTCTGGTTTATAGTGATGCCAGGCGTTGAAGCCTCAGGCATGAAAGTTGTTCTACTAATGGCACTGTCTCACTAGCCCTCTAAAGTTTTATTACAATTCAAAATAATCAAACAATCATGATTTAAAAACACAGTCTAGGACTGGAGAGGTAGCAGGATTAAGCAAAAGACTTTTATGCCTGAGGCTCTGGCATCCCAGGTTCAATCCCCAGCACCACCATAAGCCAGAGCTATCAATCGCCAGCACCACCATAAGCCAGAGCTAAACAGTGCTCTGTTCTCTATCTGTATCTTTCTCTTCACATCTCTCTTTCAGTAAGTAAGCAAATAAATAAATAATTCTTTTTAAAAAGAAGAACAAGGTCTATTTTTCATCTGTGAGATTAACAGAAAATTTACATAGCTATAATACTGAAGAGAATTTAACTCAGCAAATCCCATCCTGCCTGTATGATGATTGTATAACTTGTGGCCATCTTTCTGGGCAGCAAGTTGGTAATATTATAAGGGCCATAAAATATTCATATATTTTGATTGCACTATTTTATTCCCAGAAATCTATCTAAAGAAAGTAGTATCAAGTGTAGAAAGAGACTCAAATGTGGGCATGTCCATTGGTATGTTACATGTCTTAGAAAAATGTACAACAGAAAAAAGAGAATTGGGTAGGGTAGTGGTGCACCTGGTTGACCGCATGGATTACAATGTGCAAGGACCCAGGTTCAAGCCCCTGGTCCCCACATGCAGGGGGAAAGCTTTACGAATGGTGAAGCAGTGCTGCAGGTGTCTCTCTGACTCTCTCCCTCTCTATCACCCCCCTCCCTCGTGATTTCTGCTGTCTCTACCCAATAAATAAAGATAATAAAAAAGAAAGAAAAAAGAGAATTAAGTCAATTATGTGCATCCACCACATTAAACATCATGTGGTCATTAAAATCATGTTGTAAAGAGCATGTTCAAAGGCAGTGGGGAAAAGATCCCGAGACTATGGCTACACCAAGATCCTGACTGCAGAAAGTGGCACGCCCATTACACACTGAAAACCAAAATGATGCTATTGGAAACTGGTTAGCAGTTTTTGAATTTCAAGATAGAGACCAGAATGTGCATTAGTTTGGGATTTGTCAAGGGAATCTCAAAACCAGCAGAATAATGGAAATCTATTTTCAAAAAAAAAAAAAAAAAGTCAATCATTCATTCTGAACAATGTTCTGGTCGATGAAAGATTCACAATTCCAGCAGGCTCAGTTGGTTACATCTGATAGTCTAGGTATGGACTTGGCTATTCTATCTAGGTTCACATAGGACAACGAAATTGCCTGAGGACACTTTCCCCCCCAAAAAACAGCACATTTTCTTCTTTAAGTGATGCATGGAAGCTCTCTATTTAGTACTTTTAACACTAACATCTGCCTTTGTTGCAAGCAGTGGAAATCTCCACAGAGTTTATCTGCTTCAAATCAGTGTTTGTGAAGCAACCTCCCTCTCCCCCTCCCCACTTCCCCCCCATGTCAATGCACAACGAGCTTGGTAAAGGGGAGACAATATCAGGCATAAAAGGAGAAGTTCCAGTTTCCACAGACCTTACAATCTGACCCGTCATCAACGTTCTGCAGTCTACTGATATTTTTTTCTTTTTTAATTTTGTTTAATTATCTTTACTTACTGGATAGAGACAGTCAACTATTAAAAGGGAGGGGGGACAGGGACACCTGCAGCCCTGATTCACAATTTGTGAAGCTTCCACCTCTGAAGGTTGGGACTGGGGGCTTGAACGGGGTCCTTGCATGTTATAACATGTGTGTTCAACCAGATGCACCACCACCTGGCCCCCTGATATTTTTCTCTATAGTAACCAGCCAGGATTTGGGGGAAAAGACATGCACTGGGGTACACTGAGATGTCTTGACTGATGAAGGGTGGACACAGCAATGTTGTATACAAAGTTTCCTTTCTTGCACTGGAAGTCTCCTGTGCGATTCTCAAGACATTTGAGTCTGTTAGATATAACTGCCTTGTGCTAGTTGGGCCATGGGGAGTCAGGGGAAGGCCTGCACCTCACGTGGTCACAGTAAAACAGACATAAGTGAGCAGCAGAAGTCTTGCAAGGCACTTGCAAGAGAAGTTGAGAAAGAGGCACAGAGCAGCAGCTTCAAGAGTTTGCAGCTAGGACAGCAACCAGGTCGGACTTCTGGAACATGTAAAAATGTGTGAAGACAGGGCTGGCCCTCCTAAATTCACCTTGGGTAGAGATCTAACAGTATTAAGAGAGAAACTGAAAAGTTGATCAGACAACACTTGACCACAGAAGGAAAGATGTAAAATCCAAGAATGAAAGAAATAAAAATGTCTGGGATAAATGTGATTTGGAATAGGAACATGGTCTCTCATTCAATGCACAAAATGCCATTTCAAAATTGACCAGGCTTCTGTCATGTATGTGCCTCCCTCCTACTCCTTATCTACCTGCCTCATCTTTCCTGTTCATTTTCTCTTCCCCCCCACCCCCACCCGCTATCTTTTTCTTTCTTTTTCTCCCTTGTCTCCTTTGTTAGCCGAAAGATGTCAAGATTTTTCAGCCAACCACTTGGACAGTTAGCCACTTTTTTTCATGACCAGTATGGGTATTAAGATAGTAACTCATCATGTACTGTGCTAAACATTTCATTGCTTCAACTCAACACCATTCCCCCTCCCACCCTCCCCGGGTAGCAAGGCTCTTACCCTGTGACAGTAGAGGAGGACCCTCAAGTACAGAGACATTGACTATACTACCTGGTCACTCTAGCAAATGGCGGCACTGAGCTCCACACCTGGGCACTCAGGCCTGAGGAACAGATAATGTTCTGACCACGGGGACGCTTGGGGACATACAAATGATACCACAGATATGTTGCCCCTAAAGCTGCTTACCTTCCTGTCTCTTGGTTCTTGGAGTCTCGAGGTTAAGTATCTCGGCAACAATGTCTCTCAGATGAGAGCCTTTAGGGTGTGCCTCTTTCCTACCACGGCACACCTTCACCAGGAGAGAGGCAGGTCCTAGACTCCACTATGTAACATTTTGTTGTGATCCCAAAGGGAATGTGGGACAATTAGCTGATGAATGATGATGTCAGCCTGAGGTGGAGCAGACTGACAAGGGGAAGTATTTCAGGACAGACTTAGAGCAGCTCGCTCTCTTGATTAGATGACCTTCACCATGGACTCTGCATTTGGAGTGGCTCTGGATTGATCCTGGTCTTTTCATGTGGTGATCTTCGGTAACTTAGTTTGTGGACTTTGGACTTTTGCCTATTTTCCTAGATAGACTTCTCCCCTCACATTCTCAGTGATTTTATTGAATCAAGTTTTTCTCTTTTGCTTTTGAATAAAGTTTTTCTCTTTTGCTTAACCTTAAATGGAGCAGCTTATTTTACAGTACCTAGATATTTGCCTTTTACCCATTTCCCCCAAATAAGGTCTCTAATTGTTTAAACTGGTTTTCAACACCCCACAGTGAATCCTTTACTCTGCAGCCTAAAGCCCCTTTTAAGTTTTGAGTCACAACAGCTTCCCAAGCTTATCCTGCTGATCAGTAAAATAACACCATAGTATCTACCTCATTAGATAATGCTTATATATCCTTAGCATAAGGTCAAGCTCACAATCAGCTTTCAGTAACAATAGTATTTCCCTCCCTCACATTGGTAATTACCAAATCTTGAATATTAGAGACCCCATTTATCTTTTTGCAGTTTACATTTGAGGCAACAACAAAGTAGCAGCTAGTAGGTTTCATATGACTTGCTTTTTGTAAGTAAATTTTAGGATAACACATTCATATTCATCTCATATTGTCCATGGCTGCTCCTATTTCAACAATAGAGTTGACCAACTGCAACAGAAGTTTTATGCACCGAACAGGATAACTCTGGGGTCTTTTGTTGAAAGACTTTACCACTACCTCCCCCCACAACCCCAATAGACACACTCACTAAATGGAGTAACACTACAGATATACACAAATCAGTGTAAATATTTTTATCAGCTTTAGATTAATTGTTTCTGTTCAGCTAAAGTTAGTGTTACTTCCCTGGCAAATAATTCAGAAAACATATTGCATAGACATTTAAAATCTGTAATCATGGTAGTTTATTTTTTAAATCCCAAATATATAAAGTCATTTAGCAAGAAGTAAAATGATGTACACATTCTCCATATCACTTCTCCTTTCCTGAGTTCTTTCAACTTTGCTGCTGAAGGCTTCTTTTCTGGGCACTAACGTTCTTATCAGGGAGGCAATGATAGATGGTTGGCTCCTTTGTTCATCTGTTTAGGGTAGCATCTGCCTTGCCCTGAGATGAATCAAAGTGAAACATTACAAGAGTGAGAATGGTAGAGGTTATAGCTTCCAGAATAAAACAGCAGCCTGGTGATCTATAGAATGTCTCTAAAGGATATTAAATTAATCAGCCAAGGATTATAGTGTATTTTCATGAACATCTGTGGCTCTTTCTTTAGGCTCTTTGGATAGAGCTTCAGCAATGAGATTGAACAGGAAAAGCACTGTTTTTGTCATGCAGATGGCATGTGGAGCAGCAACAGGGATTCAGCATTCAGAAGTCCAATGGGTGTTTTGGGAGTATGAATGCACACTGGCCCACGGAAGGGAGAGGTTGTGCTCTGCTTTGTTCAGAAAAGGCTAAATTTGCTAAGAATGGGGGGAAATTCTGTTTTCCCTATTGTGTTCTTTCAGCATCAAATGGAAGCCAAAAATTCCTAAAAGGAAAAGAATAATAATAATAATGATAATGACTCCTCTCTCTAGAAGGATAGTTAAGGGGGAGAGGTAGCCCAGAAATGGGTAAAAACTGCACAGTTACCAAGAAAGTGAGGGATTTTTTTTCCCAAATCAAAGTTCACTCTGGGCAACTGAGATCACAGATCCTAACTAAGAAGAGACTCCAGAGAGTATGGTCAGGAGGCAAAGAGACTAGAGAAGTGGGAACAATTTAGTCTCCTGTAAGAAGCCATCCTGTCTCCGGTATCCATCAAATTAACTTTGACAAAAATTACTTTTCAAGGAGCATATTTAACTAGAAAGGCATAATATCAGGTTTTGGTTAGACAGCAAGGCATAAATAAGAGATACAAACGCAATTGCTACTCAGAAAAAGAACAGGGATTTTGGGCTGAGACAGACAGGTCTATGCCATCCACATCAGCCACTCATCCTTGTAGAAGCTTGGAGGAAATCACTTGGGTCCTCAGCCAGACTATAGTATCTACTGTGTGAAGAGAAGGGGCCCTCCTCAATCATGACTCTAGGCTACCTATGGCTCTTTCTAGCTATACTTGTTTACAGTCAGACCTCTTCTTTTTTCTCTTTAATATTTTTCCTATTTTTATTCTAATGAGACACTGAGGGAGAGAGATATTGAGAGAGAGATATCCTGAGAAAGACATATACATATGGAGAGGGAGAGAGAGAGAATTACTCAGTTGTAGCTTATGGAGGTACTAGGGTTTGAACCTGAGACCTTAGGGCTTCAGGCATGAAAGACCTTTACATATACATTATGCTTTTGCCCCCTGGCCCACATGCCTCCTCTTATCTTTCTTCCAGATAATGGAATGCCATCCTCTTGGTCCTTTTGTAGTTGTATCCCTGCCCTTCTTCCCTGCCACCTTCAGTTGGGGGAGGAGGTTTCCAGAAAATCTTCAGTATCTTGTGTGTTTTTGCTTATCCCAGCCCTAGTAACAGGAGAAAATTGTCTCTACCTGTCACTAACCCTCCATCTACCTCCTAGATCTGGAGTCTTGGAGTCCATTGCCGGTAATCTATTCTTTCCATCATTTTCCCTGAGTTATTCATTTATTTCATTCTTCTGTTTATATACTTGTCTTAAAAATCAGACAGGTATGTTCAGAACCTAATTGCACCACTTACTGGTTGTGTAGACATCAATATCTATTCTCTGAATTTTTTCTTTTGTTTTGTATGTAAATTTGATATGAATGTACTTGTTTTTTTATTTTAGGACTGATGAGAAAATATAGGCAAGTAAACAGTTATGTTAACCTGTGTAATGCATTGATTTAAAAAAAAAGAAAGAAAACTACCTCTAATATATATGAAGCCACTTTTGAAAATTGTCTTTATAAACTACAACCTAATAACTAATAATAATCTCCTAACTCTCTCATCTTGGGTAATGGCAGATTATAATTGAAACTGGTGTTCCACAGAGTAAAGAAGGAGTTAGGAAGGACATACTTGATTTATCTGGCCTCTCACCCCAAAGTCATTTACAAGATACCAAGAGTCACAACTGAATACATTTTCAGTTGTGTTAGCTTTGTGCATTCATGGAACTGGGTTTGTCTATGACAGACAGCCTGTCTTTTTAGATACCACTTAATCTTTTTAAGGAATCAAGATGAGATTTTTTGGTTGGGCAAGGTATGAACTTGGAAGATCCTTTTCAGATTTCTGTGCTAAATTAATATTTTTATATCCAATGTTTCCTTTAATGCAAACATCTATATTTATAATTATATTTGTATAATTATATTTCATGTTTCCAGTTTCTTACTCTTAAACCACACCAAATACTACACCAAGAATCTGAGCTCTTGGAAAAGACTTGTTAGTGACTTCTGATATTTTTATTAGCCTTTCTTGCTTCATTCTGGGAAATTAATCCCCCAGGAGGTTGTTATTCATGGAGGAAAAAGTTTCTCTTTTAACCATGCAATACTTAGTGGAATATCAGAGCAGTGAGATTACTAATCAGCATAAAAGACATTAGAGTACTTCCAGGGGTGTGCTCATGCAGTACAGCTACTGCATGTCACTTCACTAATCAACTTAACTAGTTGATACATAAGATACTGAAGATTTTCTGGAAACCTCCTCCCCCAACTGAAGGTGGCAGGGAAGAAGGGCAGGGATACAACTACAAAAAAAAAAAAAAAAACCTACAAAAGGATGGCATTCCATTCTCTGGAAGAAAGATAAGAAGAGGAGGCATGTGGGCCAGGGGGCAAAGCATAATGTATATGTAAAGGTCTTTCATGCCTGAAGCCCTAAGGTCTCAGGTTCAAACCCTAGTACCTCCATAAACTACAACTGAGTAATTCTCTCTCTCTCTCCCTCTCCATATGTATATGTCTTTCTCAGGACATCTCTCTCTCAATATCTCTCTCCCTCAGTGTCTCATTAGAATAAAAATAGGAAAAATATTAAAGAGAAGAAAGAAGAGGTCTGACTATAAACAAGTATAGCTAGAAAGAGCCAAAGGTAGATAAAGCAACGAACAAGTCACCAGAAAACTCATAAAATTACAACTGGGATTCCTTAAGAAACTTCTTTCACCACAGATGGATGCAGGCATGTATGGAAAAGGAATGATGGAAAGGTTCTCAGGATACAGAAGCTGCTCTTAGGGGTATCTGGCACCGTCTTGGTAGCTACACAGTGGAGCATATTGTTGGAAACAGGAAAGGGGGAAATTTCTGAGCTCTGAACCTGTGAACTCAGTGGCATGGGGTCGTAGAACTGCCCCAAAGGACTCACCAGTATTTAAGGAAAAATCTGGCTAAGAACTAAAGACCTAGGTTAGCCAAGGTCCCTGCAGCTGGCTGAGAAAATAAATCCCAATCAACTTCCAGACAGGTGGCTATCAATTGGCCAAACTTTGCTCCTCGACCAGTTAGTTAAAGTGACAAGAAAACCACCTGAAAACTTGCCAATTTACAATGGTGGCATTTTAAGAGACTCATTTAATAGATGCAGGCACCCATGGTCAGTGGATGGAAAAAGAGTAAGGGAGGGACTCTTAGAACTTAAAAATTCCTGTTTAGTGGCAGCTGGGAACACTTTGGTAGTTATGAAGCAGGGCACACTGTCAGAGGCAGGAAGGGAGGGGATTTCTTTTTTTTTTTTTAAAGTGGTGATTTAACTTTCTTTTTTTTAAAATTTTTTATTTAAGAAAGGATTAATGAACAAAACCATAAGGTAGGAGGGGTACAACTCCACACAATTCCCACCACCCAATCTCCATAACCCACCCCCTCCCATGATAGCTTTCCCATTCTCTAGCCCTCTGGGAGGAGGGGATTTCTAAGCTCTAAACCTGTGAACTAGAGGACACCAGGAAGTTGAACTGCCTACAAGAATCATTTGGATTTAAGGGGGAAAAACCTGGCCAAGAAATAAATCCATGTAAGCTGCTCAGTTCAGGCCCTAGGAAGCAATCAGTGAAATAAATTCTTCATGCTCTTTGAGTTCTCAGGAGAAAGCAATTCTTCCCTGATGTTATTCCCCAGAGGCTGAAAACACAGAAGGGAGATGTTACGGATGTTACTAGGAATAAATCTGCCCAGCTATAGAAGATAGACTCTCTTCCCCCATTTGCAAGAACTATGGTGGTTACCTTTGGGAGATAGGATCCCTGAGAAAGAAAATAAAAATAGAGAAGCAGAGAGCATATTCAAAGAAATAATAGCCCAAAATTTTCTACACATGAACAATGTTCAAAGGATAGACATTCAGGAAGATGAAAGAACACTCAAGTTCCTGAATACAAAATGGCACACACCAAGACACATCACAGTAAAACTATCCAAGAGAAAGGACAAGAAAATAAAATATTGTAAGAAACTGGTAGACAGAGGTAAAACCACCAGGCTCTCATCATACTTCTCATCATAAACCCTAGAGGGGAGGAGGGAGTGACTGTACAATTTGTCCAAAAAATTATGTGGAACCACAAAAGTCACAAATATTCAAAGCATTTCTGATTAAAATGAAGAAAAAGGAGGTATCATGCTCTCCCAACTTTAGTTTCTAATACAAAGCAATAGTAATTAAAGCGGTATGGTACTGGGAAAAAAATGTACTCTTGAATCAGTGGAACAGAACTGAGTTCAGAAATGAGCCCACATACAGCCACCTGACATATGGCAGCTGGGTTAAATCTATTCCGTGGGGTAAAGAACATCTCATAAAAAAAAATGGTATTGGGAAAACTGGACAGCCATAAGTTGGAACTAGACAACCACATAGCTCCATACACCAAAATCATATCAAAATAGATACAAGGCCTGGATGTTAAACAGGAAACCTTAAAATTTGTAGAAGAAAACACCTGTAGAACATTGCAAAATCTGCACATCAAAGATTTATTTGGAGACTCAGCCCATGGGCATGGGAAATAAAAACAATAGTATATAAATGGAACTATATAAAACCAAAAGCAAACTACACAAGGATCACCAGACAACTCAGTAGAGGGGAGAAGATATTTGCACATCACATATCCAACAAGTTACAAGTGACCAATATGAAACATATATAAAGAATTGGTAGAGCTCTACAAAAGGAAAAAAAAAAAAAACAGTAATAACTCAATAAAAAGTGGGCCAAAGAACTGAACAGTTTTCTAAAGAAGAGATACACCTGGCCCACAGACATATGAAGAAATGCTCTGCTTCAATCAGCATTAGAGAAATACAATTTAAAACTGTACTGAGATTGTAGCTCACACCCATGAAAATGGCTTACATCAACAAAACAAGAAGTGACAGGTGTTGGAGAGAGGTTGGAGAAAAAGGAATACTGCTACACTTCTAATGGGAATTCAAATTAGGTGTGGCCTCTTTGGAAGACTGTATGGACAGCCCTTAAACAAATAAAAATGAAATTATTTTACAATCCAGCAATGCCAGTTTTAGGCATTTATCCAAAGGACCAATTCAAAGGGGCATATGCACCTCTATGTTCATAGCTGCATTATTCATAATAACCAAAGCAGTCTAAATACCCATTGATGGATGACTGGCTAAAGGAGGAATGGAACATATACTCCACAGAATATTAATCTGCAATCAAGAAAGACAATTTTGTATCCTTTGGGACAAAATGGATAGAACTGGAGGAGACTGTGATTAGTTAAACAAGTAAAGAGATAAAAGACAACTACTGAATGGCTTCACTCATACGTGGATATGTGGAATCTAAACAACTGATAAACTTGAAAAAAAAAAGAAATAAAAAACTGTTTCTAAGACTTTCTGAGAATTATGTGGTTGTCTTTGAGAAGTAGGAAGATGAGGACTTAGAACTTTGGTGGAGGGTGCAGTGTGGAACAATACCATATAATCTTAATTTTGTGGTTCACTATCAATCACAAATAAAAATTTAAAATAATTAAAAAATAAAATGTAATTTAAAAAGAAAGACCCATATTGAAAGTTTTAAAATATGTAATAGAAATAAGTTTAGTAGTGAAATTAGTATTATTCAAAATATATCCATGCCTAGAATTTGATAATGATATTTTAAATATTTTAATAGTTATTTTTGTAGGATGGGTTGAAGATTAGGGAATTTCAAATGCTTAGCAACAAATATGCTAACCCTTAGATGTGGATTAAAATTAATTTCATATATAGCACATTATTCTTACTGAAGTGATTCAAAACAAAAATACCAGGCACATTATAACCAATTCAGACATATTTTTAGTGGGCATCTGGATTAGGAGAAAAATCCAAGAAATAAACATTCTGTTATATGCAGACTTTCTCTTCTCATCCAAATGTAAGAATTAGTAAAATTCTAATCCAGATCACTGAATCTGACTTCTTTTTCTAGAACGAGCTCATTATCTCACAGGAAGTTTTTAAAATTCATTTAAAAAAATACAAGTAGCATTTCCCAAATATAGCCAGACTTGGCATTCTGTCTATACACAGCATTGGAAATGTTGCTACCACACTAGCATGTATATGCCATTTCCTTCATTTTTTTCCTCAATGATATTTCTTTCCTCTCAATGATCTAGCTCATCCTCTCTTTCTCTTTCAAGAATTTTTTACCATATTTGGGTTCAATGACACCTGCTTTACTTTGTTGTCAAAATGGAGGGACCAGTCACTCACTCCTAATTTATCATCTCTAAGCAGTGTATAAATAGACTCAAGCAATCAAATGAGAAATACAGTACAGTATTAGCAAAGTTGGTCTGAGTAATGTTCAAAGACTCTTGACCTCTTAGTCCAATGTGAACAAACAGCCTCTAGTGAAACTAAAATACCAGAGGAATGCAGACCTTCCTGGCAGGTGAAAATCTTAAGCAGTCACAAAGGATCAGGATTTGTGAAGCATTTCCATTGGTACTCAGATAAATTCAGGAGAAGAACAAAAAAATAAAAACAAACTAAAACCAAAAAACAGTGAACCAAGGATTAGCAGGAACCGTTGGCACATTAGACCCACCCAAGAGAGACCCAATGGACATGAGACAAATCAGTGTTCTTCTGCGCAGAGTCAACCCAAACAGATAAGGGGAGACGAGGAGAATGGATCTTCCCACATACTTCTGATTAAATTGACTTCATGGGCACATTGAAGACACCCACCTCACTCGCTCGCCCTTTCAGAAGATTTAATGGGAGATGAGTGAGATCCAGGAGAAGACATAGATGGGTATTTTTTAAAAAATCAGCATTTGTCAGTAATAACTCTCTGAGGATCCTGCCTTTAGCACCGAGTGGAATATTTCCACTAACCATTTAGATAACAAGGAGTCCAGTTATTTCTACTTCTGAACAGACCATCCTTTTACCACAGATAAGTCTTTCCCAAAGCACCTGCTTAAGATTCCAAATATACCCAGAGTTAGCATTGACCCCAAGCTCATTATCACAGGATGGCGATCTGTTCTTTAGCCAGAGCTGTGTGCCATTTCTATCCCTGCACACTCATGCGACAACCATGGGGTTGGAACACATGCTTGATTGCTTCTGATACAAATACAAGTAACTATTTTGGAAACCTGACAGTTGCTCATCAAATTCTTTTCTAATGGCCTAATGTTGCAGCCCTAGAAGAAGTTGAGGAATCATTAAGGAATGATTGCTTCGTTGGGATCCTTAATAGTCTTCTACCTCTTTTCATAGCTATCAGTGTAAAACTCCCTCTCAAAATTACCATCAAGAGATTATGTTCATTGTATCCAAGAGCTGTCCTTTACCATGGAGGAAACAGATCCAGAAAACTTAAACATTACTTTTCTGAGTTGAGGTATCTGACTTAATTTACATTTCTCCAAAAGGTTGTCAGGCTATGAAGTTTTGCCCTCTGGTTTACAATGAACTTTATGTTTTCTCCCACATCAGTATGCATACATTTTTAAGTATATGATATTCTGTCAGTTACTGCTTTTGAGAGCCAGGGGGAAGGAAAAGAAAAGAAAAGAAAAGAAAAGAAAAGAAAAGAAAAGAAAAGAAAAGAAAAGAAAAGAAAAGAAAAGGAGGGGCCGGGTGGTGGCACACCTGGTTAAGCACACATGTTACAGAGCACAAGGACCCAGGTTCCAGCCCCCAGACCCCACCTACAGGGGGAAAGCTTTGCAAGTGGTGAAGCAGTGTTGCAGGTGTCCCTCTGTCTCTCCCTCTCTGTCACCACCTTCCCTTTCGATTTCTGTCTGTCTCAATCCAGTAAGTAAAATAAAGATAATAAAATATTTTTAAAAAAAAGAAAGAAAGGAAAAGAAGGGAGTCGGGAGGTAGCACAGCGGGTGAAGCGCACTTGGCACAAAGCAAGGTTTGGCTAAGCAGTTTGAGTCCCCAGCTCCCCACCTGCAGGGGAGTCGCTTCACAAGTGGTGAAGCAGGTCTGCAGGTGTCTATCTTTCTCTCCCTCTCTCTGTCTTCTTCTCTTTCCATTTCTCTCTGTCCTATACAATAACGATGACATCAATAATAACTACAACAATAAAACAACAAGGGCAACAAAAGGGAATAAATAAAAATAAAAATATTTTTAAAAAAAGAAGAGAAAAGGGAAAAAAAGAAATAATAATAACTGCTGATACAACTGAACTCTTCTTAATAAAATCCATATTCTACCTTGATATACTTTCCATTAAAACTCTCAGTTAACAGTAAATGGTTCTGGGGGTATATTCTCAGTTGACAAGTTTACTTTCCCAGTTCAGATAAGAAATTAATTGAGTTATTTGACTTTTATCTTTTATTGTTCTTATTTGAATCTTTAACTTTTCTATCGAGAACAGAAATTACTTATATCACTTAATAAAACTGCTGTGGAGAAGTTAGTAATATTGGGAAATCTCCAAATTAGCATGAAAATGTTAATCCCATGGGAGGACTCTGAGTAGAGTAGCTGCCCAGCTCTAATTCTGAAGACAGTCTTAGAACTGATTTTAATGATGCTGTATGTAGTTCATTAAAGTAAGTTCTGTTGGGTGAAAATGGCGGTGTGAATTCATTTTTGAAAACCTACTCTGTCCCAAACACATAACAGTAATGGAGAAAATACAGAAGCACAGGGGAAAAAATGCCAATAAATTCAATTAACCTCAAATATAAGTTTAATATCTTATTGAGACAGTCAAGGAAGAGATAGGTTTTTTTTGTTAATTATCTACATTTTTTCAAAAATATTTTCTTATTTTGAGGTAATTATAGATTCACAAGCGGTTGTGAGAAATAATAGAGACATACCATGTACTTTTCAGTCAGTTGCCTCAATGCTAAGACTTTCTAGAACTCTAATGCAAAGGATGGGAGACAGTTCATT
The DNA here is from genome assembly GCF_950295315.1 of Erinaceus europaeus. Taxonomy (NCBI): domain Eukaryota; kingdom Metazoa; phylum Chordata; class Mammalia; order Eulipotyphla; family Erinaceidae; genus Erinaceus; species Erinaceus europaeus. Next base: position 35,095,583 of record NC_080168.1, read on the forward strand.
TATTAACATTTCCATGAGATTTATAGGAGCTTATCTGACATTGTATTTAATTCTATGCTGTATATATAGATTCATGCTATAGTCTTCACTGTCCAGATACAGATGAAATTCATCATATGAATTTTTTATACTGTTCTTTTAATGGCCCTCCACCAGTGGTCTCTTGCATCTTTATCCCCTGGAAACTACTAATCTATTTCTAAAAATCTGATCCCTGGAAAAATGGAAGTGTGTAGTATGTATTTTTCTCAGACTGTTAAAATTCAGCGTAGCTCACTGAAAATCCATTCAAATCATATGTATCTGTTTCCTTTCATGCTGAGTAGCATTACACGGTCTGGGTATAACACAGTTTGTTTAACTCACTCACCCACTGAAGAATATTTGGTCTGTTTCTACTGTTTGACTAGATTTCAATTACAACTGCTGTGAACACTTATGTGTATGTTTGTGAAGAGTTTCCATCTCTCTAGGATGAATGCCCAGAATTTTTTTCTATCTTCAAAATAAAAACAAAAGTAAGATGAAATCATGTAACTCATATGTTCTTACAGATGGATCTATGGGTCTGACTCAGACCATTGTTCCTGTATAAATCAATCATGAAGAAACTGCAATTATCAAAATGATTACTGGAGTGTCTCTGAGTATGTCTAATGTTGAGAATCTGTTAAGGCCTTGTTTATTCTTTAAGATATTCTTTATTTATTTATTTATTTATTTATTTATTTATTGGGGGTTAATGCTTTATAGTCTCCAGTAAATACAAAAGTTTGTACATGCATAGCATTTCTAACTTTTCCACATAACAACTCCCACTAGGTCCTTTGTCATCCTTTTCCAGGACCTGTACTCTCCCAGCCACCCAGCCCAGAGTCTTTTACTTTGGTGCAATACACCAAGATTTTCTTTATAGAAGGGAAGTTCACTTCATACTTTGAAACAGGGTGTTTTCTACCTTTAAGATTTTCATTATGTCTAGGGCTGGGGAGATAGCATAATGGTTATGCAAAGAAGACTTTCATGTCTGAGGCTCTGAGGCCCCAGGTTCAATCCCTTGCAGCACTGTAAATCAGACCAGAGCAGTATTCTGGTGGCTCTCTCTCTTCCTCTTTGTCCTGTATCTTCCTCATTAAAATAAAAATAAACTTTTTTAAAAGACACTTATGTCTAAAATAGCCAAATTCTGTACACATTTAGATGCCTGTGATTTTGAAAAACGATCTCTATTCCTGTTCTCTTCATGAAGAGAACAGTCCAATGACCACAGACAATCAGGAATGCATTAGCTCCAGCTGGGGAAGAGAGAGCAGGAAGTCCATAAACCACTCAGCAGAAGTTAAGTAGCAGCCAGAAATTCTTCCCCCTAAGCTTGAAAACAGCTGCCCCTGGAAAATGTTGCTCCGGATAAAGAATTACTCACACTCTTTTCTTTAACTCAAGAGAACAAGGGCTGGCCAGGTGGCAGACCTAGTCATGTTTCTGTTCATTCACAAAGGGTAAATTTAGCATCTCCAAACTCTATCCAGCTAGAACTTGAAAAAGCAATGGAAAATCAAGAACCACCAAACCCTAGATTTCATTTGACCTTCCTTTAGCTCTTTCATTGTATTCAAACAGCCACTAACAGATAATATTTTTGTCTACTTTTACCCAAGATTAGAGGTGGTGACAGGAGTTAATGACTTTAGTCTATTATCAGCAAAGCCTAAAAAAAATAAAATAAGACACTTTTATTATATTCTAAATTTATCAATTCCAAAATGTACATTTCAGAAGATAGGGAACTAGCCTAATTTAACAATACGCTAAACAAGTGAGATTTTAATTTTACTATTACTACTACTACTATTATTATTATTATTATTATTATTATTATTATTATTTACCAGAGCACTGCTTAGCTCTGGCTTATGGTGGTGATTGGGGGGGGGCTGAGTTTGAACCTGGAACTTTGGAGCCTCAGTAAGTGAGATATATTATCTTAGAATTAAATACATCATGACAAAACATGCAGCTTATGCACTCTGCCTGTAGAAGACAAGAAATGTTCTGATTCTGGTGAGAGAGACAAAAACCCAGCCCAGGGCAAGCAAGGATCCATTTGGATGGCCTGAACATGCCACTACTCTACCTCTCCTAGGGACTGGGTTGGCCTTCCATTTGAATTGGATTCATTTTTTTCATTAAATAATTTTATTGGAGGATTAATGGTTTTCGGTACAGTTGAGTTGCTGACACGTGGGCAGAATTTCTCATCTCACCATAATAGGTGTCTGCAAAACATCTTACCTCCAACTGAGGTCCTTTTCTACCATCCTCCGCCAGGATCCCATAACCCCTTGCCCTCCTTCCTTTCCCAGAGTCCTTTGCTTTGGTGCAACACACCAAACTCAGTCCAAGTTTGACCTTGTGTTCCCTTTTGTCATTGCCAATAAAATAGGGTTATGCAGAGGTGATATAAACTGTGATGGCAAGTAAAACATTGGAACCATGCCAGCATAGGACTAAATGATTCACAGGTATAATTTCTTTGAATTTTCATGAGAATCCTATGAGGTAGATATTATTATCTTAATATATAGATAAGGAAACTAAGGCTTAGAGAAGAAAAGTAATTTCTAATAGTTCATAGCTATTAAGGGATTAATTCAAATTCAAATCTGGATTGTGGAATTAGAATAATGGTGGCCAGAAGGTGGTTCAATGGATTAAACACTGGACTTTCAGGCTTGAGGTTCTGAGTTCAATCCCTAGCATCATATGTGCCAAAGTGATGCTCTGGTTTTCCCTCCTCTCCTCTCCTCTCCTCTCCTCTCCTCTCCTCTCCTCTCCTCTCCTCTCCTCTCCTCTCCTCTCCTCTCCTCTCCTCTTTTCCTCTATCTCTCAGTAATAAATAAATGCATCCTTTAAAAAATTAATGGTTCCAGGGAGTTGGGTGGTAGCGCAGCAGGTTAAGCGCACATGGCAGAAAGCACAAGGACAGGCATAAGTATCCCAGTTTCAGCTCCAGGTTCCCCACCTGCAGGGGAGTCGCTTCATAGGTGGTGAAGCAGGTCTATAGGTGTCTATCTATAGGTGTCTATCTTTCTCTCCCCCTCTCTGTCTCCCCCTCCTCACTCCATTTCTCTTTGTCCTATCTAACAAAGATGACATCAATAACAACAACAATAATAACTACAACAACACTGAAAAACAACAAGGGCAACAAAAGGGAAAATAAATATTTAAAAACTGAATGACTTCTGAAAGATGTAAAGCAAATAGAAAATTCTCCTGAAGCTGAAAAATCTATGAACTCATATAATAGTTGAAAGAGTGTTATGGCCATCCTTCAGAAAAGTGGGGTGGGGGGAACAAATGCAGAGAGGACTCTCTAAAGACTCTTGGGATTTTTCTAAGGTCAAGGACAGTAGGAACTTAAAGAAGGAACAGACTAGGGGGTGGATGACTAGAGAATTAAGAGTCTGAACAATAGTTGCATCTGTCTCTACTCTCAGACTCTCAGGCTGATGGTTTGCCCATAAGGTAGGTTATTCCACTGACTAAGTAAATTAAATGTATAATACAGAGTACTCTCTAGGTGGTTATTGGAATCAGAAAATTAGGAAACTCCTGAGTGATGTATGAAAGACCCTGAATAATAATACAAGTAACATATACATCTTTTCTGGTGCTTCCCTATTAACTGTGAAAAAAAAGGCTGCTATAATCAGAGTCTTTCTCAGGCTCAGCCTCTGGACCAGTTAAAATTTGTGTGACTTTCAGTCATTTACTGTGTCTTGCCCCATGAACCTTGGAAGCATACTGAGAGGAAACTTCTGTCTAGGCCTTAATTCCTAGCCCTTCCTGCCTTAGTAAAATGTCTTGCAGGGCTTTACTTTTGGGGTGGGATTCTTACATAGTACTTGCCCTTCCTAATTGTACAGCTTAATTCCACCTAATACTCTTCTATCTTTGCTACAGCCTTGGACTAGCAATACTATCTGAAAAAGATGTTGCATGAAATGGCTGCTGAGTAGGAGAAAATGTGGTCACCTGTGGTGATTGTAATAGGTATTATTAAGACTGACTTGTTCAGTGAATAGCGGACTGTAGAGTCTGGGAAACATGGAAGACTAGGGAACACAGGCCAACCAAAGCTTTCAATATCCTGAGTAGGGGGAGTGAAGAGGGAAGAGTGAGGCTTTCTAGATAAACCACTTGACTTGAGACTGTGGACTAAATCGCCATTGAGAACTTAGGACAATAGCAGTTGGGATAAAAGTACAAACCTGTGAACTGCATAGTCTGTGTTTACTTGAAAATGAAAATTAAACCATATGAATTTTTTGGAGGGAGTGGTGACTTTCATGTTTTGATGAATTGCTGTAACATGTAAATAACAAAAAGTGTGTCCCTAGGTGGAAATATACATATGGTGCCATTAAAAAAAAAAATCTCTTATGACAGAAATGCAGATGTTTTCAATTCAGCTGAAGAAATACATCCCAACACCAAAACAGACATATATTGCCTGTTAATAAATGTAAATAAAATCCAAATATACAACCAATAATCATTTAAAGAAAATAAATATCAGGAAGAAAAAAAATAAGGGAGCAAATTCAAACAATAGAAGAAATCATTTCTGAAGTAAAAGTTAACCCAGGAAACAAGAGTCTGAAAGTGAAACAATTCTGACTCCTATTATAGGGAGATAAGAAAATTGTACTTGGGGCCAGGTGACAGCATGCCTGCTTAAAAGCTCACAAGAACTCAGGTTCAAGTCCTTGGTCCTGACCTAATGGGGGAAAGCTTCACGAGTTGTAAAGCAGTGCTGTAGGTGCCTCTCTTTCTCTCTCTCTCCCTCTCTCTCTCTCCCTCCCTCTCTCAGTTTCCCTCTTACTTCTTGATTTTTCTCTGCCTCTATCCAATAAATACATATAAATAAGTAAAAATATTTTTAAAAGAAATTTTTTCTTATGTGACAACCATGTGATAAATCATTGTTTCGCCAATCAAAAAGATTTGAGAAAAAAACAAACAGAGTTAATAGCATGTTGCCAACAAAAGAATAGAAGCTTATGAAAAAGAATCTATCAGAGTGCTTGGCTATTAAAAATATGTCACCAAAATAGATAGTACACTATCTAAATGACAATATTTACATAGCAGAAAATTGACTTAGTAAATTAAAATATTTGGCTAAGGAAATCTCTCACAATGTAATAAAATAATGTAAAAATAGATGCAAAATTAAAAGGCAAGAAAGACAAACATGGGAGAGCCAGGATTCATTTCCCTGAAGTCGGTGTCTCAAACTATTTATTAAAGAATATGTGATTTGGCAATTCCTACTCCTGGGTACTTATCCAAAGAAAACAAAAAGAATAACTCAAAAAGGTAAATGTACCATGCCTACAAGTTTATTGCATTGGTGAATGTATCAACATACAGAATACATGTTTATATTGTTCTTAAGATATCACAAACAGGGAGTCAGGCAGTAGCGCAGAGGGTTAAGCACACGTGGTGCAAAGCGCAAGGACCAGCATAGGGATCCCAGTTCCACCCCTGGCTCCCCACCTGCAGGGGAGTTGCTTCACAGGCAGTAAAGAAGGTCTGCAGGTGTCTTTCTTTCCCTCTCTCTGTATTTCCCTCCTCTCTCCATTTCTCTCTGTCCTATCCAACAATGACGACATCAGTAGTAACAACAATAATAACTACAACAATAAAACAACAAGGGCAACAAAGGGAATAAATAAATAAATATTTTTAAAAGGTTTTAAAAAATATCACAAACAAAAAAAAAACCAAACAAACAACTATGTGGGAAATTAATTCATATATATATATATATATATATATATATATATATATTCAGATAAATATGTAGTGAAAATAAGACACACTAAATATGTAACATTAATAGTTCTCCTCCATTCTATAACATATTTAAATACTTAGGGACTCTAAATTATGATCAGTGATTATGATCAGTGTGAATTGGTATCCTCAATCCTTGTTCTGTAGGTAATTGGAAGCTTTAAAGAACTTGATCAAAGTGAATTCTTTCACCACGAAAGCCAGCAAAGCCAGAATATAAGCAATTACCTGAGCTAACTGAGCATATCTGCCTCTCCCCTCCTCTCTTTTGCTTGATAGTCTACCAGTGCTCTGCAGAGAACTTAGGTCTAGCAACTTGAGAAAGATCCTACCAACTGGGGGCAGAGGAGGATTTTTTCCTATGAGAAGTTTTCCTTTTAAAGTTATTAAATCAGTTTTGTAAATTTAGGTGGAGAGGGATTGATTTGAAGGAAATATAATTCTTGATCCTATGGTGCTCAAGTTCTACACAGAAACAGGCTATAGTAACGGGATTTGCCAGATTCAGAAGTCAGTGGGAGAGTCACAGTCTCCCCATCAGCTGCACCAGTGGAGAGGAGCCAGGCAGCAGGTAATCCCCAGTGGAAGTCATTCAGACACATGCTGCTCTTCATTTGAGAGTGTGATCCATTACTTTCTTTTCTTGCAGCCAAGTCTTTCTAATTGCATATTCCTGAGCTTAATATGCAAAGTTATTTGCTACCCCTGGTTACACACTAAGCTATTATGGGAGGAATGGCCAGGGTGCATTGGCCGCTGATGGTACATCGGCATGGGAACAACCATCTACAACAAATAACGGTAAATGGGAAAAGTACAACCAGATTGCTGAGAGGGCTTGAATGTTTTTGTCTGCATATGTTTATACACATATGTGCATACTTGGAGGCAATTTCTGTATTTGTGAGTATGTTCATCCATGTGTAAGAGAATTTAAGAAAAATTTTATGATAACTTTATGGTGACTTTTTTTTTTTTGTAGATTGCTGGACTTTACTAAGATGGAACCACATAGAAGCTATTTGTTTTAAGCCCAAATCCATGAGCTTTATTCACATGAACTTAGTTGTCCAAATAAGAAAACAAATGCCTTGTTCACAACCATAAGGAAATATTCTCACATTCGGGTGATGAAAACTGGTAGTCTGCACGTTTAGTTTAAGCTGTTAAAGAGTTTGTGAGCAACACAGTGATCCCTTGCATTCAAGAAGTCAAAGAACTCCTCAGTAAAATCCTCTTCTGTCTGTGACCTAGAGGATATACTCTGATCACAGAGTTCTAGTCACTCTTGATCCTTCACACACTTCTCTAGCTGCTCACATGGCTCTCTGACTGTTGTTAGGGGATCCACTAGCTCTTCCTCCTCCTTGGGATCTCTGGACCCAATCAGCATCATGTGATCATCTCCCAGTCCAATGTTTGGCTACAGTTAGGGATCCAACATGAGCACCAACACTGATAACTACTCTACTTCAGGACCAAGAAGGAATGGTGACTTTATATTATCAAAAAGGATCATGGTGCACCTGGTTGAGCACACATATTACCATGCACAAGGATCTGGGTTTTAGCCCCCTGCTCCCCACCTGCAAGGATGCTATGTGAGTGGTGAAGCAGGTCTGAAGGTGTCTGTCTTTCTCTCTTTCTCTATGTCTCCCCCTCTCCTGTTAATTTTTTTCTTTCCTATGAAAAATAGAGAAAAAAAATTTAAATAGGAAGAAATGGCCACCAGAAGCGGTGGATTTGTAGTGGAGTCACCCAGCCCCAGAGATAACCATGATGGGGTTAAAAATGGGGCGGAGGATACTAAAATCATTCTTTAATCAATTGAGGGGAGACATATGCAAAGGGACATATGCACCCCTATGTTCAGAGCTGCATTATTCACAACGGCCAATGAATAGAAGCAGCCTAAATGTCCATCAACTGATGACTGGCTAAAGAAGTTATGGTACATGGCACAATGCGCAAAGACTGGCATAAGGATCCCAGTTTGAGCCCCCAGCTCCCCACCTGCAGAGGCATCACTTCACAAGCAGTGAAGCAGGTCTTCTGGTGTCTATCTTTCTCTCCCTCTCTCTGTCTTCCACTCCTCTTGATTTCTCTGTCTTATCCAACAACAGAAATAGCAACAATAAAAATAACAACTTAGGAGACTATGTGACTTCTGCATCCCTGTAGTTCCACGCTCACATTCTGTGGTCATGAGTAAGAACGTTCCAAGCTGCCCCAATTTTAGGACCCATCTTCCTCAGATGGAACATAGAGTATGCTGTCCTGCCTCCCTTCAGAGGATGGAACATTCTCTACCATTATTGATCCAAGTTGCGGGCAAGGTCCTATGGGGGCCCACAAAGGGGTCTCTTTTGTGTTGTTCCTGATAGAGATTACTGGTAACAATGGAGAGAGGGATTTTTTTGAGCTCTAGGCCCATCATGTCTGTTCGGCAATCTCAGGACTTCCCAAATAGGGCCCCAGCTGATGGGGTGGCCTGATAGTGACTAAAGAGTCATTGTTAAAGTATGCCACTCTCTTACCCTTATTCAGATTTTGCTTGCTTTGACAAGGATATAATGGGAGTGAGTGAGGGGAGTATAATAGGAAATAGGTAAGGATGGTATCTAAGTCTAAGTAGACACTACTTTATTATGAACTTCATACTGACTCACTGCAGACTACTTTTTTTAAGATTTTATTTATTTATGAGGAAGATAGGAGAGAGAAAACTAGACATCACTCTGGCAAATGTGCTGCTGGGGACTGAACCCGGGACCTCATGCTTGAGAGTCCAAAGCTTTATCACTGCACCACCTCCCAAACCACCACTGCAGACTATTGCGTACTTTTGCTTTCAGGAGATACGGACTTCTGGTGGTGGGAATTGTGTGGAGTTGTGCCCCTCTTACCCTATAGTTTTGTCAGTGTTTCCTTTTTAAAAATAAAATAAAATAAAAAATAACAACAACAAGAGCAACAAAATGGGAAAAAATGACCTCCAGGAGCAGGGGATTTCTAGTGCAGGCACCAAGCCCCAGTGATAACCCTGGAGGAAAAAGAAAAAGAAAAAGAGGGACAAATTATTGAAGACAGTAGCCAGGCCTGCTGACTGAAACCTTAGCAGTGAAAGGCTGTGAACTTTCTTTCTAGGAACACCACCATCAACATGAGAAACCTCCAAGTGATCCCAACGCAGTGTCTCCACTGAGGTCTCCAGAAAAAAATAAGATTTGCTTGAAGGCAACATGTTAAGTGAGATAAGCCAAAAAGAGAAGGACAAGTAGTGGATGATCTCACTTATCGGTGGGACACAAACAAAGAGAGAGGAAATGCAAAACATAACTTGGGCTGGGTGGGGTGTATAGCACCAAAGCAAAGCACTGTGGGCAAGGAGGCTAAAGGAGGAAGTGAAGGACGCCCTCAGGTCCGGGTCCTGGTGCATGAGGGCCTCAATTGAGGTGGGAGTGTTCTGCATGCAGCTGTTATAGGGACACGAGGAATTGTATCCATGTGTCAACAGCTAACCTCCAAATAAAATTATTTTAAAAAGGGATTTGCTCAGTTTGGGTCAGAGATTCAGCACTTACTCAGTTAGTCTGAACTAAAGGGAAGCTACTTCCCTTGGTGGTTGCCCACCAGTCTTGTCTGTACATCCACAGTAGTTCCCTTCCAGGAAACAGAAAACTGATAGGTGATTCCCAAAAGAAGCTTATGAACACCCCTCCCTATTATTACTTTGAGTAGTACCATGCCCCTGCTGGGAGTATGGATTGACTTCCCAACATCCTTGTCCAGTGGAGAAGCAATTACAGGAGCTAGACCTTCCACCTTGTGCTTCCCATAAAGAATTTTGGTTCATACTTCCAGAGGGATAAATGTTAGGGAAAGATGACCAGAGGGCTTTGAACTCCAATTTTTTAGGGCCAGGAGGGAGGGGAGGAGAAGGAAGGAAGAACATGTACAAGTAGTAAGTATGACTTAGGAAGGAAGGGAAGGCAGGACCATAGGAAAAAAATAGGGGGGAGTGGCTGGGCGGTAGAACAGCAGGTTAAGTGCACATTGTGCAAAGCACAAGGACTGGCATAAGGATCCCAGTTCAAGCCCTCAGCTCCCCACCTGCAGGGGGGGTCACTTCACAAGCAGTGAAACAGGTCTGTAGGTGTCTATCTTTCTCTCCCCCTCTCTGTCTTTCTCTCCTCTTTCCATTTCTCTCTGCCCTATCCAACAACAACAATAGCTAAGACAATGATAACAATTACAACAAGTGCAACAACAAGGGCAACAAAATGGGGAAAATATCTTCCAGGAGCAGTGGATTCATAATGCAGGCACCGAGCCTCAGAGATAAAGATAACCCTGGAGGCAAAAAAAAGAAAAGAAAAGAAAAGAAAAGAAAAAAAATAGAGCAACTCTACTTAAAAAAAAAAAAGAAAAAAAATGGGTAGATAAATAGATATAGAAATAATAGTCAACCCATATCTGTGATCTTGGGAGAAATACTCAGTTTCCAAAGGAGGGCTTGGGGGCACAGGAACCCTGTTATTTTATAATTATGTAAATCAATATTAAATCACTAATAAATTTTTTTAACTAAAATAAGAATGGAGGTGGGGGAACATGCCTGGCAACCATTTCTTTAATAATTCACAATGATCTTTCCAACAGTAGCTAGGTGTTATCTCTTCCTCCCTAGAGAATGGTGTATTCTTCTATTTAAATGTTTACATAGCTTTAAAGCATGAGTCAGCTCACCTTGACATGGTATAGAGGCTGCAAAGCTAGCAACAGATTACAGAAGACTTACCAAGCGTGACAGGCCAAGTTTTGGAAAAAGAAAACTTCTATACCAATGGAAGATACAGCCACTTCCCTGAAGACATAATTTAGAATGAAGGAGAGAAGGGATTTTTTAAAATGCCAGCCAGTTGATTTATAGCTTCTATCAGTGCTGCAGAGATGGAAAGGGATGGTGTCAAGAAAACTAAAGTAACTGATTTACTATCTACCAAAAATGAACGGCTTTTCTGGATCGAGGCAAGGGTTGAAAAAGAACAGAGTGAAGTGTTCCTGTTGGACCCAGACTGATGAAAAGGGGTTAAGTGAGCAGATTGACCAACTTCTCTCTTTTATGGGGAAAAAAAAGGCCATCCATCATGGCTGAATCTGAGTAGCCTAGGGAGGTGGCCAGCAATCCAGAGGACTTTTGTATATTGACACAAAACGAGACACACACTTGATTCTGGAGTTGAAAAATAACCAAATTTCAACTTCTTTTCTAAATTATTGAGAGCACACAATTTCCTTCTTTTTTTTTTTTTTTTTTTTTTTTTACCAGAGCACTGCTCAGCTCAGGCTTATGGTAATGAGGGGGATTGAACCTGGGACTTTGGAGCCTCAGGCGTGAGAGTCTCTTTGCATAACCATTATGTTATCTACCCTCTGCCAATTTCCTTCTTTTTGAGATTTATTCAAAACATTGTTTTTGGAGTAGGGGATATGCCTAAAGTTTCAGAAAGAAACTGCAACTTAGTATCTGTTAAGCCAAATGGCCAATTTTAGGAGAAGTGGGATAGTTATCATGAGGGAGAGGGGGCACAGAACTTTGGTGGTGGGTGTGGTATAGAACTATAGGAAATACATCCTCTGTAATCTTATAATTTTGTAAATTATTAAATTACTGATAAAAGTTTTAAATAATTTTTTAATTGAAATTGCCAAAACTCGAGGCAAACTGAAGGGGAAAAATATTTGGGTCAAATTGGAAGCAAGTCAGTTTCAGATCTAGTTATTTTTAAAAATATATTTTTATTTATTTATTACTGGATAAAAATAGAAAGAAATTGAGAGGGGAGGGGAAGATAGAGAGGGATAGAGATGCCTGTCCCCTACTTCACCACTCATGAAGCTTCCCCCCTGCAGGTGGGGACTGGGGGCTTGAACCTGGGTCCTTGTGCACTGCAATGTGCACACTTAACCAGGTACGCCACCACCTGGCCCTTGAACTCATTTGGGGGGCCATTCACACTTTTTCTTCCACCTGCCCTAGCAATTACACCTGAGTCTGGAGAAAGGAAAAGAGGGACTACAGAACATTTGCTTCCACATGCCTAAAACCCAAGGCCAGTGACTGAAATCATCTAAGTATATGAGTGTGGCTGCCATTCTAGCTACCTGGCCATATAGAGGTCCCAGGATTGATTTTCCAGGAGAGAAGTGGCACTTTTAACATAATAAGTGCCTTAAGGAGTGCTGGGCTAGCATCAAGAGACCAGGAACTCGTGGCAGAACAGGAATGCAAATCTTTATTCATGCAGATACACCAGAGTCAGGTGTGAGCACAGTGGGTTTAGGCCACGTGGAGCTAGCAAAATGGCCGTCTCCTGCTATGCATGCCAGCCCTTCTTCAGGTTGGGACACGGAAGAGAAAAAGAGAGAGAGCAGAAACAGAAGTGACTTTCATAGGAGAATTCCGAAAGTGGCAAGTTGGGATGGAATTGGCTAGAAAAGGGGGTGGAGAAAACAAGGCACTCTGGGAAGGTAGAAAGCTTCGTACCAATGGTTGCTAGGGTTTTAGCCGGCCGGAACGGACAATACCCTCAGGGGGTAATGTGGTGGAGGAGTCATTTTTAAAACAAGGCAGAAGACTGATATGTAAATAATAATACTCTCATGGAAATATAGTGGTTTGTGGGTCCTGCCTAACTCAACCACATCTGTACAATATCCCAACAAAGGAGATGTATATATGATATGGTGAACTTAAAAACATACCGTGCATACTGTGAAAATATTTTCCAGACTCTCATAACAGGGTTGTACAAGATACAGAAACTTGTTGGTCCAGGTGTTAAGAGTGTGCTGAGTGTAAGAGTTACTAAGATATTGTTATCACAGGCTCTTGGGCTCAGCACTCTTTCCAGTTTGCTAAAAGTAGCTAAGAGAAGCACTGTGTCTGCAGCTTTCTCTCATCTAACAGACATCATTAAGGGGAGAAAAGAAGTCCCTGCTGCCAGATCCAGGGTAGCAGCTCCATGACAGGTGGCTGGCCTATGAATCCAGAGGCCCTCCCTCAGTTTGAGTCCCACTGTCCCCAGTGAGATGTGGTATAATCCTGATACAAGAGTCCTAGCGGGAGTGAGGAGTACCACTGTCCCCTTTATATTGAGATTAAAATCACCACAAGAACATTTTATCTTCACTTACAATTTTTTTAAGGAAAGTAAAAGATAGCTGTGGTTTAAGAAGAAATAAAAGAAGGGGTGCAGAGGTAACATAATGGTTTAGGCAAAGGACTCTCACGCCTGAGGCTCTGAGGACCCAATCCTCAGTACCACCATAAGCCAGTGCTAATCAGTTCTCTGGTCTTGGTCTCTATCTCTCTCATTAAAATAAATTTAAAAAAATAATAATAAATTAAATAAACCATTGATAATGAAACAATGCTGATATCTCTATGTGGAAGCTCAGGCATGGCTACATAAGGAAACAGAATTGACGAGGCCAGATGTTTGGCCTTATCTGTAGAGTGACAGTGCCTGCAGCAGCTGGAACTGTAGTCACTCACACTGATACAGTAGCTTTGTTGGCCACTCAAGTGTCCCAAGTAGTTTTGCCATCAGTGATACCATCTTCTGAAGTGAATAACAACTTTTGTCAAGGTCTCAATAACTCAACGTAACTTTTTTCCTCTACCTGCACTTTAAGTTACACTCAAGGAAAAAAATTCACTAATTTTTTAAACTGTATCCAAAATATCCTGTGTGTGTGCAAAACAGGTTTTTAGTCTTGGATAATTCTAAGTCTCTCATCTACATTGATTTCTTTTTTTTGTAATTTTTTTTTCCTCCAGGGTTATTGCTGGGCTCGATGCCTGAACTATGAATCCACTGCTCTTGGAGGCCATTTTTTTCCCCTTTTATTGCCCTTATTGTAGCCTCGTTGCGGTTATTATTATTGCCATTGTTGATGTCGTTCGTTGTTGGATAGGACAGAGAGAAATGGAGATAGGAGGGGAAGACAGAGAGGGGGAGAGAAACACAGACACCCACAGACCTGCTTCACCGCTGGTGAAGCGACTCCCCTGCAGGAGCCAGGGGCTCCAACCGGGATCCTTACGCCGGTCCTTGCGCTTTGCGCCACGTTCGTTCGCTTAACCCACTGCGCCACCGCCTGACCCTCTTTTTTGTAATTTTTATCTCTGTATTTATTTATTTTTTATTTTCTCTTTTGTTGCCCTTGTTTTATTGTAGTTATTATTGTTGTTGTTATTGATGTCGCCGTTGTTGGATAGGACAGAGAGAAATGGAGAGAGGAGGGGAAGACAGAAGGGAAGAGAAACACACCTACAGACCTGCTTCACCGCCTGTGAAGCGATTCCCCAGCAGTGGGGAGCTGGGGGCTTGAACCGGGATCCTTACATCGGTCCTTGCGCTTTGTGCCATGTGCACTTAACCCGCTGCGCTACCACCAACTCCCCTATCTCTGTATTTATTAAGGTGACATAACTTTACAAGATTGTATGTATCTTAGAGGTCCAATTTCCTCTGAAACATTATAAATTTGTGGAGCCGAAGCATCAACTGTTCCCTTTGCAAGACTGGTGCACATTACAGAATGCATAGGAATGCTGACCTTTTCCTTAAGAGTGTCAGTGGTATCTCTAAAATAGTCTTCGAATTTCCAAATTGCCCCTAGAAGACATCCCTGAGAATTACTATCTTAGGGCACCTTAGCATGACATACCACTTCAGATATGAGGGTCAGTTAGGCTTTTTTTTTTTTCAGTACTTTAATGAATAAAAATTTCAGAGGCCAGGTGGTGGTGCACCTGGTTAAGTGCTCACTTTACAGTGCACAAGGACCTGGGTTCAAGCCCCTGGGTCCCACCTACAGTAAGAAAGCTTCATGAGTAGTGAAGCAGGGCTGCAGGTGTCTCTCTGTCTCTCTTCCTTTCTCTGTCTCCTTTATCCCCCCACTCTCTCAATTTCTCTCGGTCGCTATCCAATAACAAATAAGAAGATTAAAAAGAAAGGAAGAATTTTAAAAATAAATTAAAATTTTCAAATATGAAAACAAGACTGTAATCTGGGACTAGGGCAGGTGGCAGCAACTTGAGGGGCCCCCAAATTATTTGAATGTTATCAACATAGACATGATTAGTGATCATGTTGAAAGCAAATATACTATCCTATACAGGTCAGACCTACTAGGCTTTAATCAAAAAGTCTTTGGAAAGTGCTTCCCTATTTCAGGGTACCTCATCCACCAGAAGTACAGCATGACCTCAGAAACCAAACTGTCTTACACTTAATATCTTCTAGACTCGGGGCCTGGAGATAGTGGGGCGGGTTAAGTGGCGCAAAGAGCAAGGATCATAGTAAGCATCCCGGTTCAAGCCCTTGGCTCCCCCCTCCCCTTCAGGGTAGTCACTTCACAATCAGTGAAGCAGGTCTGCAGGTGTCTTTCTCTCCCCCTCTCTGTCTTCCCCTCCTATCCCCATTTCTCTCTGTCCTAACAACAACAATAACATCAATAACAACAACAATAATAAACTACAACAACAATAAAAAAACAAGGGCAACAAAAAGGGGAAAAATCAAATTTAAAATAATAAAGTGTCCAAAGAATTAAAAAAATATCTTCTAGACTCATTTGTATCTGAAAGTTAAACATTTAATATTGGACTTGGGAGGTAGCATACAAAAAGACTACAAAAAGACTTTTAGGCTTGTGACTCCAGAGTTCTAGATTCAATGCCCAGCACCAACACAAACCAGAACTGAGCAGTGCTCTGGTCTCTCTCTCTATCTACCTATCTATTATCTATCTATCTGTTTATCTATTTATCTATTTATCTATCTATCATCTATCACCTATCTATCTCTTGTGTTTCTCTCTCATTAAAATAAAATAAAGAAGATATTTTTAAAACATTTAATATTTGGTTGAGTGGTGGCACACCTGGTGGAGTGCACATGTTACAATGCACAAAGACCTGGGTTCAAGCCTCCAGTCCCCACCTGCAGGGGGACACTTCACAAATGGTGAAACAGGTTTACAGGTGTCTCTGTGTCTATCTCCCTCTCCCCTTTTGATACCTGGATGTCCCTATCAAATAAATATATAAAAATAATAAATTGCAATTCAAAAAAATTAAATAAAATATTTAATATTAACTATATGGTACGCCCTTTCAGAACAGGATATTTTTTTTTCTTTTTTTTTTTTTTTTTTTTTTTTTTACTGTTATCTGTGTTTCCTCACAGGAACTGCAACAAGAGGATGGGTTGAAGAATATTTACACAGAGTTCAGTGTAAAATAAAGTCTAGGAGGAACTGACCCCAGGAACAGATCCATGCTTTAATCAACATGTCTGTGGTCCTAGAGAAGGAGGACCTGTTAACAAGTAGCTGATTTGGATTCAGAATTGCTACAAACTTCTCTAGATCCTTCTCTCCCCACTATGAAAGAGTGTTTGGCATATCTTGTTCCTGTCTCACTTTTGACATAGGACATGTGTGAGCTAGGAAGGAGATGGAGACAGCTTGTCTTTATAGTTCACAGATGTCCAGATGAAGAAGAGGGGCACTGTCCACAGACATGAAACGATGCTTCTCTTCATACATCACTAGAAAAAGGCACATCAAGCCATGATGTGATCTTACACCCATGAGAATGGCTCACATCAACAGAACAGGAAGTGACAACACTGCTGGTGAGAGTGCAAACTAATACAACTCTTCTAGAAAATGGTATGAAGAGCCCTTAAACAAATACAAATGCAAATACTTGGTGATCCTGCTATGCTACTTCTAGGAATATGTCCAAGGGACAAGAAAACATGAATTTGAAAAGACATCTGCACCCCTATGTTCCTAACTGCTGTATTCACAATCACCAAGGATTGGGGGGCAACCTAAATATCTATTAATAGGTGACTGAATAAAGACAGGATGGGATGTCTAGTCAATGAAATACCACTTGGAAATCTGAGGAAATGATACTGTGTCCTTCAGGACAAAGTGAATGGATCTGGAAGCAATTATTCTCAGTGAAGTCTGGGAGGAATTGAAGGACAGCTACTGGATGGCTCCACTCTTCTGTGGAAGCTTCCATAGGCCAGCCCACCTACATGACATGTTTAGGCAGTTTCTCTAACTTTGATTTTTACCTTTGGCTTATGAAACCTTATATAATGGGCCAGCTGTGCTCCCTAAAAGCTTCAGGAGTTTATCAAATTACAGGTTGTTAGCTGACCCTAGTGCATTCCTCCCAATTATCCCAGCTTAAAGGCAAGGTATGTGTGATTAAACATCATTAGCCACACAGAAGTAAGGAGGGCTCAGAAATAGATGTGCCAGCCTCTGACCCAATACAGTTCATAAGTCCTTCTAGGAAAGAAGTGCTGGAGTTTTTTTTGGTGTCTTTTTGTTTCCTGAGTTAAACTGGAACTCTGTAGGAGGGTTGTTTTCTTTTCTGTCTTTCTTCCTTTATTTCTTTCATTCTTTTTAATTTTTTTGCCACCACCATGGAGCTCAGTGTCAGCACACTCCCAGTGGTCTTTTCTTTTCTTTCATTTATTTGATAGGACAGAGAGAAATTGAGAGGAGAGAAAGACAGAGAAAGGGAGACACCTGAAGCACTGTTTCACTGCCTGTGAAGCATACACCTTTGCAGCTGGGAACTGGGGGCTTGAGCTTGAACCCAGGTAATATGTACATGGTGATGTGTACTCCACAGGATGTTATACTGCTTGGGCCCAGTAAATTTGAAATTTAAAAAAAATCTGATTTCCTGTCTAGAAACTTCTCTCTAGGGGGGCAGGCAGTGATGCACTTGGTTATGCACACACATTACAGTGCACAAGGGCAAAGGTTCAAGCCCCTGGTCCCCACCTGCAGAGGGAAAGCTTCATGAGTGGTGAAGCAGGGCTGCAGGTGTCTCTCTGTCTTTCTCTATACTTCCCCACCCCTCTCAATTTCTATTTCTGCTTCTGTCCAATAATAAATACAAATTTTAAAAAGTTTTTTAAAATCTATTTCCTTCCCACAGCTATGAACATCTAATCTTTGATAAGGGGGCCCGAAATATTAATTGGAAGAAGGAGGTGCTCTTCAATAAATGGTGCTGGGAAAACTGGGTTGAAACATGCAGAAGAATGAAATTGAACCACCTTATCTCACCAGAAACAAAAATCAACTCCAAATGGATCAAGGACATGGATGTTAGACTAGAAACTATCAAATACATAGAGGAAAACATTGGTGAAACACTTTCCCACCTAAGCCTCAAGGACATCTTTGATGAAACCCAATTGCAAGGAAGACTAAAGCAGAAAAAAAAAAAAAACAGTGGGACTACATCAAATTGAAATGCTTCTGCCCATCCAAAGAAACTATTAAACAAACAAAGAGACCCCTCACAGAATGAGAGAAGATCTTCACATGCCATACATCAGACAAGAGACTCATCACCAAAATATACAAAGAGCTCAGCAAACTTAGCACCAAAAAAGCAAATGACCCTATTCAAAAATGGGCAGAGGATATGAACAGAACATTCACTCCAGAGGAGATCCAAAAGGCTAACAAACATGAAAAACTGCTCCAGGTTGCTGATTGTCTGAGAAATGCAAATAAAGACAACATTGAGATACCACCTCACTCCTGTAAGAATGGCATACATCAAAAAGGACAGCAGCAACAAATGCTAGAGAGGCTGTGGGGACAGAGAAACCCTTCTGCGATGCTGGTGGGAATGTAAATTAGTTCAGCCTCTCTGGGGAGCAGTCTGGAGAACTCTCACAAGGTTAGACATGGACCTTCTATATGACCCAGTAATTCCTCTCCTGGGGATTTACCCCAAGGATTCCATAATGCTCAATCAAAAAGACATGTGTACTCCTATGTTCATAGAAGCACAATTCATAATAGCTAACGCCTGGAAGCAACCCAAGTGCCCAACAACAGATGAGTGGCTGAGAAGGCTGTTGTATATATACACAATGGAATACTATGCAGCTATTAAGAACAATGAACCCACCTTCTCTGACCCATCTTGGACAGAGCTGGAAGGAATTATGTTAAGTGAGCTAAGTCAGAAAGCTAAAGACAAGTATGGGATGCTCCGACTCATCAACAGAAGTTGAGAAAGAAGAACAGAAAGGGAAACTAAAAAGCAGGATCTAACTTAATCGAGAGTAAGGCACCAAAGTAAAAACCCTGTGGTGAGAGAGAGGGTGGACATTTGGTTTCCTGGGATGGCGAGGGGGCAGGCGTGGGTGGGTGGAATGGGACACAGTCATTTGATGGTGGGAATAGTGTTTATGTACACTCCTATTAAAGTGTAGTCATATAAAACACTATTTAATTAATATGAGAGGGGAAAAATGATCATATGTCTAGAACTTTTTAAAACACAGACTGAGTCTTTTTAATATATAGGCTGAGTCTTTGATATGCTGACTCTCTCAAAAGTCTAGACCAGGTAGAACAGAAGCAACCGGTGGCACAGCTATATACAAGATGCTGGGTATTATACAGCAAACCCTAACAAAGGGACTTTTCAAAGTTAACCCAATTTCCAAATAATGTGATGATAACAATAACTATCCATTGTCTTCTTGAACCCTAAGACAGCAGGAACCTCACATTTCCACTATAGAGCCTATATGTCCCCCAGTCCTGGAACCTTAGGGTAGGGCCCACTTTCCTGCATGCTTCTCTCAATTCATATCAAATAATATTGTATCTGCCGATTGCAACCTAATCAACGCAATGAGTGCCACCCCAGCATGCTTCACTTCAGACTGTCCAGAGACTTCAGGTATGGAATGACAGTCCTTCAGCTTCATCCCTCGGGTGAGACCTTTCCTTTCATAGTATTCTCTAATTCCATTCTAGGTGGTCCACTCCCCGATAAAGTCCCCAAACCTAGATTAGACCAGGTACCCTGAGGTAGAGCATATGTTCACACATATCCATAAACTAGGGCAAAATATATACCTGAAAGCAGAAGTACACAAGAATCTGTTATGTGTACCCCCCAACACTTCATCTGCACTATTCCAGCCTTTAGGTCCATGATTGCTCAACAATTTGTTTGGCTTTGTATGTTAACTCTCTATTCAGCCACCAGGTTCCAGATAACCAGACTTCATTGGACTGAGGACCCCACCAATGTGTCCTAGAGCCCTGCTTCCCCAGAGACCCACCCTACTAGGGAAAGAGAGAGGCAGACTGGGAGTATGGATCAACCAGTCAACGCCCATGTTCAGCGGGGAAGCAATTACAGAAGCCAGACCTTCCACCTTCTGTAACCCACAAAGACCCTGGGTCCATACTCCCAGAGGGATAGAGAATGGGAAAGCTATCAGGGGAGGGGGTGGGATATGGAGATTAGGTGGTGGGAATTGTGTGGAATTGTACCCCTCCTATCCTATTGTTTTGTTAATGTTTCCTTTCTTAAATAAATAAATAAATGATTTATTTCCTGTGAGATCTCGAAATCATTTCACCTTATTAATTATTTCACCTCAGGTTTCTTTCTCAATGACAAAGCCGTCCCTGCCCCACTTCACAACAGAGAGAGCCTTATAAAAACTAAAAAATGGTGATGTTTCTGAAGGAAAAAATGCATTCCTGCATTGTTAGGTATTGCCTGGCCCACAGAGACCTTCCTTGCAAGCAACTTTTGTGATGGTACTCTTTCACCTCCACACAGTAACATGTTCAGGAATTAGTAAATGCAGCACACTCTCTAGGGAGAAAAGAAAAACCATGTGAAACACAAAATGAGTGCCAAGTCCTCCAAACCCCAGAGCCCTGACTTCAAGAGAAAGGGAGATGCACCTGCCCTGAAGCTCTGTCTGTTTCCACCATCTGCTCAGAACACCCCTCTCCTCTTCCTGCTTTGTGTGTCTTTCTCGAGGGTACTGATTTATTCTTGAGATTAGATGGCTGGACTGTTTCTATGCCTACAGCATGCACCCCTCCACCAAAGGTCTCCACACTCCTTTTGTGCTCAAGCCTAACATTTGTGCAGCCGAGGCAGAAGGATAAGTGGAAATCCACATGCCCTCTGTGGAAATATCATTAAGGTATCAAGGCAGCTAATGACCAAATTAAAATGCAGGACATCCTCAAATCTTGACAACTACACCGTGATTTCTGACTTATCCTCTCTTCCTTTCCTCCCTTTTGCACCATGAATGTGCACTTGCTGACACCTAGGCCCCTACCCACACTCTCCACAAAATGTTAACTGATTTGGCCACTGTGCACCAGGAAAAGTCAAGTCCACACTCGGAATAGACCCTGGTAGAAGAAATCTTCACAGCCTCTGTGAATAAGCCCAAAAGTCTCTGGACAGAGACCTCTGCAGCCTCATAGTGCAGCCTGGAAGAGGAGAAATGGACTCTGGTAGCTATATTTCTTGTGTTCTTCCTGGCCCTTCCTTATTGAAATCCAGCCATGAAATCATCTCCCCAGACAATAACTTGGATTCACCTGCATATCAAATGTCAGGCTCAGGGGAAAAAAAAACTAGTATAGTCATGGGCCCTTTGGGATATAACTAAAATAGGCTTACTAACTATCTACAAATCAGAGACCTCCAAATCTTCACCTGCAATAGTCCACCCTTTAGATTCCTGATTAGGCAACAATTTGTTTGGCTTTATATGTTAACTCTTTTTTCAGCCACCAGATTCCAGATGCTACCATGATGCCAACCAGGCTGCCTTGGGCAGACAACCCCACCAGTGTGTCCTGGAGCCACACCTCCCCAGATGCCTGCCCCACCAGGGAAAGAGATAGACAAGCTGGGAGTATGGATCGACCTACCAACTCCCATGTTCATTGAGGAAGCACTTACAGAAGGCAGACACTTTCTGCACCCCATAATGACCCTGGGTCCATGCTCTCAGAGGGATAAAGAACAGGAAAGCTATCAGAGGAGGGGATGGGATAGAGAGTTCTGATGGTGGGAACTGTGTGGAGTTGTACTCCTCTTATCCTATGGTCTTTGTCAGTGTTTCCTTTTCATAAATAAAAATTGAAAACAAAAAAAAAAAAAAAAGAAAGAGAAGAAAAGAAAAGAAATCCCTGAGGCCTCAGAGCTTAGATTCACCACCTGGTTCTCTCTGCCTTCAAAAGCAAGTCAGAGGCCCCAAAGAGCTTGTATTGAAAACTAGCAGTGACAGTCAAAGATGTTTTAAAATGAACACAGCATGAGTACCGTCTAATTGTCCAATCATATTAACAGTAAAAATGTGCCGGGATAGCCTGAGGGTACTTCTTCCCGAGCTAGTGCTCTCTGGGTTGGAGAGAACTCAACTGGAGCCAGTCTAGGCTGCTGCGTGGGAGAGGGATCAGGAACTCATGCCGCACTAACTTCATAGGAGATACACTCTGGAACTCTTGGAGCCGGAAAGCAATTTCCAAGTGTCTTTAATCAGAAGAGCAGCTGTTTTTATACTCTCCAAGTAGGGTGGAAACAGGATGTGATATAGAGAGGGTGGAGCAAAAAGTGACTGGTGGAAGATCAGGGTGTGACAAGGAGAGGATCAGGGTGTGACAAGGAGAAGGGGTGGAGCAGGTGAGAATTCTACCACTAAACCACCAATGCCCTGGAGGGAGTGTGGTGCTTTATGTAAATGTAAAAGTGATTTATGTAAATAGACCAAAGCATATGGTTAAGCAGAAGCCAGGGGGAGCTGGCATACTATCCAACAAAAATGGACACAGACTATGAGAAATGCCTGTGGTCTTGGTACTACCTGGAGCCAGCCTTGCTCTCTATCTGATACATACCCTTTGACGTTTTTTCCCCTTTCCTGATGCTTTGGCAAAGTCTGTATACAACAACAACAATATAATATTCTTCCTCTGCTGACTTGCTGGAGCTGGTACCCTCCCCTGACTCCAAGTGTCCTTGACTGGAACCCTGACACCTTTCCAAGTTTTTCCCGGATCCTCTTCTCAGCAGCTGGATTCTTTACCTGGATGAAAGGTACTGCTTCCTGTCTGGCTGTGATATACCTGCGTCACCACAGCCCTCAAGATGCCCTGCCAGGGGTCCCATCAGGCTCATTTGGAACTTTTGTTCCTTTTGGCATCCTGGTCAGATGTCAAGCCAGCTCCACTGAGACAGACAGGAGCAAACACAGCAGCCGCCACAGGCTTTGTCTCAGGCAGGGTCCTATATGACTGTTTCTAGCCTTAATAGTTCCTGATCTCACCTTCATGACCAGGAGTTCATTTCTGTCCAGTTATTCCTCCTTCCATCATATCTATTGCCTTGAACTTCTGGATCCTGCTTCTCCTGTTCCATTTTCTTTCTGTCTCCTGCTTTCTCTTCCTCTCTTTTCTCCTCTCCCTTCCTCTCTCTCTTTTTTCCTGCCCCACCTTTTTCTCCTTCTTCTGGTATTCCTCCACCACCTCCTCCTCCTCTCTCTCCTTTTACTTCTCCTCCCTCTATTACTTTTTTAAATTTTATTATCTTTATTTATTTATTTATTGGATAGAGACAGAGAGAAATTGAGAGAAGAGGGGAGGTAGAAAGGGAGAGAGACAGAGAGACACCTGCAGCACTGCTTCACCATTTGTGAAGCTTTCCCTCTGCAGGTGGGGGCAGGGTGCTTGAACCTAAGTCTTTGTGCACTGTAACATGTGTGCTCAAGGGGGTCAGAAGGTAGTGCAGTGGGTTGGGTTAGGCGCACGTGGTGCAAAGTGCAAGACCAGCGTAAGGATCACAGTTTGAGCCCCTGGCTCCCCACCTGAAGGAGAGTCACTTCACAGGAGGTGAAGTGGGTCTGCAGGTGTCTTTCTCTCCCCCTCTCTATCTTCCTCTACTCTCTCCATTTCTCTCTGTCCTACCCAACAACAATGACATCAATAACAATGATAATAACCACAACAACTATAAAACAACCAGGGCAACAAAGGGGGAAAAATGGCCTCGAGGAGCAGTGGATTTGTGGTGAGGGCACGGAGCCCCAGCAATAACCGTAGAGGCAAATAATAATAATAATAATAATAATAATAACATTGTGATCAACCAGGTACACCACCACCTGTCTCCTCCCTCTCTTTTTCCTCCTCTACTCCCTCCTGCTCATCTTATCACCAGATATTCACCTATCTAAACCAACTTGTTCAGACAGAACCCAAGAGACAGGGAAATGAAGAAAGGGACAGGTGGACACCACAACGTTAAGCCACCCCTGCCCCCATGAAATGTGGGCCAGTCTTGAACCTGGTTCATTCTCATGATAAAGCAGGCAAGTACCAGGTGAATTAATCTCACTAGCCTCTCCTGTTCCATTTCCTTCCCAGCCTGGACATCACAACTGCTTTGTTCTTGCTCTTGCTCTTGCTCTTGCTCTTGCTCTTGCTCTTGCTCTTGCTCTTGCTCTTGCTCTTGGCTACTTCTACCAGAGCCAGTGCCCTGATTGAGCTTTTACTTGTGCTCCAGTGTCCCTCTAGTTTGAAAGCACCTAGCTAGGCCTGTCCCTGCTCTAGCTCAGCTAATACTCCTGAGGCAGCAGGTCCTTAGACCTCTCACATGCTGGTGTCACATGGGGTGCCAGGCCATCAGTACAAGCCTATACACCATGTCTTAATACTGTAAAGTTATACATTAAGCTAACCAGCTGCCAAATAAAACATGCTCTGTTCTCCCACCTTGACAAAAACACCTTCCTAGTGTCCTTGGAGAAGATCCACAAAAAATAGAACGTACTGAACTTTGCAGCATTTTAAACAACAACATGGAGGTAGGTGAGAACTAAGACCCGGTCTTGGCCCTATCCTGCCACTTGAAACACCCTTTCTTTCTGAATCTCTATCTCTTTTAATTTTTTCAATTTTTGTTTGTTTGTTTGTTTGTTGGGGGATATAATTGGTTGTATAATACAGTTGTTGGTGCATGTGTAAAGTTTCTAAGTTTTCTGCAAAACACTTTCACCCTCAGTCTAGGTCCTCCTCCACTGTCTTGTTCCTGGACCTTCAACCTCCTCCCCCTCCTGCTAGAGTCCTTTACTTCAGTGCACATCAACCCAACCCAAGGTCTGCTTTATGTTTCCCTTTTTGTTCTTATTTCTCAACTTTTGTCTTCTGACCCTCTTTCAAGGGTTTGTATGGGAATTCCAGTCCTGTTGTGATCCTTCTGTCCACACTCCCTGAGAACACCTCTCCTTGCCCTCCCTGTCCTCACAAAGTCCAGCACAGAGCCTGGAGCTATCTAGACATGGAATTCTGGGGTTTGGATACCCAAGCAGATGTAGTCTAAGAAGGGGGATGGAGACTTTAAGGGGAACACCCCCAGCCCTGTGGTGACCAGAACTACTGACACAAGCGTAGGGATGAGTTGTCCTAAAATACGAGGTCCTGCATGACAGTGCTTTTTTCCCAGGTCTAAAGGCCACTGTGGAAAGAACATCTGCTTAAGATATGTCAAGTAGAGGGGGCCATGTGGTGGCACACCTAGTTAAGCACACATAGCACTAAACTCAAGGATCTACGTTCAAGCCCTCTGCTCCCCACCTGCAGGGGGGTCACTTCATACTCGGTGAAGCAGATTTTCAGGTGTCTATGTTTCTCTCTCTATATATATATATATCCCCCCCTAAATTTCTCTCTGTCCTATCCAACAAAACTATATATATATTCAGTGGATTCTTAGTGCTAGCACCAAGCCATAGCAATAAATTTGGAGGCAAAAAAAAAATGTCAAGTAGGACCAGAAAGATAGCAAAGTAGTTATGCAAAAGTTGTACATGCCTGAAGCTCTGAGGTTCCAGGTTCAATCCTTGCTACCATCATAAGCCAGAGCTGAGCAGTGTTGTAAATAAACATAAATAAATAAATAAATATGTGGCAAGTTTGAAAGGCCTGTGTCTTCACAGGCCCTGCAGGTCTTTGTAAGTGGTGATAAAGTCTGATTGAAGAACTATAAGCATAAAAGCTTGGACATCACTGAGCTAAAGAAATGAAATGATATGAGATGTCCCATACCAGCTATAGGTGGTAGAAAACTATTAAAGACCTGGTGGGAGAGCTCACCAGGCAGTTCGTGGACCTTTCCATGTACCAGGCTAAGCTCCAACCCCTGAAAGGAGCTGGGAGGTGTTAAGGCACTGGAAGTTCTGGTACTGTGGTGTCTCTCCCTGCCTCTCCATCTGAAAGAAAAAGTGACCTAAAGTCATGAAACTACATGTGAGACTCCAAATCCAAAATGCTTGTTGTTAAAGGTGATTCACGGTGCAGAAGAATGAAACTGAACAACTGTATTTCACCAAACACAAAGTAAATTCCAAATGGATCAAGGACTTAGACCTGAAACTATCAAATATTTGGAGGGAAATATTGGCATAAATATTCTTGTCTAAATTTTAAAGGCATCTTCAATAGTACGAATCTAATTACAAAGAAGACTAAATCAAAAATAAACCAATGGGACTACATAAAATTAAAAAGCTTCTGGACAGCAAAAAAAAAAAAAAAAAAAAAAAAAGCTCTCTGCTCAGGCAGCTTGAGGCAATCAGGAACAGGTTTTTTACCCTGCTCTATTTTATTATTAATATTATATAAAGGTGTATCTCTTCCCCCCCCCCCCTCCTTTAGGTTGACCAGAATTAACTCAGTGTATTTTCCATTGCTAGGGGATTCTGTGTCTTATCCATTGTGGAAGAACTTGTTTCACTACTCCTACCTCCTCTACCCCCTCTACCCTTCTCCCTCCTGCTACCTAATTAAAAAATAAAATAAAATTAATTAACTAATTAATTAAAAACTTTCCTTTCACTGCTCCTTTATTACAGTTCTTTTTTTATATTTTTTTCTTTTCTCTCTCTTGTTTTTCTTCCTTTTTTTTCTGGTCTTCCTTTCCTCCTTCCTCCTTCTTTAGCTATCTGAATTCACTGATACTCATTTGTGAATTATTTGGGGGAATAAATCTGACTCAGAGTGGAGTCTCTATGTGTATATCTCTGCTCTACTTCCCTTTCTCCTCTTGCCACCCCTAGAATATACAGGGGATAGTAGATTTGCATAATTGTATATTCTTGCTATCTCTTTTTTCCTTTCTCTTTCTTCTTCACTTGGACTTGGTTGCTATTTTTTCATGGACTGGATACATTGACTAACTGGTAGTGGTAAACTGCTTCAATCCTTGCTTCAGTTGCTATTTTAATTTCTGAGGTTGTTAATTGCATTTGTCATAAAGGTATTTAGTACAGTGTTGCTTGTACTCAAAACACAACAACTGAGGAACAACAGAACATAAAAATAAGAAACACATTAATCAAAAAAAGGGTAGATCAAGAGCAAATAAAACTGCTACTACAATTAATGAAAACTACAAATCAGCCAGAAGTGACCATAGATAAGAAAAATATGCAAGCAAGAATAAACTTATTAATCACAGAAATGAAAACAACTTTGGAGGAAAAGAATGGCAGTATTAGGGAAACAACAGTTGAGAGCCTCAAGGAAAATACTGATTATCTTGAGGCAATTAAAGAACTGAAAGCTGAAACAGCTGAATTGAAGAAAGAAGGTGAGAGAAGGAAAATCAGACTAACAGAAGTATAAAACAGAATTAGTCAGACAAAGGATGAGTTAGAGAAAACTAATAAAGAGGTGAAAGAGCTCAAAAAGAGACTGAGACACTAAAAACAACAACAGAGACATATGGGATGATCTCAAAAGAAGTAACATTCGCCTAATTGGCCTGCCAGAGGAAGAAAGAGAGGAAGGGGAAGCAAACATTCTAGAGGAAATAATAGAAGAAAACTTCCCAGACCTGAATAAGAGAAAGGACATCAAGATTCAAGAGGCCCAGAGAGTTCCAAACAGAATCAACCCAGACCTGAAGACACCAAGACACATCATAGTCACAATGAGAAGTAAGGATAAAGAAAGGATCCTAAAGGCTGCAAGAGAAAAACAAAAAGTCACATACAAGGGAAAACCCATAAGATTATCTGCAGACTTCTCCACTCAAACTCTTAAAGCCAGAAGGGAGTGGCAAGATATCTATCGAGCCCTGAATGAAAAAGGGTTTCAACCAAGGATAATATATCCTGCTAGACTTTCATTCAAACTAGATGGAGGGATCAAAACCTTCTTAGACTAACAACAGTTAAAGGAAGCAACCATCACCAAACCAGCCCTGAAAGAGGTTCTAAAAGACCTCTTATAAACAAGAACTTCACTATAATACTTGCCATATATGAGAGCAAATGAAAATTCGTTGAACAATGGTACTACAATACATTAAATCCATAATATCAATAAATGTCAATGGCTTAAACTCACCCATCAAAAGGCACAGAGTGGGAGGATGGATCAGAAAACACAACCCTACCATATGCTGCTTACAAGAATCCCATCTAACACAACAAGATAAACACAGACTTAAAGTGAAAGGATGGAAAATTATCATACAGATTAATGAACCACCAAAAAAAAGCTGGAACAGCCATTCTCATCTCTGACACAATAGATTTTAAACTAAATAAAGTAATAAAAGATAGGCAAGGACATTGCATAATGATTAGAGGATCAATCAGCCTAGAAGACTTAACAATTATTAACATCTATGCACCCAGTGAGGGACCATCTAAATACACCAAGCACCTACTGAAAGAACTTCAAAAATATATCAATAGTAATACAATAATAGTGGGAGATTTTAACACCCCACTCTCACACTTAGACAGATCAACAAAGTAGATAATCAACAAAGAAACAAGAGAATTAAATGAAGAGGTGGTCAGACTAGACCTCCTTGACATCTTCAGAGCCCTTCACCCCAAAAAACTGGAATACACATTCTTCTCAAATCCACATAGCACATACTAAAGGATAGATCAAATGTTAGGTCACAAAGACAGCATCAATAAATTCAGGAGCATTGAAATCATCCCAAGTATCTTCTCAGACCACAGTGGAGTAAAACTAACATTTAACAACGAACAGAAAATTATTAAAAGTCACAGAAGTTGGAAACTCAACAACATACTGCTTAAGATCCACTGGGTCAGAGAGTCACTCAAGCAAGAAATTCAAATGTTCCTGGAAACAAATGAAAATGAAGACACAACCTATCATAATATTTGGGACACAGCTAAAGCTGAGAGGGAAACTTATAGCCATACAATCACATATTAAACAACAAGAAAAAGCTCAAATAAACGACCTTACTGCACACCTCAAGGACTTAGAAGAAGAGTAACAATGGAACCCTAAAGAAACCAGGACAGAAATCACTAAAATTAGAGCATAAATAAACAACATCAAAAATAAGGGAACCATACAGAAGATCAATGAAGCCAAATGTTGGTTCTTTGAAAGATTTTAAAAAATTGACAAACCCCTAGCTAGATTCACTAAACAAAAAAGGGAGAAGACTCAAATTCATAGAATTGTAAACGATAGAGGAGATATCACAATTGACACCACAGAAATCCAGAAAATCATGTGTAACTTCTATGAAGAACTATATGCCACCAAGCTAGAGAATCTGGAAGAAATGGAACAATTCCTAGAAATATATGCCCTTCCAAAACTGAACCAAGAAGAACTACAAAACCTAAATGCACCAATCACAGACAAAGAAATTGAAACCCTTATTAAGAATCTCCCCAACAACGAAAGTCCTGGACCAGATGGTTTCACAAACGAATTCTACAAAACCTTCAGGAAGCAGGTAGTACCCATATTTCTATAGCTTTTCCATAAAATTGAAGAAAAAGGAACACTCCCTTCCACCTTCTATGAAGCCAACATCACCCTGATACCAAAAGCAGATAGGGACACAACAAAAAAGGAAAACTACAGACAAATATCTCTGATGAACATAGATGCCAAAATATTAAACAAGATCTTGGCCAACTGAATGCAGCAGCATATCAAAAAGATTGTTCATCATGACCAAGTGGGATTTATCCCAGGAATGCGTTTGGTTCAAAATACATAAGTCAATCAATGTCATTCACCACATCAATAAAAGCAAAGCCAAAAACAACATGATTATCTCAATAGATGCAGAGAAAGCCTTTGACAAAATCCAACACCCATTCGTGCTCAAAACCCTACAAAAAGTGGGAATAGATGGGAAATTCCTCAAGATAGTGGAATCCATATATAGCAAACCTACAGCCAACATCATACTCAATGGATAGAAGCTGAAAGCATTCCCCCTCAAATCTAGGACTACACAGGGCTGTCCACTGTCACCATTACTCTTCAACATAGTGTTGAAAGTTCTTGCCAAAGCAATCAGGCAAGAGAAAGGAATCAAAGGAATACAGATTGGAAGGGAAGAATTCAAGCTCTCACTATTTGCAGATGATATGATAGTATACATAGAAAAACCTAAAGAATCCAGCAGAAAACTGCTGGAATTTATTAGGCAATATAGCAAGGTGTCAGGCTACAAAATCAATGGACAAAAATCAGTGGCATTTCTTTATGCAAACACTAAATCTGAAGAAGAAGACATCCAGAAATCACTCTCATTCACTGTTGCAGCAAAATCAATAAAATACCTAGGAGTAAAGCTGACCAAAGAAGTGAGTCACTATTCAAGGAAATAGAAACTGATACCAAGAAATAGAAAGACATCCCATGCTCATTGATCAGAAGAATAAATATCATCAGTTTCCCATATGCTTCTCCCAATACTTATCAAATAATATTGCATCCACTGATTGCAACCTAATCAATGCAACGAGTGCCACCCCAGCATGCTTCACTTCAGACTGTGTCCAGAGACTTCAGGTGTGGAACAACAACCCTTCAGCTTCATCACTCGGGTGAGACCTTTCCTTTCATAGTATTCTCTAATTCCATCCCAGGTGGTTCACGTCCTAACAAAGTCCCAAAACCTAGATATAGACCAGGGTCCACTCCTCTAAGGCTTTGGGATACTTTCACTAAAATCGAAGTAACTAATAGCCAGGTGGAGACAAAGGGCAGACTGCTCTAGGAAGGGAGAGAAGAAATAGCAAAGTTTCTCTAGCAACAACTTCCCTTCCCTCTGACACATTTAAGAGTACTGGGCAGCTTGCACACCTCCCTGTCCTTGTTCTCTTGCTGTTGGGCAGGTTTGGCAGAAGCCTCCTCAGCATATAACTTCTCTGCATTTGTTACTGCTACCTTTCTGATGTATGACATTCTCATAGGAGTGAGGTAATTATCTCATTGTTGTCTTTATTTGCATTTCTCTGAGAATCAATGACTTTGAGCATTTTTTCATATGTTTGTTGGCCTTTTGAATCTCTTCTATGAGAATATTCTGCTCATATCCTCTCCCCACTTTTGTATGTGATCATTTGCTTTCTTGTTGAAATTGGTAAGCTCTTTGTATATTTTGGGTATTAATCGCTTGTCTGATGTATGGCATATAAAGATCTTATCCCATTCTGTGAGTGGTCTCTTTGGGTGGTGGGTTTTTTTAATTTTTGTTTTTAATTTATTTTATTTTATATTTTATTTATTTTAGTAAATAGACATTAACAAAATCATAGACATTAACAAAATCATTAACAACTCCACACAATTCCCACCACCAGATTTCCATATCCCATCCCATCCCCAATAGCTTTCCCATTCTCTATCCCTCTGGGAGTATGGACCCAGGGTCGTTGTGGATTGCAGAAGGTGGGAGATCTGGCTTCTGTAATTGCTTCCCCACTGAACATGGGCGTTGACTGGTCAATCCATACTCCCAGTCTGCCTCCCTCTTTCCCTAGTAGGGTGAGTCTCTGCAGAAGCAGAGCTCAGGATGCATTGGTGGGGTCTTCAGTCCAGGGAAGCCTGGCTGGCATCCTGATGGCATATGGAACCTGGTGGCTGAAAAGAGAGTTAACATATAAAGCCATTCAAATTGTTGAAGAATCATGGACCCAAAGGTTGGAATAGTGGAGATGAATTGTTGGGGGGTACTCACTGCAAACTCTAATGTACTACTGCTTTCAGGTATATATTTTGCCCTAGTTTATGGATATGTGTGAACATATGCTCAGCACTCAGGTCCTTGCTTCCAGCTCTCCAGCCTCCTTTCTGCCCAAGGAGAGTCTATAGCAGTCAGCCGGCCACTCTCTAGATGCTGGGGGTGAGTCACATCTTCATCTGTCCTTGCGCAGCTCATCAAGTGCTATTTCTCTCTCTCTGAATGAGCTGTAGCTGGAGCCATTATTATGCCCGGAAAGGCTGTGAAGTTTCCATGGATCAGCAGTTTTGGTAGTTGACTCTGCCTGCTCAGATGTAGAGCAAATCATAAACTATTCACCATGTAAACACTGAGGATGTGCTGTGCATGGGTAACTCCCATGAAGTTTGGTTTGGCAGGATGCATGCTGGGAGGGCTTCAGCCCCACCTTTGGGGAGGTGGATGCTGGGGAAGAGGGCACCATTGAGGGACACAGAGATCAGGGACACAGAGGATGCTGAAGTGGGAGAGGGAAGAAAACACAAAGGGGTAAGGGGTCTATGTCCCTAATGACTCACCTGTGAAATTCTGTCTTTTTCCTGCATGGTTAGCCCCCAAGTCAGGGCTCCCACTGAGGAGCATCTTCTATTTTTTCATAATATTTAAATATATATACAAATATATATATATATATTATTCAGTTATTGATATAGTAGTACAATTTTATTATGCATCAGGACTGTGGAGTTCTATTCCACCCTTCCCCCTACTTTTTATAATTTTTTATAATTTTTAAATTTTCTATTAGTAATTTAATATTGATTTACAAAATTACATGTCAAAGGGGCTAGGCAGTGGTGCACTGGGTTTAGCACACATAGTACAAAGTGCAAGGACCCACACAAGGATCCAGGTTTGAACCCCCAGTTCCCCACCTGCAGAACAGTCAATTCACAAGCAGTGAAGCATGTTTCCAGATATCTCTCTCTCTCTTTCTTTCTTTCTCTCTCTCTCTCTCCTTCTTTGTCTCCCCTCTCAATTTTTTCTGTCCTGTACAAAAAAAAAGGAAAGGAAAGGAAAGAAGAGGAGAGGGGAGGGGAGGGGAGAGAAGGAAGGGAAGGGAAGGGAAGGGAAGGGAAGGGAAGGGAAGGGAAGGGAAGGGAAGGGAAGGGAAGGGAAGGGAAGGGAAGGGAAGGGAAGGGAAGGGAAGGGAAGGGATGGGCAAATGGCCACCAGGAGCAGTGGATTTTTAATGCAGACATCTAGACCCAGAATAACCATGGAGGCAAAAAAAAAAAAAATTACATGTCAACAGGGGTACAACTCTGCACCATTCCTACCGCCAGAGTTTTAAATCCCCAGTCTCCCCACTGCAAGCCATCGCAATTCTCCCAAAGTTGCAGACATAAGCCAACCATCATCTCCATAACTGTCCACAACTGTCCACAATTGCCCCTTTTCCTTCCAGGTCCAGTCCTCTCTTCACCTCCAAGCTACTCATGACACCATTACTACCTCCAAATGTCCCTCTTCTTTTCCTCCTCTCTCTCCAGGTGCTGATCTCTAGAGCTGGAGTTCAGAGCCCTCTTATCTTCTTCCTCCTATCACTTGTCCCTCAGTGGGAGTATGCATCAAGATTTTTTAAGGTATAGAAGGTAGAATTTCTGGCTTCTATAAGTTTATTTCTTTATTGGACAGAGACAGAGAGAAATTGAGAGGGATAAGAGGTAGGAAGAGAGGGAGGGAGAGAAAGACACTCAGCTCTACTTCACCACTCATGCAAGTGGGAACCAGAGGCTTGAACCCAGGTCCTTGTACATTGTAACATGTATTTCCTATCTTCTTGGTCCCAGGAGCATCTTCTAAATGCTGCCACATACTAGTATAGTGAAGAAAAGATGGCTGGTGGTATAGCTTCCTTGGCATGTGGACAAAGTCACCAATTAAGCTAAACCCCAGCACTAACTAGCCTTACTTAGTGTTTCTTTCACCAGAGCAACTTGGCAGTTGGTCATTTTCCCAGTTCCACTTCACTGAAGACCCAAGGAAGCAACTAGAGAGGTGGATCATCAGAGAGATTTGCAAGCATGACAACCTGGGTTCAATTCCCAGGACTAAAGATGGCAGAATCATGTTTTGGTTCTCTCTCGCACACTAAACAAATTCAGATAGTCCTTCACCATTCTGGCAAATGCATGGGGTTTTGAGCCAAGTAGACCCAGGTTATCATTCCAAACCTGCTTTGACAGTTCTGTGTTTCAAAATTAGCAAGTCTAAGCCTCAATTTGTTTCCCTATAAAATGAAGGGAAAGGAAATTACTCACAGGATTGCTGTGAAGCTGAGGTAAAGTCATATGCATAAAACCCTGCATCAGATCTGGCCCACTTAAGTCCACAGGCTATAATTTCCCTCCATTTTCTCCTTCCTGCCCAGGAAAACCTGTTGTATCTCATAGTCCTTGCCTGCTCCCACTGTGCCCAGGAATAGATCCCCTCTCTGAGCCTGTTACCCACTCTTGACCTCATTCACTTGTGTATTCATCAGCCTCAGAATGTCCTTTCTCAAGAGAAAACACAAGTAGAACCTGAACTGGAATTGGCGTATCACACCAAAGTAAAAGACTCTGGGGTGGAGGGGAGAATACAGGTCCAAGAAGGATGACAGAGGACCTAGTGGGGGTTGTATTGTTATATGGAAAACTGGGAAATGTTATGTATGTACAAACTATTGTATTTACTGTAGAATGTAAAGCATTAGTTCCCCAATAAAGAAATTTTTAAAAAAAGAATGTCCTTTCTCAGCAGCTATCTGGCACTCATCAATATCCCCCTGCCCCCAAGTCTAATGGAGGAAGTCTTTCATTTCTCTCACCACAATAAAAACTGCTTGTTGGCTAAGCAAAAGCTCTGCCCAGATGGCCAGGCCTGGTCAGTGCAAGGTGTCACTCAATCTGCAGCTGTGAAAACATGTCATCCCACTAACTGACATCCCTGATGTTAAGGGATCCTCTCAACACAGCCTGCCACCCTCCAAACCCCCAGATCCAAAACTAAAATCTCTTCTTGTTCTTGAGCAGGATGTGAACTTAGTGAAGAGACCCAGACTAGCATCATCTTTCTTAGTTGTTAGATCTGATTAAAGCTCAAATGCCCTTATTCCCTTCTCACCCATCCCTTTCCTGATGACATTGACAGTAGCCAGAGAGTACACTGAACTCACTTTACTTTAGAGAACTTAAAGGGCCATGAATAAAAGTGCTTGCATCTGATCTTTACTTGCTATATCAATAAGAAACTTGGAAAGTCTTATATCCAACTTACCCTCCCTCTCCTCTGCTCACAAAGCAAGCAGCCTCCAAGAGTCAGCCCTGTGCTGTATATATTGACTCGTGCACTTACCTCTTTCCTGCTCATCTTTTTATTTTAGTGGTTTTCATCAGTGGGGTCTTACCTCTCCAAGCTAGTTTTTTTTTTTTTTTCCAAATAGAATGAGAGACACAGAGGGAGACATACCACAACACCAAAGCTTGATGTAGCCAAGCTGAAGTCTGGGTCATGCACATTGCAAAGTCCTCTTCTTCATGACCAAGTATTCTGTTTGGACCAGATCATTCCTAATACCATGAAAATATACTTTATATTCTGTCCTTGAAAAAACAAAGTAAAAAGGGCTGGGCAGTAATGCACCCATCAAAATGCACAAGGATCCAAGGAAGGACCTGGGTTCAAGACCTCACTCCCTAAATAGGGACCTTTTACAAGTGGTAAAGCAGGTTTGCAAGTGTCTATCTTTCCTTCTCTATCACCTTCCATTCTCTCAAGTTCTCTCTGTCTTACCCAGTAAAAAGAAGAGGAGAAGGAAGAAAAGAAAAGAAAAAGAGAAGAGGAGAAAAGAAAAGGAAAGAAAAGAAGAGAAAAGAAAAGGCCATGGGAAACAGTGGAGCCCCCATGATAACCCTGGAAGTATAGAAAGAAAGAAAGAAAGAAAGAAAGAAAGAAAGAAAGAAAGAAAGAAAGAAAGAAAGAGAGAGAGAGAGAAAAAAAACAGAGACCCTCCTCTCCCCATCCTGTCTGATTTCTCAGGCTCTCTTACCATCACCAGGGTACTGACTACTTCCTCACGCCTGTTCCCTCCACAACACAATCCAATCTGGTTTCCATGCCTCTCTCTCAAAACTGATGTGATTAAGATCCACAATGCTGACCATGCTGACAAATATGGGAGAATATCTCCAGTCTTCATTTCACTTGATTTAGCCTCAGCTGTCATCCATGTTGAGCACACTCTTCCTTTTACCGTCTTTGTTTTCTAACTAACTGTTTCTAGGTGTCATACATGCACAACTCCACTGCTTTTGGAAAGCTTTATTTTTCCTTTTAAATTTAATTAATTTATTTAATAAAACAGAAAGAAATTGAGAGGGGAGGGGAGAAATAAAGGGTGGAGAGAGAAAGAGGCCTACAGAACTGCTTCACTGATGTGAAGCTTCTCCTTCAAGTGAGGACTTGGGGGCTTGAACCCAAGGCTTATACATTGTAATGTACATGCTCAACCAGGTGTGCCACCACTGAGTCCCTCCTTTGAGTTTCAAGACCAAAAGAGAGAAATGGAGATGTCACAGCACTGTTCAACCTTTCCTGGAGCTTCCCTTAGTGTGACGCTTAATGCTCTCACATGCCAGAGGCTCAAACTTATGTCCTTTGAACATCTTGACTGGATAACCTATCTTTGGACACCATGTTTATAACAATTTGCAGATAATATATACTAATCACTGGAACTTCGTTGTTCCAGGTCAGTTTTTTCAGACAGGAAGTAGAGACAGAAATGAAGCCACCACAGTAATGAAGCTTCCTGGGTTGGGCCCATGACAGAGGAAGAACAATAACCAAGTGAGCCATCTTGTAAAACCCTTTTGTGATTTCTAAAGTTATTGAATATATTTCTTATTTTATCTTGATAAGCTAAGGTTTCATTTATGAACATTTTGCCACTCTTGGACATGTTTTTCATTCAGAGAGACAGAGGGAAAGACACTCCAGCACCAGAGCTGCCCCTGGTGGTGTGGCACTCCCATGTGGTGCCAGTACTGGACCCTGAGCTGTGGACATGGCAAGGCACTCATTTCACCAGGTGAGTCATTCTTCTAAATTGTTTTCTTGCTTAATCACTAACTGCCTGCCTGCTTCGAATCTTCTGCTGTGAACACCGCTGGTTTCAACCCAGAAACAATTCAGTTGTGTATTGCTAAGTTGAGAGCATAACTTTCTTCTCTTTTTCATCCTATCTTCAAGGGTTAAGTCTACCTCCAGTTCAATTATTCTTACAGGTTTAGATGTCTTTAGGTTCCATGTGTATGCTAACTAGCCCTCAGTTCATCAGATTTTTCTTCTGAAAACCAGACTACACTCACTAAGAGAATTTTCCTTAAAAAAGAAACACTGACTAAACTATAGGATAAGAGAGGTACAACTTCACACAATTCCCACCACTAGAACTCTGTATCCCATCCCCTCCCCTGATAGCTTTCCTATTCTTTTTATTTTATTCCATTTTGTTGCCCTTGTTTTATTGTTGTTGTTATTACTGTTGTCATCATTGTTGGATAGGACAGAGAGAAATGGAAAGAGGAGGGGAAGACAGAGAAGGGTAAAGTTAGACACCTACCGACCTGCTTCACTGCCTGTGAAGCGACTCCCCTGCAGGTGGGAAGCTGGGGCTCAAACCGGGATCCTTAAGTCTGTCCTTGCGCTTTGAACCACCTGTGCTTAACCCACTGCACTACTGCCTGACTTCCAGCTTTCCTATTCTTTAACCCTCTGGGAGTATGGACCCAAAGTCATTGTGGGATGCAGAAGGTGGAAGGTCTGGCGTCTGTAGTTGCTTCCCCAATGAACATGGGCATTGACAGGTTGATCCATACTACCAGCCTGTCTCTCTCTTTCTCTATTGGGGAAGGGTTCTGGGGAAGCAGAGCTCCAGGACACACTGGGGGGGTAGTCTGTCCAGGGAAGTCTGGTCAGTATCCTGCTGGAATCTGGAACCTGGTGGCTGAAAAGAGAGTTAACATACAAAGCCAAACAAATTGTTGACCAATCATGGACCTAAAGGCTGGAATAGTGCAGGTGAAGAGTTGGGGGGGGGGTGTCTCTGTTTTGTAGATAGCTCGTAGACATATTTTAGTTATATTCCAAAGGGCCTGTGGCTATACTAGTGTTGTTTGTTTGTTTGTTTGTTTGTTTTTCCCCTGAGCCTAAAATCTGATATGCAGGTAGATCCTAATTATTGTCTGGGGAGATGATGTCATGGCTGGCAGAAGGACCAGAAAGCTGGATCAGGGAAGAGAGTAGCTACCAAATATGGGAAAGGTGTATCAGTATTGTTGATTGTAAACCCCATCAATTTGATGTGATCTGGGGCCCATATTCAGCTTAGGTGTCTATGTGACCTCTGCATCCCTGTAGATCTGAGCTCACATTCTGTGGTCATGAGCAGGAACATTCCAAGCTACATTGTTGATCCAAGTTGAGGGCAAGGTCCTATGGGGGTCCACAAAGGTGTCTATTTTGTTGTTCCTGATAGAGATGACCAGTAACAATGGAGAGAAGGATTTATTCGAGATCAAGGCCCATAATGTCTGTTTGGGAATCTCAGGACTTCCCCATTAGGGCGAGGTGATGGGGTGGCCTGATAGTGACTAAAGAGTCATCGTTAAAGTATGCCACTCTCTTGCCCTTATTTAGATTTTGCAGTCTTTGCTTTGATGAGGTTAGCTTTGGACTAAGTGAGAGAATTGTAATAGGAAGTAGGGTATTTGTGAATTCTTGGTGTCTTGTGTTCTCAGGAGATCGTTTGGCTTAATTTGCAGCTGCTGTATGTTTCCAGTCTCATGGCCATCACTTCTCATACAGCTGTTCTTGACTTTCTGCTCCAATGTGACCCAGATGAGGAACTCAGTCTTGTCTTTCTCCTTGGCTCCAAACACCACCTGACCAGGCATTTGAGGCTAAAGCCGACATTCTTGAAATGTTGGAACATCGGTCGGGAGGGAGAAGTGAGAGCCAGGAAAGCAGCTGAATTTACATGGAGGTACCGGCAAACAAGCAACTTTCAATTTCTGTGTTAAAGATCCCTGTCCTCAGAAGCCCTTTTGTCATCACCCCACCACCTGCTGTTGGGGGTTTATCACTAGTGACATTTCTTAACTCCTCTTTTCTTTTGCTATTCTATTTATTTTTCTTTTTTAAGCATCTTAATGCTCTCTTTCTGTTCTTTCAAACCAGGGGAAGCAGTACAGAAGGAAAAGGAGACACATAGCTTCCAAATTAAAAGGATGAGCTACTTGTAGAAAAATAAGCTGGTCCCTTAGCAACAGAATGACAGGAGCAGGTGGTGGCACACTTCATAGAGCACACATGTTACCAAGCACAAAGACTCTGGTTCAAGACTCTAGTCCCCCTCCACACTTGTTCTCCCCTTCAGGAGGGAAGTTTCACAAGCAGTGAAGTAGAGCTGCAAGTCTCTCTCTCTTTCCCTCCCTCTCCCTTTCTACGTCCCCCTTCCCTTTCTATTTTGTTCTGCCTTTACCCAAAACAAGTAATAACATTTTTAAAAAAAGAAAGAAAGAGATCAGTGTGGATGAGGCATTGTTTTTATGATCTAGCAATCCCTCTCCCAGGTATCAAGCCCAAGAATGCATAATTGTTGATCCAGGGTGGTGCGATCACACCTGCTGTTCATTGCAGCACAGGCAGAGGGAAAGTCGCAAGCCAACAACATGCACGGTCTTGTGAGCCAAGTTTACCTTCATAAAAAAATAAACATTTTTACACCACTTTACCTACATGTTCTGTGCAATAATTAATAGAAATAGCTTTCTTACCATATGTAGCTACATTAATGGTGATATATGGTGATGATGGAAAGAGTGTAATGACAGAAACAGAGAAAGAGATGAAGATAGACAGAGATAGAAATGTTCTTGGCGGGGGTCGGGCGGTGGCGCAGTGGGTTAAGCGCATGTGGCACAAAGCGCAGGAACCGGCGTAAGGATCCCTGTTCGAGCCCCCGGCACCCCACCTGCAGGGGAGTCGCTTCACAGGTGGTGAAGCAGGTCTGCAGGTGTCTATCTTTCTCTCCTCCTCTCTGTCTTCCCCTCCTCTCTCCATTTCTCTCTGTCCTATCCAACAACGAATTGCATCAACAAGGGCAATAATAATAACCACAACGAAGCTACAACAAGGGCAACAAAAGGGGGGAAAAAATGGCCTCCAGGAGCGGTGGATTCATGGTGCAGGCACCGAGCCCAGCAATAACCCTGGGGGGGGGGGGGGAAGAAATGTTCTTGGCAGTTGCTCTGATTGTTATCTTCAGGAGGCTGGTGGATGGATCAGAAGTGAATGGACTTAGGGGTCAGGTGGTAGTGTATCCAGGAAAGCACACATGTTTCAATGCATAAAGACCTAGGTTCAAACCCCTCCTAATTCCCACTTGCAGGGGGAAATTTTCACAAGCGCTGAAGTTGTGCAGCAGGTAACTCTCTTTTTTCTCTATCTCCCCCTTCTGTCTCAATTTCTATCTCTATCCAATGAATAAAATACAAAAATAAATAAATAAACCCTGGGCTTAATTTTCAGTGAGTCATGCCTTTCACATTTGAGCAAAGATTCCATTAGGTTGGATCTATGCTACATACCCTGTCAACACCCCTTCATGCTGACCCCTGTTCCAGTGTGGCTCACATAGAGCAGGTAACCCAGCTGGTAAAGAGGACTAGGGGAAACAGCTCAAGTCACTTACCCAGGCTCCAGTTAAGACTGAGGCCAAAGTAGCCCTTTTTTTGAATGTAAATTATGTAACAGCAATGGGGATGATAAGACTTGATTTCTGAAGAACAGCTTTAAGCACATAGGAAACCTCACATATCCCAGAAACAATAAAGGAAATAATAAAAGGACTATGTTCCTCTGGTGAAAGAGATTGAAACCATTTTCTCCAGATGAAAACATTTAGAAAGGTCATGTTTAGATTACCCAAGGAGCATAATAGCTGGTTCCCCAGAGGTCTGAGCAAAGTACACTCGCAGACATTCAGTCTGCAATTGAAGTAAGTTCTCTGGCTCAACGTGCAAGTTGATTCGAGACTACTCAGGTGAAGAATATTTGTTTTCTGAATACAGAAGAATTTATACTTTAGAGAAGCCTCAGAGCCAATGCAGACTTGCTGAAATCATGAGGAATGAGACTATGAATGGAATGATCTACATTTATTTATTTTTTGGTAGGTTGCCAAGTGAGTAGCATGCTGAGTGATTTTGAAAGGACAGACGTAGGACTGTCTCATCATCTATGAAGGATGGAAAGATTGTTGCTACTCCAGAGGTTCTCCTCTTCTCTACCAATCCACAGATCTTCATCCCAACTTCACTGTCTCTCTCAAGAAGGCTTCTTTTTAAGTTAAGTCTGAAAAATGAAGACGACCAGAGGAAGTTGGAGCCTGTCCACTAGGAGTTAGTCATAGCTACTTTAGTGAAGAAGTCAACATCCCTGTTCTTTAAATGGCTTGGCTGTTCTCTCCTCTACATATCCTTCTTCGCATCTTTCCTTACTGATTTTTCTCTCTAGCTTG
Organism: Erinaceus europaeus; assembly: GCF_950295315.1. Lineage (NCBI taxonomy): Eukaryota > Metazoa > Chordata > Mammalia > Eulipotyphla > Erinaceidae > Erinaceus > Erinaceus europaeus. The sequence goes on from NC_080168.1 coordinate 35,137,015, forward strand.
GGTTGTCTGAGGTTGCCAGGCCAGATTTAATGACTAACAGAATCCTTGCTTTTTTTTTTTTCCTCTGCTCTCAGGTATGTCTCACCTGGGAGTACAGAAATAAGAATTGGCCTGGCATCTTTTGTGCATACACTCACCTCCTCTGCTTTTGCATGACTGGATCCCTCCTGGGTCAGAATATC